>NC_081558.1:12080053-12179911 GCF_022355385.1 Mustela nigripes | reverse complement strand
CCCCCCCCCCCCCCCCCCGCGGAGATCTGAACTTGAACTTGTAATTCATTTGGAAGCCAGAGCCTGGGGTCAGGGGATGGCCTTGGGAGCCGGAGAAGAAGGAAGGCGGATTAGAGCCCTGAGGGCTCCCCACCTGTTAAGGGAGGGTGAAGAAGTTGCCCAGGGGAGCCCAGGGGAAGGGCTGTGTGCTAGAATGCTACGACCCGGAGAACAAGGAGGTTCGGGGCTCATGCCGTGGTCCGCAAGGCCAGACTGCTTCTCAGAGGTGACGAAGTCCTGCTCGTCTTGTGGGACAGGCATGGGAACCAAGCTGGAGCAGGGACAGATGGGCCAAATGGGGGCACTAAGTGAAATAAATTTGGCCATTAAGGTCCAGGCCAGAGTGATTCCTGATCAATTTTTTTTTTTTTTTTAGATTTTATTTACTTATTTACTTGTCAGAAAGAGAGAGAAAGCCCACAAGCAGGCAGAGAGGCAGGCAGAGGCAGAGAGAGAGGCAGGCTCCCTGGGGTCATGACCTGAGCCAAAGGCAGTGGCTTAACCTACTGAGCCACCCAGGTGCCCCTGATTCCTGGTCAACTTTTATCCAGGTTGAGCAGTGGAGCCCACTGATATCCCTTGGGGGGTGGAAGACAAGATTACAAAAGGAGGAAGGGGAGGAAAAGGACAGACAGCCTACATCCATCCTCCAGCCCAGCTGTGCCCCCCTGGGGGGAGGGGAGAGAAGAGCAGAAGTCAGAGTAGACTCCTGTGGGACAGGAGCACCTGCTGGCCTCAGGCCAACAAAGATGGGCCAGGCAGGGAGTGGACCCTGGACAGTGGGCCTGGGGAAACTGTGGGGGCACCAGGGGACCCGGCTCCTGTAGCCCTTCGCTGCCGTCCCAGGCCCCAGCCAAATCGCTGATCCCCATCCCAGACCCCTCGGGAAGTCCATTCACCTTGATACCCCAGACCCGTCCCCCCACCCACACTCACCAGGCCCAGGTGACCCCAAAGCCAGCTGCGCCTCGGAGGCTGCGGGAAACACCGGAGGCGGCAGCAGTTGTCATAAAAGCTGTGGCTCCAGGTCAGGATGCGGGCCAGCAGCCAGGCGGCCCCAGCCAGCAGCAGGAGGTGCCACGGGGAGGCTGCCAGCTGCCCCGGTCCCAGCCAGGACAGGCTCAGCTGTGACATCCTGGAGCAGAGGGAATAGAGGGTGAGTTCCTAAGACCCAGGAATGGGGCAGAAAGATGAGCTCCCCGGACTGCTCACAAAGGAGGGACAGGGACCGCGACAGGGTGGGAGGGGCAGGGAGAGGCAGAGAAAGTGAGCACTGTGAACTGGGCAAACATTTGGGGTTGGGGGCAAAGGGAGGAGGAGGATCAGGAGAATTCCAGAGGAGGAGGCAGAGGAAGAGGGAGAGATTGGGGTGAAGGAGGGAGAAGAAAAAGAGAGACTGAAGAAAAAGCACCCCAACGCAATCAGTGGGAGGTTGCCAGGAGGTCCGCTTACAAGGAAACCACCACCCCCACCCCTCCCACCTCCCCCCCCCCCCCCCCCCCTCCCCCGCCGCCAGTCGGATTTCTGGAGTCACTTCTGCCTGGGGCAGTGCCCCGCCTCACCCCCCCCTCCTCGCCACCAGAACACTCTCAGCCCTGCCCGCCCCACCCGGTCATCTTCTTCCACTGGCACAGATTCCACACAAGCTCCACCCCCTCCCACCCACCCCCAGGAAGGTCTTTGTCCCCGGCCCCTGACCTCTGAACTGGGGGAGGCTGGGCTTGGCTGCGTCAGCCAATGGCAGGATGCCGGTCTGCCACCTCCCCACCTGGCAGCCACCCAAGACCTGAGGACTGAGCCAGCGGGATACACAGAGAAACCAGTCCAGGGTCACACGGCCGGGTACTGGATCCTCAGAACTCAGCCCGACCCACGTGGTGGGGGTGACTTGGGGGATGGGCAAAAGGGACTCTGGGCTCCCAAGTTAACAGCCACCCCTGCCCTTTCAGAGCTAGGGTGCAGCAGGTAAAAACTTGAACTTGAGAGTTTAGGTGTCAGGAGAACAGAATCGGACCCAAAACTTAGCTGGGGCTTCCCTCCCTATGCGTGAGTCATCAGGGTGGCCTGCACTAGTTCTTAGCACAGAACCAGGAAGCCTCTGGCCTCTGGATAGCACACCCTGGCAGGAGTTCAAGTCCTGCCTCCAAGCAGCCCAGGGCCTGGGCTGAGACATGACTGCTGGAGCAGGAACAAAGGAACAGGCCTGCCTGGGGATTACCTGCATCAGATTCAGGGGGTCAAGGGTCCAGTCAGAAGGGTGCACCTGGGGTGAGGAGGTAAGGTTGCAGGGGGTCAGGGGGCCAGGAGAGGATGTGGCCAGACAGAGGAAGCAGAGCTTCCTCTCCGTGGAGTTCTTCCAGGTCCTGGCTGTGACTGTGAGCTGTGCCAGCTCCCTTGGGCTCAGTCTTACCATCTGGGAAATGGGATGCCAAAGGAGGGCCTGAGAGGGGGCACATCATATCCAGATCCTGTCCTGAATTTCCCTGAGAAGTGGTCTCAGCCCCTCATGAGGTCTCCCCATGTCAGGCTCCAAGGTGGGGGTGAGTTTGAAGGGTGGACCTGCTGAGCAAGAGAACTAGAACCCACATTTTTCCTGCAATGACAGGACGCCAGGGAAATGCATTTCCCCTCCGGGACCCACACATGCGCTCCAGCCCTGCCTGATCCAGCCACAAGTGGCCGCTGGAAGCCTTCTGCAAGCTGAGGTACACTGCCCTGGATATTCCTCCTGCTCTGCGGCTGGAGAGGTCTGAGGAGGAACGGGAAGAAAGAGGAGGAAAGGGGGCGCCTGGGTGGCTCAGTGGGTTAAAGCCTCTGCCTTCGGCTCAGGTCATGACCCCAGGCTCAGGTCATGATCCCAGGGTCCTGGGATCGAGCCCCGCATCGGGCTCTCTGCTCAGCAGGGAGTCCGCTTCCCTTCCTCTCTCTCTGCCTGCCTCTGCCTACTTGCAGTCTCTGTCTGTCAAATAAATAATAAATAAATTTTTAAAAAATCTTTAAAAAAAAAAAAAAAGAAAGAGGAGGAAAGAATCGTCCCGGGAGGTGCTCTATCTCCCAGGAGCTGTACAGCCAAGTACAGCCAAGTCGTTCCACCGGACAGCGCAGGTAAAGGTGAAGCCGGACACTTAGTGGGTGCTCATAACTATTCAGGGAAGAAAGGGGCTTTTGTAGCCTTGAGCTCTAAGAACTGACCACTCAAAATGGGGTCCTCAGCCCATGAGCAACTGGCATTACCAGCAGCATGTTAGAAATGCAGAATCTCGGCTCAGTCGTTAAGTGTATGCCTATGGTTCCTATGTGGGATGGCTTGAGTTGTGATCCCAGGGTCTTGGGATTGAGCCCCGCATCCAGCTCCCCGCTCAGCAAGAGGTCTCCTTCTCCCTCTCCCTCTGCCCCTTTCCCTGCTTGCTCTCTCTCTCTCTCTCTCTCTCTCATTCTTGGTGTCCGCATGCACACAAATTAAATAAATAAATAAATCATTTTAAAAATAAATCATTTTAAAAAATAAAATCATTTTTTAAAAAATCATTTAAATCATATTTTTTTTTTAAATCCCATTTACAATAGCATACTTAGGAATAAATTTAAGCAGGGGCACCTGGGTGGCTCAGGTGCTGAGAGTCTGCCTTCGGCTCAGGTCGTGATCCTGGGAGCTGGGACTGAGCCCTGCATCAGGCTCCCTGCTCAGCGAGAAGCCTTCTTCTCCCTCTCCCCGACTCCCCCTGCGTGTGTTCCCTCTCTCGCTGTGTCTCTCTCGGTCAAATAAAATCTTTGAAAAAGAAAGGAGGAGGAGAGAGGGAGAGGAGAAGGGGGGGAGGATGGGGAGTCGGAAGAGGAGGGGGGAGGGGAGGGGAAGGGGGAGGGGAGGAGGTGAAAAGAAAGAAAGAAAAAGAAATGCAGAATCTCAGGCTCTAACCCAGGCCCACAAATGTAGTGGCTGTAATTTTCTTTTGCCATTGTCCCCGGCAAGGGGAGGAATTTATTTCCCTTCTCCTTGAATCTGGACTGGTCTGGAACCAGTCCCCAGTAGCGTGTGAGAGAGGTTGTGTCATGCCAGTTATGGTTAGTAGAGGGCCGGCAGACCCCCAAAGCCTCTGTGGCCATGGAAGGACAGAATCCACCCATCAGGGACTCCTCACTTCCTGGATCAGGTGACAGGAGACAGAAAGGGAGTAAGAGACCCAGTGTGGGAGGCGGAAAGCTTCCGGGGTACTTTCTGCTCTGAGTCAGAGGAGGCTGGAGCATCCATTTCTCATCCAACAAGAAATGTCCCAGCTGCCAAGCCACACAAGCCCGGCTTAGGGAATGCTGCCCAGCCAGTGTTGGAGGGAAGGCAGCCAGCCGCACGCTGAGAGGTAGAGGCTGATCCATCTCTAGGGGTCCTTCTGTCCCCACTCACAGCGAGGCAGTGGACAAGCATGTGTCAGATCAGAGGTGGCAGTCGCTCTGTGAGTCATCAGCCTCAGGTACAGCCTGTCACCCCTCTGAGCCTCAGTCTTCACGTCTGTAAAATGGGCTTAATCAAACCTCACAGAGGACTGTAAGCGTCCTATCAGACACAGGCAGAGAGGACCGGAGAAAGTACAACTCTAAATGATATGTAAATAATGGTTTTGATGAGGGAGCAGGAGGCTGGCTGAGGACAGAGCACAAGCTGGCGCCTCGCACCCCCCTCTTCACCTGCTCCCCTCCGTAATATGTGTGGCATCCCTCAGGCACCTCTGACTGCCATAAAATGATAAATAGTTAACTTGCAGAGATCACAATCCTGCAGGACAGGAATCTCCCTTGCTCTACAGATGTCCTAGAGACCTACAAACAGGGAGGTTACCTTATCAACAGCACAAATTTCCAGAGGCAAATAACTCTCAGTTCCTCAAGCCCTAATGTCTCCCTCCCCACCAGAACTGGAGGAGGCTGAGGTAGAAGGGCATGTAAATGATAGCAGGATCCTAACACCCCACCAAGAATCTCCCAACTATCTTGATGTTAATGCCTGATCTAAAGATGACATTGATCAGGCCATAAGGGCAAGGACTCCCCCTCCCCCCCCCCACCCCCAGCACCTTGTAGGCCCTCCTTAACGTGTGAAAACTCCGTTGAAACCTCCCTTCCCCTCACTGTCCCCCAACCGCAAGGTATATTAACCTGCCATCCCTCACAACCCGGGGCAGCAGCTCTTCCTGCCCACGGGTCCTGTCTCCGTGCTTTAATAAACCACCATTTTGCACCAAAGATGTCTCAGGAATTCTTTCTTGGTCATCGGCTCCGGACCTCAGCCCACCGAACCTCACCTAGGTTCTAGAACTTTAGCATATGGCGCCCAACGTGGGGCTGTGAGTCTTTACATTTGGTCTCTGAGCTTCAGTGCAAAATTGGTGAGTACTTCTCTCTACTTCCTTTAGTCTCATTTCAGGGCTTTTCAAGGAGTATGGTCTTACTGGAACGCTTGCATGTCAGTTGCTCAGGCTGTAATCCTCTAGCCCGTGGCTACCCTACGGGGAGGAGAACGTCTACCTTTTGGCTGTAAGTTAGTACCCTGGCCAGAATGGCAGAAACTTGATGGCCTCTCTTTATTCCTGTTTTATAGAAAGTTGTCTCTCTTGGGCACGGGACAGCCACCTAAGTCACCAGGATGGCTGCCAATCTTAAGACCCCCGTGTGAGGTTTCCTCCTGATTGATCTAATGCGATCCCCTCCACATCCCTGGTCTAGCCACTTCTGGCTGAGGGACCTCCACTGGGAGCCGGCCGAAACCAGTACCCGATTGAATTAAAATGCAACCGGGGACCGTTTCCTAGGGAAGTTGGCTGTAAGGACCACATGTGTTGGAATGTCACATTAGACCATGATGGATTTCAGTCTTTACTGTTTCTTGTCAGTGTCTTCTACAAACTGCCTGTCCTGCATGTCCTGACAGCAGCCCAGGGTGGCACATGTGCAATTATCAAAGCAGAATGTTGTGTGTACAACCCAGACTATCACAAAAATGTCACAGGACTAATAAAAGATATGAATGCCCAGATTAAGGCTCTACAAGATCCTTCTCTCTCTCTCTCAGTGAATGGTTAGCTTCCTGGTTTGAGGGAGGACTATGGCCAACAATTAAAAATCTCCTCTTCAGGCTTCTCATTCTTATCACCTTATTAATCTTAATATGTTACTTTGTTCACTGTTTCTCTACTTGGTGCCGAGACGCCATTACTGCAATGATTTCACAGCGACAGATGATCCTGACCACACAGAGACACTTCTTCACTGTCCGCGCGGGACTCAGCTGCCTCCGCCTTTCATAACTCCCCCATATGTTCCTCAACTGATCGATGTTGACCCGAGTAGGTAGGGACAGCTCAACGCCCCTATTCAGCAGGAAGAAGTTACAGAAGATGAGACCTTCCACCTTCAACCACCTTCAAGATTTAAGGGTCAAAATTGTTCAGAGGGGAATGATGAGGGAGCCGGAGGCTGGCTGAGGACAGAGCACAAGCTGGCGCCTCGCACCCCCGTCTCCACCCGCTCCCCTCCAAAATACGTGTAACATCCCTCAGGCACCCCTGACTGCCATGAACGATAAACAGATAGTTAACTTGCAGAGATCACAATCTTGCAGGACAGGAATCTCCCTTGCTCTACAGATGTCCTAGAGATCTACAAACAGGGAGGTTACCTTATCAACAGCACAAATTTCCAGAGGCAAATAACTCTCAGTTCCTCAAGCCCTAATGTCTCCCTCCCCACCAGAACTGGAAGAGGCTGAGGTAGAAGGGAATGTAAATGATAGCAGGATCCTAACACCCCACCAAGAATCTCCCAACTATCTTGATGTTACCGGCTGGCCTAAAGACCACATTGATCAAGCCACAAGGGCAAGGCCGCCTCCTGGCACCCTGTAGGCCCTCTTTAGCATATGAAAGCTCCCTTCCCCTCCCCTTCCCCCGACCGCAACCTGCCATCTCTCATGACGCGGGGCAGCAGCTCTTCCTGCCCACGGGTCATGTCCCCGTGCTTTAATAAACCACCATTTTGCACCAAAGATGTCTCAAGAATTCTTTCTTGGTCATCGGCTCTGGACCTCAGCCCACCGAACCTCGCCTAGGTTCTAGAACTTCATCAGTTTCATCTACATATACAACTTAAGGGGGTGCCTAGCGGTCTGTGTGTGCACATGTTCGCATACACATTGAAAAAATTCCAGGAGAATCCACACATCGAAGTGGAATTGGAGGAAGTAGAACGGGGGTCTTTACCCTTCTAACTTGCTACTTGTCTCAGATTCTCTCTCCCTGGCTGAGCTGCTATCATTTTTATCATTAAAATACTAAAAGGATTTGGGACGGGTGGAGGGGCTGCCACAGCCCGTAGTGGTGCACAAAACAGAGAAGCAGGTTTTATTTTGTGTCGCACATCCCAGGAGTCAGCCTGGGGTCTCCCTAGAGCAAGCATGCAGGCTGCCTGGTGGCAGGGGTCCCTCTTTTCCTTTCCTTGGCCATGGGGAAAGAACAGTTCTGAATTCAGCACAACAGAGTTCAGATCCCAGCCCTGCTCCTCGCTGGCTGTGTGACCTTGGTCAGGTCGCTTGCCCTCTCTGAGCATCGTGTCCTCCTCAGTAAAATGGAGAGGGGAACTTATACCTCCCAGGTAGTTCATTCTCCAACAACAAACTGTACTTGAGCATCCTGTCTGTACCTAGGCATGGTGCTAGGACCTGAGACCTGGGAAGAACAAGACAGATGGGGAGTCTGGATGGTGGTTGCTCATGTCTGATGGGAGAAGCCAAAAGGAAATAAGACCAAGTCAGATGGTGGTGGTAATGAAGGAAATTAACAGAGCAAGACATGCTAGCCAGTGACCAAGGGGGAATATTCAGAGGGGCAGTCAGGGAGGGCTGCCCTGTAAAGGTGACTTTGAGCAGAAACCTGAATGATGGGGAGGAGTGAGCCGTGAATAAGGATCGCCCCCTGAAGTCAGGCCAGGACTATAAAGACCTAGCACAGGGTGGGGCATGCATGTTTGTCTTACACACGTTCATTCTTGCTTTTGTTCTCAGACATGCTGAGACAACCAGGGCTGGTGGGGCCCCTGCAGTCAGGGCAGTGGGAGCCGCAGGAACCAGCGCTGGCATTCGGCCCAAAAGGTGGCTTTGGGGTTTCACTCTACAGAATCAAGAAATCAAAACAGACAGGCTCCTAAAGTCGTGTTGAGGGTAAAACCAGCTGGCAGAGCGGCCGGATTCCTGGCTCAGGCAGCAGACCACCCGATGAACTGGTTGAGGAGGGAGCACACCTAGAGGAAAACTGGAGGAAAAATTCAGAGGGCACGCAACAGCTAGGAACAACCCCAAGGGTATTTTCTCAGGCACTGGACTCACGGACAGCCTCCCTCCTCCCCCACCACTCTCTCCCTCCTCCCCCCTCCTGCCCCTCCCCGTCTCTTTCCACTCCCCTCTCCTCCCCCTCCTCCCCCTCCTGCCTCTCCTCTCCCTCCCTGATGATTGGGGGATGACTGCTCCCAGAAACTGGCCTGACCACCCCCAACACCCCAAGCCACAGAAGAGAGACTAGGAGAAGCGACCCTTGGCAAGCGTAGTGTCCTAAAAAGAGACCATTTGCCCGCAAGTAGTAGATTACAGATGGCGGCAATGAACTCTGCTAACCCTCCCCGTGAGAGGCGGTGAAGATTAGTGTTTTTTTGTTTTGTTTTGTTTTTTAAATATTTTATTTATTTATTTGACAGTGAGAGATCACAAGTAGGCAGAGAGGCGGGCAGAGAGAGAGGAAGGGAAGCAGGCTACCGGCTGAGCAGAAAGCCCGATGTAGGGCTTGATCCCAGGACCCTGAGATCATGACCTGAACCGAAGGCAGCGGCTTAACCCATTGAGCCACCCAGGCGCCCCGAAGATTAGTTTTTTTGTGTCAGCTAGACTAGGCGGCTGTACCCACTGTTCACTTAAACACTTATTAGGTGTCGTTGTGAAGGTGTTTCATACATGGAGTTAACACCTACCAGCAACTGGCTTTAAGTAAAGGGATAAATCACACCACGTCGATGTAAATTGAGCCTCATGAAGCCAGGTGAAAGGTCTTAAGACCAAAAACTGAGGTTTCCCAGAGTCGAAATTCTGCCCTGAGACCATAGCAACCACTCCTGAGCTTTCAACCCGGTGACCTGCTGGCCTACAGATTTCAGACTGGCCAGCCCTCCAGGCACACGAGCCAATGTCTTAAGAGAAATCGTTATATGTACATATATGGGTGTATATTTTTATCTTAAGAGAAATTAAATCTTAAGATAGAAATTTATATATAATCTTTATATCACATATAAATCTTAAGATAAATACAGAGTATATAGAGAGATGATAGTGAAAGACCTCTCTCCCCTTGATTGGTTGAAGGCTTGATTAAGTAACCTATTGTCCCCATAGCCGGATGGCAACCCATACCAGGATGTCTATAGTCAACTGGCCTGTCAAAAGGGAAGACAAATGAGGAACAGAGTGACCTGGGACTTTCCAGAGTGCTGAGCCAAGGCCCACCAGAACAAACCGTTGTGTCCTTGCCTTAAACCCAGTGCCTGACAATGCTTGATTTATCAATCAGATTCCTGTAACCATGCATCTGCTTCTGTAAGCTCGCTTCCCGCCACCCCAACCCTGCCCTATATAATCTGCTCCCCAACCTAGCCTGGCACGCTCAGTCCACAAAGGCTGATGCGTCCGCAGGCGCCTGTGTAACCAATAAACCTCTTGCAACTTGCATCCAGTGGAGGCTTGGTGTCTGCTTCTTGGGTGCGGATCGAGGGTCTTTCAATAGTTGTAGATAGACGGATAGATGGATGGCTAGACAGGATGATAGATAGATAGATGATAGATAGATAGATAGATAGATAGATGATAGACAGATATATAGGCGATGATAGGTAATGAAAAAGGGGCAGAGAGAGCTTAAGGCTATTGGTTCTGTTTCCCTGCAAAACCCTGACTGATACGGAGGTGAAGTATCATTCCTTTCTCCTTGAACTGGGACTCTGGGAACTTGTGAATCTAGGTTGTAGGAAGACTTGCGACATCCTGGGGCATGTGGGTGGCTCAGTCAGTTAAGTGTCCACTTTTGGCTCAGGTCATGATCCCGGGGTGCTGGAGTAGAGCCCCACATCTGGCTCCCTGCTTGGCAGGAGGCCTGCTTCTCCCTCTCCCACTCCCCTGCTTGTGTTCCCTCTCTCCCTGTCCCTCTCTGTCAAATAAATAAATAAAATCTTTAAAAAAAAAAAAAAAAAGACTTGCGACTTCACACACCCGCTTGGACTCAGCTGCCATGTGAAGAGGAAGCGCCAAATTGCTACAAGACTGAGCCGTCTTAGATGTGGATCTTACAGCCTCAAAAGAGCTGCCCCAGCTTACCCACATAGAGCCGAGAAATCTGCCCCAGTTTTCTGCCCAAATCATAGCAAGCAAACTAAAGTTTGCCACCTTAAGCCAACAAACTTCCTGGCAGCTCATTATACAGTAACAACTAACTAGAATAAATACATTTCCCGACATTGGCAGTCCTTTAAAAAAAATGGTTATATGGGCAAAAATGTTTGTATGTACATTGAAAAATGTTCACATATGCAATTGTTTTCAAACTGGAAAAAAAAATCATCGCAAATTGCTGGGCTGGGAGTAGAGAGCAGAACCACTGTGGGAGAATTTCCTTTTTAAATGTCTACACTTGGGGTGCCTGGGTGGCTCAGTGGGTTAAAGCCTCTGCCTTCGGCTCAGGTCATGATCTCAGGGTCCTGGGATCAAGCCCCACATCGGGCTCTCTGCTCAGTGGGGAGCCTGCTTCCCTCTCTCTCTCTGCCTGCTTTTCTGCCTACTTGTGATCTCTGTCTGTCAAATAAATAAATAAAATCTTTTAAAAATTAATACACTTGCATCAACAAAAGCATGATTCAATTTCTACACTTGCATTTTTTTTTTTTTTTTTTTTACCTCAAGCCAATGTAATATTTGGAGAGAGAGGAGATAAATGAATAAAGTACTTACAACAACCCTCCCTGGCTCCCGGTCAGTACCAAGAATGTGTTTATCATTATTTCCCTTATTTTATAACAGAACAAGGACATGAGCCCCACCCAGGAGACATGGGTATCTCTGGTGCACATATCAGGGAACTTACTGGTTGTGAATGTCCCCCCCTTCCTACTTCATTCCCTTGGTCCTTAGCATGGAGGAAGCTCTCCAGGGAGCAGGTGCCAGGTTCAGATGGCCAATGGTCACAGCCTACCTTTGCCACTCTCCAGCTGTGTGACCTTGGGCAAGTGACTTGCCCTCTCTAAGCCTCAGGTTCCTTCTTGGTTAAAAAACTGCATAGTAATAGGCTTGTGGGGGTTGGAGGGGTGACTGCTGTGTCTTGGTATCCTTTTCCTAGAAGTAGACTATAATGCAAGGATTCAAGTACAAATACAAAAATTGTATTCTGAGACAGGAATTCAACTGCAAATTGGTTTTTTTGGGGAAGTGACCCCAGAAGATGCCATGAGGGCAGTGAGATGGAGTAAGACAGAGAAGGGAAGGCAGCAGGGGAACAGGGCTTTGTCAAAGAAGTTCCCACTCGGGGGAACTGGGGCTCAGTCCCTCGGGGGACCTCTGGGACACAACAGTGAACAGGCAACCACCAGTCATTACTCAGGGCCATTGCCAAGGGCGTTATTTCTCCAGAATGTCCTACCTGCACTAACAGGGTGAAGTTTGGACCCTTGCCTGATGTGGACACTTACAAATGTCCAGTGAGTGGGGTTCTCCCTCTTCTCTTCCCAATACACCCACAAACAGTGTCACACACACACTCAAACTCATAGATACATCATGGATACATATATGCTCACACACACATGCGTGCACACGCACAATTGTATGCACACAAGCACTCACACAATACACCCACACTCCACACTTGCACATGTACACACACTCACATCGTGCACACATCCACACACTTACTCACACGTATGTGCACTTACCCAAACATGCAGTCACGCGCACACACCTTCATACAGACTAATAGAGACCAGACGCTGTAGAGCCTGCTGTTCCCCAACTATCCAGCAGAGGGAGTCTGCGACACACTCAGGAGAGGAGGGAGACCCACAGCAATCAGTGAATGGCCCAGGCCTGCGTGTTTGGAGAATCGGACACGCAGATGCAGCAGGTCCCGGGGATCCACGAGGCCCATGCCATGCCTCCCCTCCTCTCTCCCTCATTCACCCACCATCACCGACCTTAGCGGAAAATTAATATGCATGAGAAGTATGATGGAAAAAATGCACTTGGCAAAAGTGAACCAGGTGCAGAAGGGGCCAGTCACGTGCCCAAGGCCACCGCTAGAGAGGGGCAGAGCTGGGGTTTGAACCCACAACCCACATATGTCGCCTCCCAAAACCAATTTTTTTTTTTTTTTTTGCTGGAGGACGAGTGGCCTCGGACGGGGGATTCCGGCCGGCGATCCCAGCACACGCCACCCGAGGGCGCCGCAGGACACACACCGCTGCGGCCTCCAGCATCACAAGCACTACAGCTTCTCTACACGCCCCCCACCCACCCATGCCTGCCGACATCCCCCTATAGGCAAACCGAGGCTAGGGACCCAGACCAGCACTTGAAGCATGAGGAGTAAGCTACCCTGCTATGGCCACTCTAGGAGGACACCATTGTCGGACCTTGGGTGAATCATCTCGCTCTAGGGAACTTCATTTTCAGCTCCATTAAAGGAGATAATGACAGTACCCATCTCATAAGAACAGTACCCATGAGAATTACATGCGAATATTTGGAGAGCACAAAGGAAGCACTCAACCAACTTTAAATCTCGTTATGGTTATATCAACTTCGGAAACACCCAGGACTTGGTGCTGAAACCCCTCCATCTTGTGCACACAAGGGTGCACACAGGAGCGCATAGACACACACACACACACACACACACACACACACACACACAGGGATTCAGGGATCGCACCAGTCTTGGGGTTTTATTAACAATCATCTAAGTGCTGAGGTATCCCAAATGTGTATCACCAGCCCGGAACTCCCTCCCAAATTCAAGACCTGCCTATCCCACTGCACACTTGACATCTCCAACTCCTCCTGGCCTAAACTGACATGCTGATCTCAGCCCCCCCCCTAAAAAAAAAACCCTTACTCTATTAAGCATTCTCCTTCTCAAGCTGTCACTTCTATCTTTCCAGGTGCTCAGACCCAAATCCGGGGGCCTCCCTTTCTCCTGAGTCCCTCATTCAAAGTATCAGCAAATCTGCCAGCTCTACCTTCATAAAGCAACCAGACATCAGAATCCAAGCACCTGTCTTCACTCTACAGCCCCCAGCTTGCTTGGAGACATTGTCCTCTCTCACCTGGACAAATCTGGTCACCCCATCTGCTCTCCCTAGTCCCATCTTCACTTTATAGTCTCTATTCAACCTAGTAACCAAAGACTCTATGACAAACTTTTCCCCTCCTCTGTCCAGAACCCTCCATAGCTCTCTATTTCTGTTACAATAAAAGTCAGTGGACTCCAAGGCTCTGTGTGACCTGCTCCCATCCCCTGTCGGCCCTCATCTCTTTCCATGCTCCTCCTCCAGCCACACAGATCTCCTCAATGTCCCCTAAACACCCCAAGCCTGTCCTACATCAGGGCCTTTGCACTGTTTCTCTCTACCTCAAACATTCTTCCCCTAAATATCCACAGGGCTCCTGCCCTCTCCTATCTAAAGTCTTTGTTGAAATGACCCTTTCTCAGGGAGGGTTTCACTGATGATCTAGCAACCTCCCCCCTTACCAGCATTACTGAGCACCCCCAACACGTACCCAGATCAATTTTTTCATAGCATTTACCAGTTTTCTCAATGGGGATTGCAGTCACCCCATCTGGTCTCCCTAGTCCAACCCTTGGTTTTCCACTTAGCAGCCAAAAGAATACTATAAAGACCAAATGACAAATTTGTCACTCTGCTCAGGACCCTCCCATGGCTCCCCATTTCTGTCACAATAAAAAGTCAAAATCCTCCAAGGCCCTGTGTGAATTTACTTATTTATTTGCTTATTTATTACCTGTCATCTGTTAACACCGCCCACCCCCACAACAAAAGTCAATTATGTAAGGGCGCAAAGATGGCCTGGCTCACAGCAGATGCTCGGTAAGTATTTGATGAATTAATACAATTATTGTAGACATCATCACCGCCCCATCTTCTATGGGGGTACTGTCATCCGTTTCCCCAGCCAAAGACTCGGGAATCATCCTCACCTCAGTCCCTGTGGCTAGTCACCCCTCCTGTCCTGCCCAGACCTCAGTCTCCCTTTTCACTAGATTCCCAGTCCCCAGTGCCGCACCCCCCCTTCCAAGCCACCTCCCTGCCAACTCACATCTGACCATGTCCTGTCCTGCACCCTGCTCACATACCCTCTCTAGCTCCCTATCGCCCTCAGCATAAGGTCTGCTGGGAGATGTGACCCACAGTTCCTGGCAGTTGGCCCCTGAAGACCTTCCTCCATTCTGCCCTCCTCCTCCGGATCCAGCCACCCTGGAGTGTGCGCCTCGAGAATATCATGCTCTCCCTCACCTGGGGACATTTGCAGATGCTGTTCCTCCGACCTGACATGGTCTTGTCTCCCTTGTCACCACTCAGTGTGTACTCTCACTTCAGCATCCGAGAAGCTCTCCCTGAGCCACCCCCCTGTTGTGTTCACAGAGCACCAAGGGCCTCTCTTTTAGAGCACTTGTCACGGATTATAAATAAACTTAACGTGTGGAATTACTTGTACATCTGTCCCCTGTTCTCCCGAGGGCAGGCATTGGGCCCGGCTGTGCTCCTGGCCCAATGCCAACAAATAATTAACATGTGGTCTGTTGACGAGTTAAATGAATGCACAAACGGTCCCCAAAAGTCTAAGTTTATGTCTGAGGACAAATGGCTTCCTAGCCTCCTAGCCCATAGCTTCCCTCATGGGCCTCCCAACTGCCCAGACACCTTCGTTTCCTTCCTGGGCCGCAAGTGTCTGGCTGAGCTAGGGGGTGAACAGTGGGGGCCGTCTTTATCCCTTGCTTTTATTCTACAAAAATCAGAACACTCCGCGAAGGGCCTTTCAGCAACCGAGGAGGGAAGAAGCAGGTGCGGGAGGGTCTAGATCGACAAAGCAACTGAAGCACACATCCGAGCCCTGGGATGCTGCCTGATGCCAGAGGAGTTCGCCCAAATGAGCTGGGAGCCTCAAGAAGGTGATGTCCGGGTTCAAGGCTCTAACTTCAGGCTTCAGCTCCCAAGTCTTCAACTTAGAAGGCAGCTGGAATCCACGAGTGGGGGCTGGGGGGGGGGGGGGGGGGGGGGGGGGGGGGCGCGGGGGGGGGGGGGGGGGGGGGAACTGGTCCTGAATCCCAGCGGCCTTAGGTGTTGGGTCTTAAGTCCAAGGATGGCTGGGTGGGGCCTGAGGCCTCGAATGCTCCGGATCCTGGGAGGGGTCTGGACCCAAGGGGACCTGAGCAAGCCTGTTTCCTCAAGCTGGAGAGCCAGAACCGGCACTCAGGGGACCGGACCTGGACCTCAAGGGGAGTGACCAGACCGGCAGGAGGCGGAGACTTGTCGTGAGGGGCGTGGCTTGCACCTTCGGGCTTCGCGGAAGAGCCTGGTCCTCCGGGAGCCCAACCTGAACTTCGAGGGGCGTGGTTTCTGCCCTCGGGATCTTGGGGGCGGGGCCTGGGCCCTCGGGGGCGGGGCCTGGGCCTCTCCGGGCGGGGCTTGGGCCCCCTGGATCCGCACGGAGGCCGGCGCTCAGGCCCGCGGAGGCAGCGGCTCCACGTTGAGCCAGATGCCATTTTCCGTGCGCAGGATGAGCTCGGGTTTCCGCCGCACCTTGCGCGTTCGGTCTACGCTCAGGCGGAAGCGCAGCAGCGTCAGCGCCACGGCCACGCGCATCTCGGCCATGGCAAAGCTCTGTCCGATGCAGTTCCTAGAGGAAGGGGGACGGGGTTGGGGCTCAGGCTCAGCCGCTGTGTGAGCCAGAAAGGGGAGAGTCCCGGGTTAAATGACCTCCCCCTAGGAGCCTCATCGGTAAAATGGGGGCAGTGGCATCATAGAGTCGTTGGGAGCATATAAGCCCAGAGTTCAGGGCCTGGCACACGGTGCTCAATACCCAGCGTTACTATCGCAGAGTCTAATTTGGGGACATTCTGGTACATTGAAAGCATGAAGAAGGTGCTGGATTGGCAGAAAGCACATCTGGGTGGGAGGCCGTTTCTGGTCCTGACCGGCACATCCCTGACCTTCCACTGGCCTCCATGCTCCTCCTATGCTTGGTTTGGATTGGGGGAAATAGAAGAGTTACCTGGGTCCTGCGGAGAAAGGCACGTAGGCCAGTGGGGAGCGCTGCTGTGGGTTGTCCGGATCAAAGCGATAGGGATTGTACACCTAGGCAGGATTAGCCTGGGGGTGAGTCTAGGGGGCTGGCCCAGCTATCCCAGCTTGGCCCCCATCCTTCAACTGGACAGAGAAAACATCACTACAATCCAGCCACACCCTCTTCTTTCTGTTGTTCAAATATTCCAGGCTCATTACAACCACTGGGCCTTTGCACATCCTGTCTCCTCGGCCTGGAACAGGCTTCTCCCTGCTCTTCACACTTTTCAGGTCTCAGCTCAAATATCTCTTCCTCCCCAAGGCCTTTCTTCACCACTTGAGCTGAAGTGTCCCCCACCCCACTCCAGTTTTTCTTTCTTTTGTGCACATATCGGTATCTACAACGATAGTTTTTGCTCATTTTCTTCCCCTGAATGTCACTGTGAGCTCCATGAGGGCAAAGACAGTAACTTTCTCTGTCTTCAGTGCATAGCACAGAGGCTGGCACACGGGAGGTATTCAGTAAATATTTGTGGACCTAATGAACCAATGGAGGGTGACTAGAAGGTAACCAGCTCTGTACCCAGCCAGGCCATCTGGGTCCCTGACACACAGGGTAGGGAGGCCTCACTGCCCCAGGACCACCCATTCCGAGGAGGAAGAAGCTAAGGGAAGGGAGAATTGATGCAGGGGCTCACCTTGGAGTCAGGCCACACGGTGGGATTGTGGTGGGTCCCATAGATGCTGACCAGGCAGATAATTCCTATGGGGAGGGTGCGGTCAGTGGGGCCATTGTAGCTGAGGGGAAACATGGCCTTCTCTGAAGACCTCCTCCTTCCCTGCTCTTCCTGGAGCTATGCTGTTCCCATGAGCCCTCTGCTACCCCTTCCTGCCCATCCTTCTCTGAAAAATTCTGCTGCTAAGTCCACACCCCCTGTTGCTCCCTAAAAGGTCTCCATCACCCTTCTAGCTATCATACTGGCCACACAGGGATCTTTCTCACTCATATATCTGACATTGTTCTTCCTCAGCTCAAATACTTCCCTTGGCTCCTTACTATCCTGAAGATCAAGTTCAAATGCCTCAATCTAGCATTCAAGGTCTTTCTGCACCACCAAGACTCTGCTCCATACATACGCTCTCTTTCATTTTCAACCTCCAAGGTTCACCTCTCATGTTGCCTCTTCCAAGCAGCCCTCCCTACATTTCACCCCAGATAAAGTCATCACTCCTTATTTTGGGCTATTCCAGTCCCTGTTCTTCCCTTTAGCCCATCCCTGATCCCATGTGACTGGGATGTCTGGGCGCTGCTGTGTCTCGCTCAGACTGGGTGGTACTCAAGACCTGGGTATGAGGTCCCTCTAGAACTCCAGCATCACTTGGGCTTAGTCTCTAAGGGATATCTGGCAACTGAATGAAACCATCCATTCCCTACCTGCCCCCTCACAGGGCCAACCCAGCCCCACCCACTCTTGCCTTTCTACCTGGACTCACCCAAGTCTGCCTCCCCTACACAGCTGGGTCTCCTCCCTCATCCCAGAAGCAAGAGCCACCCAGAGAGATGCCCCATCTACAGGGAGGGTGCACCTGGCCCAGGCATGAGCAGCGCCCCCCTAGGCAGCAGATCAGCCCAGCAACCAGAGGGACCTTATGGGCACCTTTAGGGATGATGCGCCCATCTGGAAGCTTGATGTCTTCCGTGCAGCGACGGGAGACCAAGGTCACTGGCGGGAACTGGCGTAGGCTCTCCTTGATGCACATGGTGGTGAAGGGCAACTGAGTCAGGTCGTCCCTGGGGAGCACGGAACATGGAATGGTGTGTGACTTGGGGCCAGGCCACAGCAACAGCCCCTTCCCCAAACACACACATGCATGCACACATGCATCCAGGAGCAACCACACAGGAAACCGGTCCGGGATCTGAGACTCGCCCCAACTTCCAGCATCTGCAATCAGGCATGCACATATCACTAATCCTAGCATGCAAAATATCTGACCCGAAACCAATCAGAGCAGCACCAACAGGCTTCTGCACACCCAGCATTAGCCCTTTAACTGATGAATTATGTGGCAGTCAGAGGACAGCTGGAAGTGGTGCCAGGATAGGCAAGGGGGTTATTAGCAGCAGTTTACCAGGCTGTGTGAGCCAATTTCAGTATTTAAAAACCCATACATTCTCTTCTTATGCTATTATGAACTTTTTTCCATTGGACTCCAGGGCCTCAAATTGGACTAATTATAACCCTTGGTCCATGATCTGGATCATTTTCTTTCTCTTTCAAAGAAACTTTATGTCACTACCATAAAGGGCAAACAGCATGCTTAGCATAAAAGTACCCATAATGTAAACACCACTGGGGAAAACAGAAGAGTCATTAAATCCTAGCTAGACTATCTCCTAGCCAGTCCTCAGAAACTGGGCCATCTTCTCCCTTTATTAAAAAAAGGCAGATTCATGGGATCTCTGGGTGGCTCAGTTGGTTAAGCATCCACCTTTGGCTCAGGTCATGATCCCAGAGTCCTGGGATGGGATTCCACATCAGGCTCCTTGCCCAGCAGGGAGCCTGCTTCTCCCTCTGCCTGCTGCTCCCCCTGCTTGTGCTCTCCCTTTCTCTGACAATTAAATAAATAAGTAAACTCTTTTTTAAAAAAGAGAGGGGCAGATTCGCAAGGAGTTCAAGATACAACAGCCCAAGTGGGAGTGTCTCCTTGATGTCAAAATCTAAAAGGTGGACACTGAACAAAAAAGAGCTTTCTCACTGTTCGATGCTATTTAATGCTGTGTTTTCTCTGAGGCACCCAGAATCAGCTCTACGTGGCACACATCTGAAGTAAACTGGATTATTGTTGCCGGTTCTTCACTGCCCTCCCCCCACACCTGTGTTTGAATTACACACCCCGTGAGCTTTGCATGTGATTCTGCAGTGTCTTCTGCTCGGGCGAGTGGAATGTATGTCCTGCCCCATTCATATTGAACTTGGCCACGTGACTTGCTTTAGCCAAATGGAATGTTACAATGCAAGTGGAAGTTTTAAACTGTGGCTCTTTGTGCTCCTGGAATCTGCCTTGAGAAGAATGTGCCCAGGGTAGCTGCTGGTTCAAGGAGAGTGGGGAGACATGTGGAACAGACCTGAACCCACACATCTGTTTGGACACCACCCCACTCAACAACACCCAGAAGGAACAAGAGCAATAACAAGCAAGAGCAAGGACTAAATGCCCAAGCTCTAGACTCAACCTGTTGCCACCATCCCCCTGACCCCCACCCCCGACCCCAAACCAACCACTCCAGCTCCTCCAGCTCCCGGCCTTTCATGACTTCCTGGATCTCTTCCCGGCACTTCTCCTGGTACTCCGGATACTTGGCCAAGTTGAAGAGCACCCACGAGAGCCCACTGGACGTTGTGTCGTGACCTGTAGACAGAGGAGGAGCTCAAATGGAGGCTGTCTGAAGACAGCGATCGTGCGATTTTCAGACAGCAGGGCCCCCCCCACCAACCTCCCCTAGCCTCACCCTACGTCCTCACCCTCAAACATAAAGGTGTCTGCCTCAGCTCGGATGTCCTCATCAGACAGTTCCTTCCCATCTTCATCCTGGAATGAACCAGAGGGGATGCTCAGCCCACTTCGTGGACCACCCTCCACATCCCGGGCTCCTCTCAAGTCAAGATACTGCCCTCTCTCAAGCCAACCTGCAGGGGGAAGGATTCTAGGCAGACAGAGGTATGCAGCTTGTCTAAGAAAGATGGAAAGCAGGAGGGAGACTGAAAGGTGAAGGGAAGAAGGGAGTTTGTACTTCTTGAGTAGCTGCTAGCACCAGACAGCCTGCTGGATGCCCAACAAACACCTGTGACCACGCCGCGTAACCGTCATGTCATAAATAGGGAAACTGAGGCTTGGAGGGGCGCGTCAGAGGCCTAAGGTGAAGTATCCATTAAGGAGCAGGGCCAGAATCGGAACCCAGGAATGTCTGAATCTAGAAGCCAAGCACTGCTCAGAAATTCCACAGAAGCGATCTCTGCAACTGTCCCATTTCTTTAGTCTTGTTATTTCATCATCATAAGTCTGGTGGGCAACATTGTGTCCCACCTGCTTCCAGAACTCCTACGGTGAAGTCCTTGCCTCCCCTCCCAGGACCTCAGAATTTGGAAACCAGGCCTTAGAGAGGTAATTCAATTATAATGAGGTCTTTAGGGTGGGCCCTGGCCCCACACGACTGGTATCCTTAGAAGAAGAGGAAACTTACACAATCGTAAGCAGAGGGACGACAATGTGAAAGCACACGAGAAAATGTCATCTACAAGCCAGGGAGAGAGGCTTCAGAAGAAGCCAACCCAGTCAACAGCTTGACCTCAGACTTCTAGCCTCCAGAACCTTGAGAAAATTAATTTCTAGGGTTTAACCCCATACATACCAATTTTGTAGCCCTTTGTTATGGCAACCCTAACAAACTAATACAGTAAGTCTTACGCGTGCTGCACCTGCATCCCAGATCTGTCACTTTTGATGCTTATCATTTTACAAGGTCAGTGCAATCCTCCAGGAGACCGTCCTGCACTCGTCTCCACCCTCCAGGGCCCAGCCTCACCCGCGCCAGGAGCAGCACATCGATGAAGTCCAAGGTCTTGCCCTGCTTGCCCTTCAGCCAGGCCTCAGCCCCCTGCTGACGGAGCGCCCACCGCCGCTTCTGGATGACCTCGGTGGTGAAGCGGTGCACGGTGTCACAGGCCTGCCGGAAACGTCGCCCATCCGCCGAGAGGTAGTAGATGAAGTCTATGTGGTGATGCAGGCGATACTGGCGCCGGACCACAAGGGCACTCAGCTCAATGATGGCTGAGATGTAATCGCTCATCTTCCTGTTGGGGAGGTGCAGGGGAGAAGAGCATGGACTTGGCCCTTAAGACAAGCTTCTCCTCCCCGTGCGTAGATGACAGAGAAAGGCCCTGCATAGACTAGATTTTCTTTTTTCTTTTTTATGATTTTATTTATTGATTGGAATGAGAGAGAAAGAGAGAGCACAAGGAGGGGGTGCAGCAGGCAGAGGGAGAGGGAGAAGCAGGCTCCCCAGTGGGCAGGGAGCCCGATGCAGGGCTCCATCCCAGAACCCTGGGATCATGACCTGAGCTGAAGGCAGACGCTCAACCGATTGAGACACCCAGGCGCTCCAACAAATTATTTTTTAATGGCAATCATCTGATCTGTTTGTTGGCCTCATCTTACCTGAATAAAACCAAAACTCAGGTACATTTTAAAACAGGTCCAAAGGATTAGGACTTCCAAATAGATGTAGCATCACTAAAACTAAATGCCTACAAACCACAAAGTGGGAGAACTCCCATTCCTGATGGCGAACTTGTATCTAAAATACAGAAAGAGCTCTTAAAATGCAACCATAGACAAATAACCCAATTTAAAAATGGGCAAAGCATATGAATAGATGTCTTGCCGAAAAAGATATACAAATGGCCACATGGCACACGGAAAGATACTTAATAGCACCAGCCCCTAGGGAAATGGAAACCGAAACCACCCTGAGATGCTGCTTTGCCCCAGCTAGAACCAAAAAGACAGATAATGACAAGGGTTTTTTAAAAAATTAACAAGTGTTGGAAAGAGTGTGGAGAAATTGAAGTCCTCACACGCTGCTGGTAGGAATATAAAATGCCCCATCTACATTGGAGAAAATGTCTGGCAGTTCCTCAAAATCTAAACAAAGAACTATCACATAATCCAGAAATTCCGCTCCTAGGTACAGACTTTAAAAAGTTAAAAACAGGAGCGCCTAGGTGGCTTAGTTGGTTGGGCGACTGCCTTCGGCTCAGGTCATGGTCCTGGAGTCCTGGGATCGAGTCCCATATTAGGCTCCCAGCTCCATGCGGAGTCTGCTTCTCCCTCTGACCTTCACCCCTCTCATGCTCTCTCACTCTCTCTAGTAAATAAATAAGATCTTTAAAAAAAAAACCTAAAAACATACTTTCACACACTCATACACCAATGTTTATAAAATAGCCAAAAAGTGGAAATGACCCAAATGTCCATCAGTAGATGAATGGATTTAAAAAAAATGTGGTATAATGTGGTAAATGGAATATTATTCATCAACCTAAAAAATGAAATATTGACATAGGATGAATGAATCTTGGGAACATTATGCTGAGTGAACAAAACCAGACAGAGAAGTTGGCATCATTCCATCAATACGAAATTTCCATAATAGACAAATCTGTGGGGGCAGAAGGAAGATTCGTGATTGCCTACACTGGGAGAAGTGGAAAGTGGGGGTGAGCGCTAAAATGTACAGGGCTTATCTTTGGTGGAAATATTTTAAAATGGATTATGGTGATGGTTGCACAATTTGTAAATATACTAGAAACCATTGGATTGTGTATTTTAAATGGGTGAATCATATAGTATGTGAGTTATATCTCAGTAAAACTATTATAATTTTTAAAAAATGAAGGGATGCCTGGGTGGCATAGTTGGTTAAGTATCTGACTCTTGGTTTTGGCTCAGGTCCTAATCTCAAAGTCATGAGATCAAGCCCCGCATCGGGTTCCACACTCAGCATGGAGTCTTCTTAAGATTCTCTCTCCCTCTTCCTCTGCCCCTCCAACCCTTGTACCCCATGCTCACTCTCTCTCTGTGTCTCTCAAATAAATAGATAAATGTCTTTTAAAATGGAAAAAAAAATGAAATCACTGGGACAGGTGTGCAAGGGGCTGTCCTTGGTCCTGAAGTATGCTTCTTGTCATACACTTGTCAGTTTGTCGTTTTCTTGCTTATTTATTTGTGCATCTTTACTTATTTCCCACCAACTTTAAATTCCAGGGGAGCAAGACCCTTTCTATTTTGTTGACCACTGTATTTATAGTGCCTAGTCCAAGAATGGCCCATAGTAGGTATTCAGTAAATATTTCCCATTTAAATTTTTTTTTTAAGATTTTATTTATTCCTTTGACAGAGACAGATCAGAAGTAGACAGAGAGGCAGGCAGAGAGAGAGGAGGAAGCAGGCTCCCTGCCGAGCAGAGAGCCCGATGCGGGACTTGATCCCAGGACCCTGAGATCATGACCTGAGCTGAAGGCAGAGGCTTTAAAATATTTCCCATTTAATTAATTAATTAATCAATCACTAAGGTCATCTCTACCTTACCCAACCCATAACCCTACAAAGCCCAGAGTAGCAAAGGCAGAAGCTTATTATTAAAGACCTACTATGTGCTACAAACTTGCCACTGACAACGTCTTTTATTCTATATGTGCCCTCTTAGACTATAAATTCCAAGGAACTGAAACTTAGTCTCTGTTTCACCACCATATTCCCAGTAGCTAGCATAATCTCCTGCACATAGTAGGGACACAAAATATCTGATGAATGAATGAATGAATGAACCAGGACAATGGTCATCTTATTCATTCATTCAACAAGTATTCACTGAGCATCTACTGTGTGCCAGGGCTGTGTGGCATCATTTTATTCTTTTTTTTTTTTCCTAAGGACAAAGTGCTATTTATTTAGAGCAGGGGTCGGGGGGAGGGGCAAAAGTAGAGGGACAGAGAGAATCTCAAGCAGGCTCTGCAAGCACAGAGCTCAACAGGGGGCTTGATCCCACTACCCTGAGATCATGACCCGGGCCAAAATCAAGAGTTGAAAGCTCAACTGAATGAGTCACCCATGCGCCCCGACATCATTTTATTCTTAAAGCATCTCTCAAAGGGTCAAGGACTATCATCCTTGTTTTACAAAAAAAGGACACTGTAGCTCAGAAAATGGGGAGATATTTTCTAGAGGCCAAACTACTCTTCATGGAGCAATGAAACTAGCATTTATTAAGCACCTACTATATGAAAAGCCATCAATTAACATTATCTTAATACTCACATGATGGCTATGGGGAAGGAATTGGGATTCTATTTTTGGGTAAGGAGATAGACTTAGGGAGGTGATGTTAGTTTTCAGAAACACACAGCCCATCTGTGGCAGAGCCTAACAGCCCAGGGATGCCTAATGCTTGAGAGTTTCTTCTCCCACCACCCTGCTCTAGAGCAACGGGCTCTGTCTTCCCCAGGGAGGCCACACTCACTCCTGGCAGTTGCTATTGTAGCTGAAGACACATTTCTGAAGACTGTCCAGGGTCATGAGGCTGACATGCTCAAACATGTCAAGGGAGACCACTGAGCCCTGTGCCAGGCGCCGCCATTTACCCTGGAAGAGAGAGACGCATGGCAAAAGGATGTAGATACCGCAGACTTTAAGCCAGCCTTCCAACAACCTACCTGCCCGCTCGCTACAAGCCCACTTTCTAGAATAAAGGAAGTGAAGCTTCCTAACATCACCCAGCTTATCCACTAGTCAGAGCCTGGACCAGTCTCACTCCCAGGACATCCTCTTCCCAAGAAACCTTGCAACTCACATGCATAATGTCTGTGCATTGGTTGAAGATCTTCATGTAGGGCTTCAGGATGTCAAAGTGGAAGGCAGGCGTCAGCAGGCGGCGATGGCAGCTCCACTTATCACCTTTGCTTAGCAGCAGCCCATCTCCTGGGCCCAGAAGACTGAAATTAAGGGCCTCTCCTCCTACTCTGAAACACTCCAGGAAACCCCACCCCCTCTTCCTTGAAGCCCCAGCCCAACTCACCCAATCCCATACTCACCCAGCCAAGGCTTCAGGAAACCATAGAAAAGATCATCCTTGGGGGCGATGGCAGCTGTGGAGAAAGAAGATATGGCGATGACTCGAAACAGAGTTCTAACCCTTGACCTCTGCTTATAAGCTCCTTGGGCCTCCTCTCTGAGCTCTGATCTCCATGTCACCCCTCCAGTCCATCCGCCACACCTGCCCCAGAAAGATCCTTATAACATGCTGATCTGAACATGAGCCTCCCCTGGTTAGAAACCTCCCATGGCTCCCTATCACTCTGGCAATAAAATTCAAGCTCAAGCAAGCACTGAAGGCCATGCACCATCTTGCCCCATATGCCTCTCCTATCTCTTCCATCAACATACACCAAATAATCCCACATGCTGGCTCTACTTCCAAACCTTTGTCCAGGCTGTGCTCTCCATCCGGAATGACCCTCTCTTCACCCTCATCACCCCTCTTTTCTGCCAACTCAGGCCATCTGAATTACACCTCCTGTGCTCTCAGTCTCCGGTCTGCGCTGCACTCGGGTCCCAGGAGGTCTTATCAGATGTTGGATCTGACGATGTCCCCTCCCACTCACACCCATAAGCCGCAACCACCAGATGCTCAGACCAGTTTCAAAACCTTGAATGACCTACCTCAGTCCAGACCTCTCTGAAAACACTTTCATCCTCCATTCTCTATATGCTCAATCTTCTAATATCACAGAATTTTTTTCATCTCCTTGAAAAAGTCACATTATCTCTCTGTTCCAGGTCTTTCTACCACATGCCCTCTCTGCCTCAAACAGTCTCCCCTCATTCTTCGAGCCTCTGCTTGGATGCTATCCTTCCTCCCCCAGTCCCTCTGGATTGTATCCATCCAGTTACAGTCCCCTTGAGAGGAGGGAACATGCTGATCATTGATATATGGGGCTAAATAATGTTTTTCAGAGAGGAAGGGGGGGAGGAGGACCAGAGGGAGAGGAAGAGACAGTCTTTTTGTTTTTTAAGATTTTATTTTATTTGAAAGAAAGCAGGGGGAGGAGCAGAGGAAGAGGGACAAGTGGACTCCACATGGAGGGCGTCATCCCACAACCCTGAATCATGACCTGAGATAAAGTTAAGAGTCAGACAATCAACCAACTGACCCACCCAGGCACCCTGGGCCCATCACAGAGCCCAACATGGGGCTCGATCTCACAGCCCTGAGATCACGACCTGAGCCGAAGTCAAGAGTCAAACACTTAACCAGTTGAGCCACCCAGGCACCCCTAGTGTAAAATAGCTTTTATTGAATGAGCCAACCAAAGGTTGAATGAATGCAAAAATGGATGGACGGATGGATAGATGGATGGGTTAGCGAGTGAATTCCCTTTCAGTGTGTTGAGCAGATGTGGGACAGAATGGGCTGAGGCCCAGGAAGGAAGTACCTGAAATTCAAGTGACTGTCACTTTTATCTGAGACATGACTCAGCCACCTACACACACACTACCTAGGAATTGGCCAACTGTGCACACAGTCATCTGTCCACTCATCCTCCTATTCAGGACATCTCTTCTACTATCTTCCTGTACCCAACCCATGCTAGGCAACACTGGGGACCAAAGATGGCTCAGCTCCACACCCTGCCTGGAGGAGCTCCGGGTGGGGCAAGAAAGGGAAGCAGAAGCACGCTGTGCAATTATCAAGAAGATAGAAAGCATGCCAGAAGCAAAGGGAGGCACAGAGAAAGGGCTGCTAGAATTCAAGACAGGCTTCCAGGAAGAGGCAGCACTGGAGAAGAAGGTGGAAGTCTAGTCACTCCTTTATTCTCTGGGATCTGGACTCCAGCCCAGGCCCCTTGAGGGTCTTTCCGATATACAGACCTGTTCAATGGCTGTCCTGCTCAGACACCACCTATCATTCCTTAATGCCCCCAGGATAAGACACAAGCTTATTTGCTTTGCACGTGGGTGTTCTGAGTCCAGTTCCTGTCTCATCGCCTACTCCTCCCCACATATCATCTTCCCTCCAGACACCACAAGTCACCTGAATTCCCTTGGCACGTTCACACATCTGCATCTTGGTCCTGGAAAACCCTCCACCTGACACTTCTCACCTGGCAAACTCCAAACATCCTTCACTGACACCTCCTCCAGGAAGTCTCCCCAGCTGAACCCTTGCTCTCCCATCCTTGGGTCCCTACTCCACTCCAACTCTGACTTCTTGATTCCAGGAGTCTGTGTCCAGGCTGCCTTTCTCACCAGTGTCCCCTTCAGTAAAAAGAGGATGGTAATGTCTACCCTGGAGGGGGTCATATAAGAAAAGGCCCCACCAGTGCCCCAGTAGGAAGGATCATATCACTGTGGTTGAGCGCTTGGCCTCTGGGCGGACCACATCTGGGTTTAAATCCCAGCCCTACCTCTAACTCACTGTGTAAACTTGGGCACTTTAGCCCTCTTCCCTCCACTTTCTCAGCTTCCAGAAGAGAAACAGAACAACCCTGCCTGCCTCATAGCATCCCTACAAAAACTCAATGAGCTCATATGTTCCTGGCACATGGCAGGAGCTCATTAAATATTTGTACACATAAATGAATAATTAACCAATTGCTGGCTATTTTTATAACTATGATTATAATTATTGGTCACTGGTGTCAAGAACCTGTGAGATGAATATCTACATCTCCAGCCCCCAGCAAGGTCCTACTAGTGAAAAATAAATGTCAAAGCTATCATAAAAAGCAGTTTGGTAGTTCCTTAAAAATTAAAGGTAGAATTCCCATTTGACCCTCCGTTTCTACTCCTTGGGATCTACCCAGGAGAAATGAAGACATACAACCACACTGAAACTTGTACATGCATGTTCATAGCAACATTCATAACAGCCCAAAGGTAGAAACAACCCAATGTCTGTCAGAGGAAGAGTGGATAAACAAGCGTGGTTTATCCATATACCCAAACAATGGAATATTACTCAGTCTTAAAAAGAGGTAAGGTCAGGGTGCCTGGGTGACTCAGTGGGTTAAGCCTCTGCCTTCCACTTGGGTCATGATCCCACGGTCCTGAGATGGAGCCCCGCATTGGGCTCTCTGCTCAGCGGGGAGCCTGCTTCCGCCTCTCTCTCTGCCTGCCTCTCCGCCTCCTTGTGATCTCTCTCTCTGTGTGTCAAATAAATAAATAAATAATCTTTTTTTAAAAATAAAAAAAAATTGAAACAAAAAAGAGGTAAGGTCTTGGTCATCACTACATTGTGGATAAATGTCAGAAACATTTTGCTGAAGGAAAGAAGTCAGTCACAAAAGGCCACATTGTGTATAATTCCTTTCCTTTTCTATTTATATCCAGAACAGGAAAAGCTATGGAGATAGAAAGAAGATTGGGGGGATGTCCCGGGAGTTGGGGGCAGAGGAGAATGGGAAGTAATTACTTAATGGGTTCAGGCTGTTTTATGGAGCCATGAAAAAGTTTGAAACAAGAGAGAGCCAAGGGTTGCACAACATTGGGAACACTCGAAATGGTTAATTATATGTTATGTGAATTCCAACTCCATACAAAATGAATGTAGAAAGACAAGCTATAATTACATGCCTATATATCACATTTCAGCCTCTATAAATCATTTTCACCCCCTTTCGCCCATTAATCCTCTCTATCCCAATTGCCTAATATAAGACAAAGAAAGAGAGGTCCAAGAGGAGCTGTGCCTTTCTCAGGCTCCATGGGCCGTGGGAATTTGGGCCCAGAGCAGCCAGTTCCCCATCTATGGTCCTGTGGAGGTCCCAGTGGGGAATGGGATCCACAGCTTGGGGCCAGGCCTGTCTGTCCTGACTCACAGCCCCACACTCCCTAGCTAGAGCCCCCATCTGACTCCTCCAGCAGGGGGCGGTAGTGGATGCCCTGCCCATCCTGAGGGAGGGGAGGGGAGAGGTGAGGCAAGGAGAGGCAGAGGCTTGAGCATCTACTGCATGCTGAGGCCACACTGAGGGCTCCGCTCCCTATTCTACTTGGGGTCTCACAACCAGAGAGGACAGTATTCAGGAAACTGAAGCTGTTAGGAGTAGGGAGGAAGGAAGAGAAGGTGAAAGAAAGAAAAGCAGGATTGAGAAAGGCAGGAGAGAATAAACCCTCATGAGCACCTACCCACATCATCTGGAGCCTTCACAACCACACCATTTTACAGAGCAGAAACTGAGGCCCTGTGAGGCTAGATGAATTTCTCAGTCACACAATAGGTATGGCTCCAGGCAGGATCAGAGCCCAGCCTGCCTAAGTCCTAGGCCAGGGCTCTTCCCACCATCCCTCGGAAGAGTCACCTTTCCCAGGGTCTAGGTTCCCCGTTTGTGCAGTGAGGTGGGCACCCTCTCACAAACGCAACAGCGGTGGAGAGGGCATAGTTCGGGAAGGGAAGGATAGCAGCCCCTTCTGCTTTCTTGGCTCCAGGGTGGCAACCTTGATGGTGGTCTCTAGACATGGGTGCAAAGGCCCACGCTGGGGCCAGAGATATAAAATTCCTGGAGCTCTTTCATTCCTCCCCCCTCTCTCAAATACCCCGATGCCTCTGGAGATGCCCAGCTACATGCGAGGCCATACTGCAGATCCAGACTCCTATGAGAGGGACAGGTGCAGACACACTCAGCCTTAGAGAGTTAGGACTGAGAATGGAGAAGCCCAGAAGAGAAAGCTATGATCTGCCTGGAGGGTCACCCCCAGGTCTTCCTGGAGAAGGCGGTCATTGGATCTGCATGTTAAAGGCTGAACAAAAGCTAGCCAAGCACACCTGGGAGTCCTACACCTTGGGAGAGGTGTGGACCACAGAAGGGAGAAACAATCCCTCTACCTCTCCTCTTCCACCAATCAGGGGCTGCCCAGGTGAAGCTGGAAGAGCCACAGTGGGAATGTCAGAAGCCAAATGTTCGGCTACCATAGTTTAGAATTAAGCGGCAACCATTTAACAAAATCCTGGGCCCACAATTGCCTATCCAAGCATATTTAGCTCTGACTTCCAGGGGGGTAGACATCCTCTCAAATTCCCAGGACTCTTAGATATTGTCTATCTTTTCCCATGCTATTCCCACTACCTGTAATACAATGGCTGCTTTGGTGAACTCCTATTCATCCTTCAAATCCCTGCTCAAATGGCCCTTCCCCTAGAGAGCCTGCATGCCTAGAAGCCCAGGTGAGCTCTGGGAGTTCAGGGCTTACCCATCACTCACAGGCTCAGCCCACCTACCCGAGGCGCCCACTAGGGGCTTGATGTAGTCAGGGTGCACCAGAACCAACAGCGGCAACACAGGTCCAATCCACACCAGAATCACATGGTGCATGTTGTCCAGCACCTTCTTCTCATCTTGGAGGCCCGTCTCATTTGGAAGATACTGCAGGGGGTGGTAGGGAAAGATAGTGAGGAGGAGCCCAGCCCCAGCTTCCCCTAGCCTTTCCCTCCAGCCACCTCCCCTGTCCTCCAAATGAGCCCAAAATAGCTATAGGATTGGCTGATGAAGGCTGCACCTGGCTAAGCCGGCATTCCCTCATCTGAGAAGTGGGGAAGAATGGAATTCTGTCTGAGGGCGGTTGAGAAAATTCACGAATGAACAAAATGAGAGAGCCCCGCACAAGGGCCTGACACATAGCCGTGTCCAAGAAATAAAAAACAGTAACCACAATCATAATGATTGGCATTTATTGAGTATTTTCTCTGTTAGGAATAAAATTACTAGTATTGTTATTTTTTAAGATTTTATTTATTTATTTGAGAGAGAGAGAGAGAGAGAGAGCATGAGAGGGGAGAAGGTCAGAGGGAGAAGCAGACTCCCCGTGGGGCTGGGAGCCCGATGCGGGACTCGATCCCTGGACTCCAGGATCATGACCTGAGCTGAAAGCAGTTGTGTAACCAACTGAGGCACCCAGGAGCCCCCAGTATTGTTATTTTTAACACATACACAGGGTTGCAGTGTTGGGCACTGCTGTGAACAGTTTTCATATATTCATACCTTTCTCACATATGCATTCCTTCAAAACACACAAGTATGATGTGACAAAGTTGCTACTATTTCCCCCATTTTCCTTTGCTCAGAAAGGCCAAAATGACTTGTCTGAAGTGACAGGTGAGTCAATGTCTTGGTTTGGGCTTCCCCAGAGGCAGGTCTTGAGACAAGAGCTCTAGCTACAGCTAGTGGTTCGTTTGGAGCGGAATCCCCCAAAAACGTGGGCAGGGGACCAAGGAAAGTGAGAAAGGGAGGGAAGGCAGCCAGTAAAGGAGGAGTTGCCGAGAGAGCTATGGCCATGGCAACTCAGTGCTCCATCTTCCTGGGGACCCCTAGGGGACACGTGAATCAACGTCAACCCAGCAGAGGATGAGTAAGTTGGAGTGTTTACACATCAACTCCTACCGTCGCAGAGTCACTGGCTGGGGGTCACTCCCGGGGCATCAACTCTCAAGCCCACAGTGCACAGTGTGAGAGAAAGCCCTAGAACGCAGGTTCTGGCAGCTGGAGGTCAGGCAATCACATCCAGAAATGGGCCGAAGGATCCAGGCAGGCACGGGCGTCTCCGGCCACAGCGGCCAAGCCAGGATCTGAACAGAGGCCCCCGGGCGCCAAAATGCATGCTCTTAACAAACCCAGGGCAGAAGTATTTCAAGCCCAGGGTCAGAAGGATCTGAGTTCAGATCTGCTCACGGCAGCTGTGTGACCTTGGTTGAGTCACTTAACCTCACTGAGCTCCAAAGATCAAATCCGTAATATTGGGTAGATCCATCCCTATTCCATGGGCTGTGAGAATTAGGGGAGAGCTCAGATATTAAGGGACCTAACCCCCTGCCTGGCCAAACGCAAGGCCCAGCAATTGTCAATCAAATGAATAAATGAATGAGTGAACAAGTCAGCAAATGACTTCTCTCTGGCTCCTGTGTCTCCTTCTCAACCAGGTTCACCCTGAGCCCTTCTATACCCAAGACCATGGAATAACAGAGAACTCATGGCCCCAGGAGGCAGGCTGAGCCCACAGGGTCAAGGTTGGACTTCAGAACCAGCTCTGTCCAACTGCCCTTGAACTGCCTCTCTGAATTCCATGTCTGCACCAGGCATGAGGCCCGAACCGGGAATTCTCCACAACTGTCCCTCTGTTTCCTTGAGGCCTGGGAGGGGGACCCGATGAGGGCTATAGCCAGTTAGGAGCTGGACTGTAGGACCCTAAAACCTCAGGAGTCTGGCTTCCTCTGACCTCTGAAGGCGTTCTAGAAAAGTACAGGTTTCATCATCCCAAAACAAGAGGTGACAGAGGGTAGAGAGCTAAGAGCAGAGACTCTGGAGACAGATGGCCTGGGTTTGAACCCCAACTCTGCCACCAACAAGCTGTGTGTCCTAGGGCCAGCTACTTAACCTCTCTGTGCCATAATAGTCTCAGGAGCAAAACGGGGATAGTCATGGGAACCACCTCTGAGGACTGTCAAGAGGACAGAGTTAATATTTTTAAAGCACCTGACCTAATGCTTAACACCTGCGTGTGAAGTAAGACATGAAAAGGCAAGGTAAGAGAATGAGAGAGAGGGTACAAATACACTGGGGGGGGGGGGGGGGGGGGAGGGGAAAAAAGGGGGAAGGGGGTCCCCCCCCCCCCCCGCCTCCTGCCTGGGGATCACAGAACCTGACAACTTTCACAGGCACTTGTACCTGTTGCTAAGCAATGGCCTGAAGTTACAGAGAAAACCTTAGAGTCATTCTGCCTCATCCCAGCTGTGTAACCTCTGGTAAACTGCTTGCCCTCTCTGAGCCTCAGTCATACCCGATCCTGTAAAATGGGTCTGCTCATGGCTCCACCTTCTTGGGGGATGGAGGAAACGGTCAGGCCCATCACCCTTACTGAATACCTGGGACCTGCCCAGTCCCCCTGTCCAACCACACACACGTACCATGCCTAGATGGCCCAGCAGCCAGTTGCGCCGGGGCGGCTGAGGGAAGCAGCTCAGGCGGCGGCAGGTGATATAGAAACGCCAGCAGAGCCTCAGGAACTGCATCAGCAGGCGGAAGAGGAAGAAGAGCAGGGAGAGGAGGAGCACAGACACAGCATACAGGCGGAACGTGGTCTTCTCCACTCCCAGGAGGTGCAGCAGGTGTTCTGTGATGGGCAGCATCCTGAGGGGACAGATGGGATGAGGGGGTCAGTGCAAGTAGGAGCCATCCTCTGGCACATGTGCACCACACACAGGATGACCTGTGGATTCAAGCAGCGTGTACTTGGCACACAGTAGATGCTCAATACACAGGAGTCCCAGACCCCAAGGATACCTCTCAACCTTCCCCCAGCAGTGACCTTCAGCTAGCTAGCCAGACCAATGCACCAGTGCCCTGTCCACATGTCCTCAGCTTTGATGTTGCAGGGCATCCCTCCTGACTTCTTGCCCATATGTGGATGGCCAGAGTGTTAGAAAATTTAAAAACACACACACACACTCACACACACACACACACACACACACACACACACACGTTGAAAGCAGCTCTTAATCAACGACTGATAAATGTTGCTGGATAGATACATTCTCCCTTGGGGTGCCATGACCCTGAGATGTGGGCTCCACATGAGCCACCAGGCCTCCCCAGGGATATTAAATCCTGCTGCCCACCACAGGAACTTTCTCTATTAGATGCCTCCCTTCCCTTGTCTGGCCTCTTTTTCTTTTTTATTTAATTCAGGTGAGATTCACCCAGCATAAAATGAACCATTTGAAAGTATAATTGCCCCTGAAAAATGAAAGAGTTAGGGGTACCAAACCCACAAAGTAGTCAGATTTCCATATATAACTTCTGACTCCCCAAAATCTTAACTACTAATAGTCTACTACTGACTAGAAATCCTGACTGATAACATAAAGTGAATTAACACATATTTTGTATATGTATTATATGCTATATTCTTACAGAAAAGTCAGCTGGAGAAAAGAAAAGATTACAAAACTCTTAAGAAAGAAAATCCATTTATGGGACTGCACTGTAAAAATTCCACATATAAGCGGACCTATGCAGTTCGAACCCATGTTGTCCAAAGGCCAACTATGTACAATTCAGTAGCATCTAATACGTTCACCGTGCAACCACCCCCTCCAAATTTTTTTCATCACCCGGAAAGGAAATTCCATCCATTCCCCATTCACCTGTACTTTCAATCCCCGGCAACTGCTAATTTGCTGGCTTGCTTGCTTTCTCTCTCTCTCTTCCAAGTAGGCTCCATGCCCAGCGCAGAGCCCAATGCAGGGCTTGAACTCACGACTCTGAGCTCAAGACCTGAGCTGAGACCAAGAGCTGGATGCTTAACCAACTGAGCCCCCCAGGCACCCCTAATCTGCTTTCTGCTTCTGCGGACACTTTGTTTCATATCAATGGGATCATATAGTATGTGACTATTTGTGTCTGGTTTCTTTCACCCAGCGTGATGTGTTCAAGGGTCATCCTCATTGTAAGCGTGCATTGGAACTTCATGTCTTGCACTGCTGGGTAATATTCCATTGTCAGGATGTATCACAATTTGTTTTTCCATTCATCTGTTGATGAACACCTGAACTGCTTCCACCTCTGCTGATTGTGAAATGTGCAGCTATGAACACGCAGGCACAGGTACGTGTCAGAGTTCCTGTTTTCAATTCTTTGGGGTTCACTTTCTTTTTCCTTACTGGTATGTTCTGTGGTCACTTCCCAAATAAGCTCCTTGCACTCAAATCCTTGCCCGAGGGTCAGCTCTTGAAGGAACTCAAATAAAGTGGGTAGGAAACAACAGTATTAATAACACAGTGACCAAGTGTAGAGCATTGCAATGAACCATGCGCCACACTCAGGGATGTGCAGCCTCGTTTTATGGAATCTTAAAGGGCGCTTAGGTTTTACCTTCTCTCCATTTTCTGGACAACTGAATCTCAGTTCCTCTAATTAAAGAGAGATTGGAGCTAGCAGAGGCCCCCTGAAACCCCACCAATGGCCAACTCCATCACTTTGGGGGCTCACAGATCTCAAATGATGACAAGGACATTCCTGAAAATGGATAGATTCTGTCTTCATCTCTACTTTCCCCTCAATCCAACCAGCCAAGGGTTCCACCTCTGTGCTCCACCTCCTGGGGCAACATAGCTAAAGGAGCCCTGAACTCCAGGTCCTCACCAGTCCCCACCCACTCTTGCCTATGTTTCCCTCCATCAGGGTCTCAGACCCACTGGCTCTTCTATCAGCCAATGCCCAACTATATCCTCCATACAGAAGATGCATGGGTGGGTCATCACCAAATTTGGAGAGCCCCCCTGGGTTGGTCTGACTTACATTATAAGTCATGCAGATGATATGACCAATCATGAGGATGGCTACATCAAGAAAAGAAATGAGAGTTGGCAAACATGCAGAGAAACCTTGAACCCTTATGCATTGCTTGTGGGAATGTAAAATAGTGCCACTTTGCTGTGGAAAACAGTATGGTGGTTCCTCAAAAATATTAAACATAGGGGTGTCTGGGTAGCTCAATGGGTTAAAGCCTCTGCCTTCAGCTCAGGTCATGATCCTGGGGTTCTGGGATCAAGCCTCTCCTCGGGCTCTCTGCTCATCAGGGAGACTGCTTCCTCCTCTCCCTCTGCCTGCCTCTCCACCTACTTGTAATCTCTGTCTGTCAAATAAATAAATAAAATCTTTTTTAAAAATATTAAACATAGAATCACCATATGATCCAGCAATCCCACTTCTGGGTAGATCCCAGTCAGTTAAGTATCTGCCTTCAGCTCAGATCATGATCCCAGGGTTCTGGGATCAAGTCCCGCATCAGGCTCCTTGCTGTGTGAGAGGAGCCTGCTTCTCCCTCTGCCGGCCATGCCCCCTGCTTGTGCACTCGCTCGCTCTCTCTCTCTCTCTCTCATCCTCTCTGACAAATAAATAAATAAAATCCTTTAAAAAGAAGAAGAAGAAGAAGAAGGGACTCAAACAGATATCTGCACACCCATGTTCATAGCAGCATTAGTCACAATAGCTAAATGGTGGCCATAATGTGGTCCATTCATACAAGGGAATATTATTCAGCTCTAAAAAGGATTCTGACACCTGGTAAAACATGGATGAACCTCGAGGACATTATGTTAAGTGAAATAAGAGACACAAACGACAAATGCTAGGTGATCTCACTTAAAAGAGGTCTCTAGAGGAGTCAGATTCAGAAACAGGAAGTAGATAGTAGGCTTGAGGGGCTGAGGGAGTAGGGGCCTTGAGGGGCCCAGGGACAGGAGTTAGTGATTAACAGGGACAGAGTTTTAACTGAAGAAGATGAAAAGTTCTGGAGATGGACAGTGGTGACAACTGCACAACAATGTGAATATACTTAATACCACAGAACTGTACACTTAAAATGTTTAAGATAATAAATGTTATGTGTATTTTACCACAATTAAAAATATTTTTAACTTTTTTAAAGATGTATTTATTTTTTTATTTGGTGGGGAGGGGCACAGGGAGAGGGGAGAGAGAATCCCAAGCAGACTCTGCCCTAAGCATGGAACCCAGTGCGGGGACAATCCCACAACCCTGTGATCATGACCTGAACTGAAACCAAGAGTTGGACACCTAACTGACTGAGCCACCCAGTTGTCCCAAAAAATCTTTTGAAAAAGACGGACTAGCTGGTGTAGGCGATATGCCCCCTGGAAGGCCCAGGTAGGGGTGGAGGTGGGAAGCTATAAAACCTCTCAAAATGAAGCCCAGAGAGCTCCAAGTCACAAGTCCCAGGCAGAAGGTCATTGGCAGCTCCAGGTGACACACTCACCATGAAGTAGCTGTGGATATTTACTTCTTAACCGATTTAATAGAGGGCCATGATTTTCCCCCAGCACGCCAGGGAAGGCAGCCAATGATTACAATCCAGAACTGTGACCTTCCTCTAATGCTCTCACATGCCAGGCTTCTCACCAAGTGTTCTATTTGCATTTCTTTGCCATTCAGTTGGCAAATCATGTTTGATCTCCTCCTATGTGTGTGACTCTGTTCTGGGCATGGGGATGTAATGGTGAGCCAGACACACATGGTCCAGGCCCTTAAGAGAGGTGGCCACCAAGAGACATGCAGAACACCATGTAAACACACTGCATGTCTTGAAAGAGGTAAAGCGGGTTTAGGAGTGCCTGAATATGGGCCCCCCCAAAGACGTCAGTTCTCTGAAACCTGGGAATGAGACCTTCTATGGCAAAGTCTTTGCAGATGGGACTAAGTTAAGGGCCTAGACATGAGAAGAAGAGCCTAGATTGTCTTGGTTGGTCCCAGCTGGAATGACAGATGTCCTTACAAGAGAGAGGCAGAGGGACTCAGTTGATTAAGCATCCAACTCTTGATTTTGGCTCAGGTCCTGATCTCAAGGTCATGAGATCAAGCCTCACATAGGGCTTAGCAGGGAGTCTGCTTGGGATTCTCTCCCTCTTGCCTGTGCCCCTCCCCCCACTCATGCACTCATGCTTGCTCTCTCTCTAAAACAAAAGAGAGAGAGAGGCAGAGGGAGATTTGACACACTGAAGAGGAGAAGGCTGTGCAAAGATGGAGGCAGACCCTGGGACACTGGAGTCACCAGAAGCTGGAAGAGGCAGGAAACAGATTCTTCCCTAGAATGTTCAGAGGGAGTGTGGCCCTGCCAACACCTGGATTTCAGACTTCTGGCCTCCAGAACTATGAGATAATAAGTGTGTGTTATTTTAAGACCCCCAGTTCATGGTAAATTGTTACAGCAGCCACAGCAAACTCATACACAGCATAAGATGATACAGACCAATCCTTTTAGATAAGGTGGTCCAGGAGGGTTTCTCTGGCAAAGGGCTAGCTGGGCAGACACCTGAATGAAGAACCTAAATGAAAGGGGCTTTCCTATTAAATGCACATGTGTGCACACACACACACACACATAACTGGGTTCTATCTAATCCTGACTCCACTGACTAGCTGTGTGGCCTGGGCCTCAGTTTCCCTAACTGAAACTGGAGGCTATAAAAGATGATTCTGGGATCCACCCGAGTGTGACATTCTCCTGTGTGTGGCCTGGAGTCAGGTGGTGTCACCACTTTGGCAGACCCAAGACTTCTGGGTCCTCTCTAACCCCTGGGCAACTTGACCGCAGTCTGGCTGCCATCCCAGACACCACAGTCACCTTTCTGAAGGTCTGTCTTCACTCCACTGCTCTAACACCCTTCATGGCTCCCCACTGCCCTCAGTCTGGCATTCAAAGCCCTTCAGGAGCTGACCCCTGCCCATCCTCCACTTCAGCCATAAATATCCCACTTCTCAAGATGTTTTGGACCCCTTCACCCAATCTGTAAATGTTGGAGTTCCTTAGGACTGGTCCTGAGTCATCTCCTCCTCTCTCTCTCTCTCTCTTTATAGACCCTAGGAATCTCACCCCCTGCCATGGTTTTTGTGACCTTGTCTCTGAGGTGCCACCCATGTCTCAACAATGCTCCCAATGGTCCAGCCACCTCCTGGATATCCCCCAGGGGCATATCCCAGGCCGTCATATTCACCTCACCTCCTTCCTCCCTCTCGTCCCACATCCAATCTGTTAATCTGTTATCAGGTTCCGCCAGTCGTCTATCCCAAATATCTTTCACACCCTTTTGCTTTTCTCCATCCCATTATCCCAACCCATGTCAGGCTGCCAGAGCAGTAGCCTCCTCCCATTGGTCTTCCCAGTTCCCTCCTGCCCCACTGCAGTCCACTTCCCACACAGCAGCCAAAGGGATCTTCCTAAAATTAAATCAGATCACAGCCTGTTCAAAATACTCCCATGGTTCCCCCATAACACTATAAACACAATTCAGATTCCTTCCCACGGACTACAGTGCCCTGTGTCCCTGGCCCCTGGAGGACCCCTCCAACTCTCTCCCACCGCCCTCCCCCTCGCTCACTCAACTCCAGCCACTCTGATCACCGGCCAAGTTCGTTCCCCTTTCAGAGCCTTTGCACATGCCGTTATGGTTACCTCCGCTTGGCATGCCTTTCCCCCAGCTCTGTGTATAAGCGCTTCTCCTCATCCTCCAGGCCTACCTCTGCTCGGAGTCCACCTCCCTTATTGAGCGCCATCTGTGTGCAGTGGCTCTCTGGGTCATTTCTTTCATCCTCCTAGTAACTGCCAAATGCAGTGGGGGGGTCTTCTGAATGGAGTCACAGCAAGAACCTCTACCCCGCACCCAGAAAAATCCCAGCTGATATCCTGACAAAGGAAATGTCTTCCCGAAAAATTGAAGTGGGAGTGAGCTGCCACAACAGGAAAGATGAGCTCTCAAAGGAAGGAGCCCGCTCCAGGATGGCAGCTCACCCTGGGGATGGTGAGCCTCCCCAAGAGGGGAGTTCTGAAGTACCAGGCCCACCCCCCTCTGCCAGACGTGGGCTACGGCTCTTCCCAGGACAGACACCGCTCCAAGCAGAAAGACACACACTATAGATCGCCCACTGGTTGTCATCCTGACAGCCTCCATCTTCTCATCTGCAAAATGGTAACAACAGCAAGAAGTCCACCTGATGCTCATGGGAAAAGCTCAATAAATTGGGGAAGTTGAGTCCTCTGCTTTCTGTAGCTGGGTTCCTCTTGCTCCCCCTCCAAACAAGAGCACACCTGCCAGACTCCCCGCCCCCCACCAAAAAAGTGCTACAAAAAGTTTTGAGGTGGTACAGCCACTTTGAGAAATAGGTTGGCTGTTCCTCAAAAAGTTAAACATAGAATTGGCAGTTCCAAGGGGTGCCTGGGTGGCTCAGTTGGTTAAACATCTGCCTTTGGCTCAGGTCATAGGGTCGGGGCCCTGGGATCAAGCCCCTTTTGGGGGGGGGGGTCCCTGCTCAGTGCGGAGTCTGCTTCTCCCTCTCCCTCTGCCGCTTCTCCTGCTTCTGTTCTCTCTCTCAAATAAATAAAACCTTAAAAAAAAAAAAAGAACTGGAAGTTCCTCTCCTAGGTATATAGTCAAAAGAATGGAAAACGTACTCTGATAGTTGTATATAAATATGCATAGCCACACTATTCAGAATAGCCAAAAGGTAGACACAATCCAGAGGTTCCTCAACAAATGAATGGATGCGTATCATGTGGCATATTCATGCAATGGAATATTACTCAGCCATGAAAAGGAATGAGGTCCTGCTATAGATACAACAAAAATGAACCTCGAGAACATTACACTGAGTGAAAGAAGCCACATATAAAAGGCTTAGCATGTCTGACCCCATTTCATAAGAAATGTTCAGGCAAATCCAGAAAGACAGCAAGCAGACTGGTGGTTGCCTGGGGCTGGGGGAGAATCAAGTGACTGCTAACAGGGATGGGATCTCTCCTTTTGGCAAATGAAAATGTTTTGGAGCTAGATAGAAGTGATGGTTGTACAACACTGTGAATGTGCTAAACGCCCCTGAACTTTCCATTTTTAAATAGTTATTTTATATGAGATAAAGTTTGCTTCAATATTTAAAAATTTAAAAAAAAAAGGCTTTGAGGACCCATGAGAAATTTATCATGGTGGTTACCTCTGGAAGGGGCTTCGTAAAACTGGAGGTGTGAGGAAAAGGGAAACTTAACTTTCTCTGTCCATCTTTGGGACTTTTTGACTTTCTATAATATGAGCACATAATGCTCATTCAAAAATGTTTTAATTAAGTATAAAGATAAATAAATAAATATAAAGATGAATCAGTTGACTGTACAACCCAAAGAATGAGTTCTAACATAAACAATGGACTTTAGTTAATCATACTGTGTTTACATTGGTTCATCAGTTGTAACATATCACCCTAGGAGTGCCTGAGTAACTCAGTTCGTTAAGCATCCAACTCTCGATTTGGGTTCAGGTCACAATCTTGGAGTTATAGGATTGAGCCCCATGTCTGGCTCTGCACTCTGCGCTCAGCGCTCAGCAGAGTCTGCTTGAGTTCTCTCTCTCCCTCTCCCTAACCCCCGCTACTACTCTCTCTAAAATAAACAAATAAGCAGGGTGCCTGGGTGGCTCAGTCGGTTGGGCATCCGCATTCAACTCTGGTCATGATCCCAAGGTCCTAGGATCAGGTCCCATGTTGGGCTCCCTGCTCAGTGGGGAGTCTGCTTCTCCCTCTGCACCTTCCCCCTGCTTGTGCGCTCGCTTGTTCTCTCTCTCTCTCGTGCTCTCTCTCTCTAATAAATACATAACATATGTATTTTTTTTAAAGATTTTATTTATCGGGCGCCTGGGTGGCTCAGTGGTTTAAGCCGCTGCCTTCGGCTCAGGTCATGATCTCAGGGTCCTGGGATCAGGTCCCGCATCGGGCTCTCTGCTCAGCAGAGAGCCTGCTTCCCTCTCTCTCTCTCTGCCTGTCTCTCCATCTACTTGTGATTTCTCTCTGTCAAATAAATAAATAAAATCTTAAAAAAAAAAAAGATTTTATTTATTTATTTGACAGACAGAGATCACAAGTAGGCAGAGAGGCAGACAGAAAGGGAGGGGGAAGCAGGCTCCCCGCTGAGCAGAGAGCCTGATGTGGGGCTCGATCCCAGAACCCTGGGATCATGACCTGAGCCGAAGGCAAAGGCTTTAACCCACTGAGCCACCCAGGCGCCCATTAAATAATAGATTTTTAAAAATTCTGTAAAAAGTAAATAAATAAACAAGAAAATATTTTTTAAAAAGAAACATATCCTAATGGAAGATGTTAACAGTAGGGGAAATTGTGGGAGTTGAGGGGTGTTTTGGGACTCTACTTTCTGCACAATTTTTCTGTAAACCTAAAACTGCTCTAAAATATAAAGCCTATTTAAAAGTTAATTAGTTCAGGGGCACCTGACTGCCTCAGTCAGTAGAGTGTGTGACCCTTGATCTCAGAGTCGTGATTTTGAGCCTCACATTGGATGTAGAGATTACTTTAAAAGATTTTTCAATGGGGCACCTGGGTGGGTCAGTCAGTTAAGTGCCTGCCTTCAGCTCAGGTCATGATCCCAGGGACCTGGGATGGGGCCCCACATCAGACTCCTTGCTCAGCAGGGAGCCTGCTTCCCCCTCCCCTCTGCCTGCCTGCCATTTCCCCTGCTTGTGCTCTGTCTCTCACTATCTGTGTGTGTCAACTAAATAAATAAAATCTTTTAAAATTGTTTTTTCAAAACTTTTTTTTAAAGTTAATGAGTTAAAATTAATGAAAAATGAGTGAAGATGCTTCAGTTGGGGAGAGGGTGTTCTGAGGCTTAGAGAGCTGTTTCTTTCTTGATGTGGGTTCTGTGACATGTATGGGTTCAACTTGGAAAAACTCCTTACACTTCAACTTAAAAAATTAAAAATAAAATGTTGTTTGGGGACTGCATCTCTCTTAAAATGTGCATTTTTGATTCAGGCAAGCCTGGATTCAAATCATAGCCCTGCCCCTCCCCAAGTTAAGCAGCCTTGAGTAGAGTCTCATCCCCTCCCCACAGCCTCTGTTTGCCAGTCTGTGAAATGGGTTAATAACAGCAGGCCCAATACTTCTTAAGGTTGTTTGGGACACTTCAGCAAGACGAGGTTTGGCAGGAGGCATGCAAATTTAAGTCATCATTCCTATTTCCATTATCACTCTTTTATTGGAGGGAGAGAAATTCAAAGCTGACACTCTCGGGATGCTCCAAGAGGCTGGCAAACCAGCTCCTCTGGTGCATCAGACACCAGGCAAGGACACCCAGTGGCCCCACCCTGGCAGAAGTGGCCCCACCTGTCCTCCTGGGGCCGGCATTATCTGAAAACTGAGGTGCCAGCGACTGGCTCAGTGGCCCACGCCCATGGAGCGCTGGTTTGTCAGGTTAGCCCGGCCTCCTGTCGGGGACTTGTCATACAAGGTGTGTGGGCTCCTGAGAAGGAATGCAGGACACAACTGCGCCGCCCCCCCTCCCGCCAGAAACCACATATCTGCCTCTCTTTGAACCGCAGGTCCTGGAGCCCACTGGCAGCCTGGCAGCCAAGACCCCCAACACTGACTCCACTGCCGCATACCCTCACCCTGCCCTGCATTCACTCCAGAAACCTGTAGTTGAGACGACCTACCCCTATCCCTGCTCACAGCACCCCCTTTCTATGCCAAAGGGCTGCCTGACACCAGAGACTCCCAAACTGCCTAGAAGTCTGAGCTGAGAGGAGGAGGCTTACTCCAAATTTCTGGGGTTCTGAGAAAGAACTTCAAGGGGCATTTCTAAGGGCAGAGCCAAGTTGGCCAATGGAGGTGGGAAGGAGAGTTTTACTACAGCTTTGGGCATATGTAGGCTTTTGCCTGCAGCTTCCTTGGCCCAAAGGAGATCCTAACAGAAAACGAAGTTTTAAAAAAAACTACCAGTAATCTAGATCATTCCAGAACTGCAACTGTCTCAGCCCACCATCCCAACCAACTGTGAGCACACCTGGACATGCCTCAGAAAGGATTCTGTAGGCTCTGCCTCTTAGCTGTGTGACCTCAGGGGAAGGTCCGCATCTCTCTGAGCCTCAATTTCCTCATATGTAAGACAGAAACTATATTACCCACTTCACAGGGCTTTGATGGTAATGCCATGTTTTTAGAGTACTCAGCTCAGCACTTGGCACACAGCAAGCCCTTGATCAAATATGCCTCTTACTGCTGTTGAGGCTGCCACCATGTTCACTACTGTTGCCCAGCCATCTGGGATTTGGAGAATGGAGCCCAACACTTGCCAGGGAGGAGAAATGGGGTCCCATTCTCTGTCTGCGGAATCATCCGGGCCCCTCTGTGGATATCAACCCAGGTCACCACTGGACACCAGCCCAGAGCTAATGTTACCTTTCAGAAACCCAAGCTGGGCTGTACAGACAGACTGGGGCCATCGGAAAGTGCACAGGACTTTGGGGTCAGACAGGACGGGTTTGTTCAAATCCCAGCTCCCCCACTGTCTCCCTGTCTCCTTCCCACCTCCAGCCTGCGACTCCCCAGTTGGCGGAGACTCCCTCAGGCACCAGGCATGGTCTGGGCTGGCTAGCCACCGCCTGGTCCAAGCAGGGAGGGTGAAGCCCTGGGACAACCAAGGACCACAGATCTCTCCAGCATCCAGCAAAAACATCAGCCAGTACCGGGCTTAACTACGGGACTTAACACAACCTCACTGCCAACTCTGGGGGCCCAGGAGGGCATCTCCTCTTCTCATAAAGGGGCATTTGGAGGCTCTGTGCCTACCATGGGTGGGTAGAGGGGCCATGAAGGCAGCCAGAACACAAGCGTAAAGTCCATGAGTGAGACGATGTCCCGTGACTCCAATCAACCCTAGGAGACGGCCTCAGCGATCCTGATGGCGAGGGGTTTCTTCTTGAGGTCCCTTCCCACCACGGATACCCAGAGACTCCGAGGCGAGCACTGAAAAAAATGTGCTCACACGCTGCGACCGTCGGAGACACGCGTACATCCCCCCTAGACTGGCGTCCGGAACCCGCAGCCGCCGCTGGGGTCCCGGGGCTTCCTGGCCGCGGCTGGGCACAGACAGACTTTCTCTGGCACACTGCGGGCACCCGCGCCAGGCGCCTCGGGTTACCGCGCAGCGCTGCGGCCGCGCTCCGGTTACGGCCCCTCGCTCTCACTCACCTCGCGGGTCTCGGCCTCCCGCCCTCGGTCCCGATCCGCCCGCACCGCAACCTCGGCTCTGACCGCGCGGTCCCGCCGTCTGGCCCTTTAACCCCGCCCGGTCGAGTCGCGAGGCCCGCCCCCGGCCCGCCCCCCCGGCCTGGCCAGCCTCTGGGCGGGGACCAAGGCTGGGCCCCCAGAGATGGAGAGAACCAGAGACAGAGACGTGGAGGCATGGAGAACGTCAGAGAGGGAAAGGAACAGAGCCAGAGATGGAGAGACTGACAGGTGGAGAAATGGAAAGACACAGGCAGAGACAGCGGAAGAGACGTGTGGAGATACAAAGACTTGGACACCCAGCAGCCCGACACCATCATATTCCCCGCCCCTCTGCGGGTGCCTGGCTCTAGTTATTGCCCAGATCCCCCTGTGGCCCGCTCTTTAACACCCCGCTTCTACACCAGTACCCCGCAAAGCCCCCACCTCAGGACCTGCTCCCAAGCTTGGATAGGGGTCCCTAAGTCAGCAACCCCGAGGCCCAACCGGGCCCCCAGGAATCCTCAGACTCCATTGGCCTTTGGGAGCCAGCCCTTATGTTCCCTCTGGATCCAATCCACCCTCCTGGGGCTGCTTCCTCCAGGATGACCTCCAGCCTCACCAAGGAGCACCAGACTCTGGTCCTGCTCCTCCCACCCCACCCACCTACTGTCAGCCAACTTGACCATCCCGCTAGGATGTTGTCCTTGGCCAGTTTATCTGCTCCAGATGGGTCCAGACAGGGTCAGCCCCACCCCTGGATGTGAAACAGAGATACCATTCCTGGTTCGGTGGGTGGATGGTTGGACGGGTGGCTGGTCTGGGCAAATAGGCCGGCAGATGGAAGGATGCACAGCTGGCCTTTGGCTCTCCACTGCCTCCCCGGGGCCAAAAGATCTTGCACATACTTGATACCCAGGAAATAGCTGTCAAAGGGGGGGGGGGGAACCCACGGGAGACTGAAGAGATCAAAGGCTCCAGCCATAACTGCAGTCTCATCTGGAGAAACTAAGGCAAATGTTGTGGGCTGGAGGAGAGGCGTGACTGGCTGGGGTCAGTCAGGATCAGGTCAGAAACTGAGAAGCCTGAACCCCTGAGAAACATCACCCTCCTCCCAGTGAGTTCCAAAGCCAAAACCACAGCAAACCATAAAGAAGCTGAAGGAAGGACAAGGAAATTCAGATTTTTTTTTTCCCCAGGATGATCATTCCAAAGACTTTTGACTGGCCAGAAACAAATTACTGATTATAGACTACAGATGAGCCGTCCTTCATTTTGGGGGCCAACCAGTTGGGAAGTCTAATCTTGGGGATGGTTAGCCTGGGGGATGGGGCCAAGTGGCGGAGCAGACCCTGAGCAGTGTTAGCGTCTCAAAGGACAGAGCCAGGGGCCAGGACCACACACAAAACCACACAGCTAGTGGTTAGACATGCACTCTGGAGACAGGGGGTTCAAATGACTCCCTCAGCTACTCTCTGTGTGTCCATCTTAGAGGATGGCTGTAATGTTTTAGGGGAACAGTTGCCACCCATGGTAATTCTGTCCCCCAGGAGACAGTTTGACAATGTCTAGAGACACTTTGGCCACCACACCTGGATGCTGGGGTACTGCTGGCATCTAGTGGGTAGAGCCAGGGATGCTGCAAAAAGTCCTACAATGCACACAATGAGAATGTGCCCCTCACAAAAGAGAATGATCCAGCCCCAATGTCCACAGCAGTGAGGCTGAAAATCCCTGCTTCAAGGTATAGGAAGCAATTTTGTATTTGATCACACAGTAAGTGCTAGGTATGTGCGGACTATTATTAACCACCATGGAGTTTCCAGCCCTCTGCCTCACCAGCAAATCCTGATGGCTTGCTCCATGCTCTGCATGCCCTAGTTCAGAGAAAACAGTGGCTTCGCAGCCCCATCCATGTACAAGTTTCAATCAGGCAAGTCCTGCTTTAGCTGACTCTGTCTCCCCCTGAGACCAGGGTCTCCTTGAGGGTGAGACCCCAGGCTCAGCTCATCAGGGCTAGGCAGCACTTAATTTAGAATAAATCCCTGCAGTTGGAAGGGCCTGCTGTGGAACGACCCAAGCATGGTTCTAGGTGCTGGGAACATGACAGAGAATAAAAACAGACCCAATCCTTGCCCTTGTGGATTGGAGGCTTACGCAGGGAAAAGAGAAAGAAACATATCCAGCAGGAAGTTTCCCTTCCCCAGTGAAGGGATGTAACAGGGTTTTGCAACGAGGTAGAGGGGAAGCTGCTATCTGAGTTGGGTGTCAGGTGGCCAGCTGAAACCTGAAACACAAGAATAAATGTTGAGTCACATTGTACACCTTAAATTTTTGTCAGTTACACCTTAATGGAGCTGGGGGAAGAAAAGATGGGATCAATGAATGAAGAAATGTATTTTCACAAGTCTGAGCCACACAGAAAATACTCTGGCTTGTCCCCAAAGACCCACACAAGTGTCTGAAGTCTGATGTAAATTATGTTGGTCTGGTAATTTTAGATGGCACATGAAGGAACACTTTCAATCCATTTTCTATTTTATGTATTTATGTTAAGTGAGAGATTTGCTTTGATTCATAGAAGAAAAAAATAGACTCACCCTAGATATCAAATCTATAGCCTTGTGGATATAATAATAGTTATATAAATTTTACTTTAAAATAAATCCGATTTGGGGTGCCTGGATGGCTCAGTTGTTTAGTGTCTGCCTTCAGCTCATGTCATGATCCCAGCATCCTGGGATGGAGCCCTGCATCAGGGCCCCTGCTCAGGGGGAAGCCTGCTTCTCCCTCTCTCTATGCCCTGCTTGTGTTTCTCCTCTCTCTCTCTCTCTCTCTCCCTGCCAAATAAATAAATATCTTTTTAAAAATAAAATAAATAAGGCTTGGGGTGTATGGGTGGCTCAGTTGATTAAGCATCTGCCTTTGGCTCAGGTCATGATCCTGGTGTCCTGGGATTGAGCCCAGAATTAAGGGGGGGGGGTTGCTGCTCAGTGGGGAGTCTGCTTCTCCCTCTGCCCTTCCCACCACCTTGTGCCTGTGCTCTCAGTCAAATAAATAAAAAAAATCTTTTTAAAAAATAAAATAAGGCTTTAGAGGAAGACCACTGAAAGAAAACTATTAAGTAACAAAAGGTAATACGTAGATAGAGCAATACTGGTGACAGAAGATTGGGAATGACTAAAATTTCAGTATCAGAAGCCATCTGTCTGGATTAAGACAAAGATGAAGGATAAAGCCAAAGAGTCCCAAATTCAAGTTTGGGAACTCTTAGGCAACAATCTCTTCCAAATTCCAGAAAACAAGACACAGCGGGGCTCGAAACTTTGAGGGAATTTTAAAGCCAGCGTAAGACGCCCACTTGTCCTGGCAGGTGATAAACTTGGCTGATGTCTTTATCCCTTTCCTTTCCCATCTTAGGCATATTCCCTCACTGGGTGCTGAGCCCTCTTTAAGGGTGAGAGGAGGTGGCATTTCTAAGGGAAGAAGAGGTAATACAAATAATTGAAGCTGTGCTGTTTGGAGGAGGCAGACAGGAAGGCTACGTGAAGGATGTGACATCTGAGCTGGGACTGGAGGGAGAGGTTGGATTTCAACAGATGCAGGAGAGGGGGTGGGGCTTGGGCTCAGAGAAACCTGAGGGTGTGGCTGGGCAGGTGGCTCTCTCTAGCCCTGGGGTGTGAGAGACGAGGAGGGGTGCAGGAGAGGATGTGAAAGGCCTTGAAAATCAGCCCAAGTGGCTGAGGGTTGATCTGGCAGGCAATGGGGAGCCCTGGATGGTGCGTGAGCAGGAGAGGAGCCCCCTTTAGTTGGTTTGAAAGCACAGTGGAGGAGTGCCTGGGTGGCTCAGTGGGTTAAAGCCTCTGCCTTTGGCTTAGGTCATGATCCCAGGGTCCTGGGATTGAGCCCAGCGTTGGGCTCTCTGCTCAGCGGGGAGCCTGCTTCCTCCTCTCTCTCTGCCTGCTTCTCTGCCTACTTGTGATCTCTGCCTGTCAAATAAATAAATAAAATCTTTTTTAAAAAAATAAAGCACAGTGGAGCTTATTGATTTTGTCAGGGATGTGGGTTTTTTTTTTTTAAAGATTTATTTATTTATTTCAGAGAGAGCGAGAGAGTGCATGAGTAAGGGGGAGGGGCAGAGGGAGAAGAGAAGTAGACTCCCGGCTGGCTGCAGAGTTTGACACCGGGCTGGATCCCCGGACCCTGAGGTGAGCCAAAATCAAGAGTTGGATGTTCAACGGACTGAGCCACCCAGGCACCCCAGGGATGTGGACTGTTTAGGGATGTGAAGGACATCTGCTTTGGTGCCTGGCTGGATGTGGGGTTTCGGGTGGCAGAGGAAGAGAAGAAGAGAGGAATAGGCAACAGCTCAGTGTCTCTGCCCTCAGAGAGATAGGGACAAGGAGGGAGGAACAAGTTGAGGGGCCCAGTAGGCTTCCTGGCTGTTAGTTCGGGCAGGTCACGTGGCTACTGTAAGCCCCCATATTTGTACAGATAAAACAGAGGCGATGATCGCAAGCTGAAGTGGGGTTTGCAGGGTGCTCGGCCCCAGACTTGGCACAGACCATGGGCTGGACGGACATCAACACTTGGGGCGTGTGGTTGGATTTGGGCGATCCCAGCAGTTCTCAACTGGGGCAGACTATCGCGCTAGGGGACATTTGGCAATGCCTGGAGATACTTCGGGCTGTCACATTGTAGAGGGGGAGGACCGACTGGCATCCAGTCAACAGAGGCCAGGGGTGCAGCTGAACATCCTACAATGCACAGCCCAGCCCCCACCATGGAGAATGATCCCGCCTCAGGTGTCAGCAGTGCTGAAGCTGAGACACCCTGTCTGCCAAGGAGAGGCACCAGGGAGGCAGCTGGGCCCATCAGGAGAAGTGCATCTCTGAGTCACCTGTCCTGGGAGGACACAGATGCCCAGCGAGTAGGTCAGTGAGGTCACCTGGGAGGAGGTGGACAGAGAATGCGTTGACAGAAGCGTGGATCACAGCTGCGTTTAGAGAGAGGGCAGGCAGAGGCATGAAGCTGGAGGGAGAGATGAGCCACATCTGGGAGGTTGAGGAAGAGTGGCCTGTGCCCAGAGGGCAAGAGGCCCAGGGCCTGGGAAGGGACAGGGCTCCGTGGCTCCCAGGCACCAGAGTCCTCAGCCTGGAAGCAACCAACAAACTATAATCGAAGTGGGAGGGTGAAACATAGAAGCGGTGGCCGGGTTAGGGAGATGGTTCCAGAAAAACATGTGCAAGTGGCCAAAGGAGACGCATGGCAGGAGTGAGCGGAAGAGTTTCTCCTGGGCCTCCAGAAGCTCACAGCAGACTTTTTGGGGGCAGAGACAAAAAGAAGAGCAGTTTCCTCCAACACTGTTGGTGAAGACGTAAAATGGTGCAGCCGCGATGAAAAACAGTTTAGCAGTTCCTCAAAAAGCTAAACATAGAATTACCATATGAGCCAGTGATTCCGCTCCTAAGTATATAACCAAAAGAAGTGAAAACAGAGACTCAGTGTCCCTGTATGTGCATATGTCCACACAGATTCAGAGCAACATGATTCACAGTCGCCAAAAGGTGGAAACAACCCAAGTATCCATCCACGGAGAAATAAACAAATGTGGTCCATCCATATGGTGGAATATTACTCAGTCATAAAAAAGAACGAGGCCCTGACACATGCTACCCCATGGGTGAGCCTCGAAAGCATCACGCTGAGTGAAGGAAGCCAGACACAAAAGGTCACACATTGTATAACTGCATTTCTGTGAAATGAGCAGAAGAGGTAAATCCATAGAGACAGAGCACATCAGGGATGACCGGTGACAGGGGGACAGGGGCAGTGAGGAGTAAAGTCCATACCAAAGAGAATGAGTGCAGGAGCTCCTCTTGGGATGATGGAAAAAATTTGGAACTAGACAGTGGTGATATGGTTGCACAATATGTGAATGTACTAATGCCACCAAATTATACACTTCAAGAGGGTTAACTTTATATTATGTGAATTTCACCTCAGTAAAAAAGAGAGAGCCAGCAAGAAACAGAAGTTTAATGAAAAGAGTTTAATAAAAGATAGTACAGCCAGGAGCCATTACCACCCCAGAGCCCTGGGACCTGGGGCTACGGGGCAAAAGCAGTTGCTAGAACCTGGACTTGATAGGGCTATATGCAGAGAGAGGACTGCCTGGAAAGAGCTGTTGGTTGAGGGGCACAGGCAGCCTGCATGGACCACACAGGAGAGGAGATGAGATACTAATACCTTGACCTCAGTCTCCTCCCTCCCTCCAGTGCCCACTGTGGCTCCCTATTGGTTGAATCCAACTGGAAGCCACAAGGCAAAGGTTGAGTGGTCCATTCAAGTCAGCCTCCCAGGACACAAAATAGGGGGCAGAAGGGTGGAGACAAGGCAGGAGGTAATTCAAGGTTTGGAGCAAAGACCAGAGCTGTTCAGGGATGTGGGGTGAATGGAGCAGCAAACACCTTCCAACTCATCACTCACCACACTCTTGCTCACTTTCACTTGCAACCATCTTGCCAAACCCTTCAAGGCCATCTCTCTCCCCCTCAAAGCCTTTGCACATGCTGTTCCCTCCGTCTGGAATTCTCTTCCCTCTCCCCTGCTCCGCTAACTCCTACTTCTCCTTCAGGTATCAGCTCAAAGGGTTCTCTGGGGACTTCCCTAACTTCTGAGCTCAGTTCAAGCTCACATTCCATGCAGCCACAGCCCCGTACATCCTCGGTCACAGCAAACTTGCTCTTGGAACGGTGTGTTTAGCTGAGAGCTCTGTGCATGTAAACAGCCTCTTCCTCACTCCCTGCCTTTTTCCCCAGCCCCAGCGAGCACAGAGCACATATTCATTCAGCAAACACCAAGCTCCCAGGAAGTACCAGGCGTTGTTCTGCAGTGGAGATGCAATACAGCATAACTAGAAACACATAAGCAAAAAGCTTATTTTATGGGATGTGTGCTGTGGAGGACAATCTAGGGAGCCAAGGGCATAAGGAAGACGTCTGAGGTGCTCTTTGAGCAGAGACCAGAGGCTGGACCGTGCCTGAAGAAACAGCCAAGAGTCCAATGAGGCCGGAGCCAAGTGAGCGGTGGAGAGAGCAGGAGGACACAGGGGCTGGAAGGTGACCGGACGGATTGTGCCCCTAGGAGGCACTTCGAGTTTTCCTCTGGGGAATGGGCGCCACGGACGGTTCCCAGCTGGGGAGGATGCTGACTGCGCTGGGGCCTGACTGGGATTTTCCCGGTTCCCTCCGGCTCTGATGCGCCGACGAAAGGGGGCGCCAGAGCGGCGGGAGGAGCCGGAGAAGGAGCAGCCCTGGAGGGCCGGCGCTGTGAAAGGTGGTAAGATTGGGGGGTTTGTTTAGAGGTGACGGGACTTGCCGACAGACGGAATGTGGGTGTGAGAGGAGGGAAGGCAGGGGTGACGCCAAGGGTTTGGGCCTGGGCCACATCTAGGTTGGCGTTTTTGATGGAGAAATGGAGACTAACTTGGGGAGAAGAAAGTGGGGGGGGGGGGGGAGAGAAAGACGGCAAATGGGAAGAGAGGGAAAAGGGGAGATGGTCTCAATAAGGAGCCAGGCGGGTGCGGGACACCCCCTCGGGGCGGGCGGCGGGAGGAGAGGCCCTGGTCTTCAGAAGCTAGAGAGATGGACAGCACGCTCCCAGAACTGGGGACGACTGCTGGGGAGAGCAGGGAGCACCGAGGGGGCAAAGACAATGCGGGGAGGGGGGAGGCTGGGGTCGTGAAGGGGAATGCGAACAAGATTAGGTATGGCTAGGAAAGTGTCCTTCCTGGGCTCCGCCTGGAGCGACCCAGCCCCTTCCCTTCCTCCACACGCACCTGTCTCCATTTCCCCACACTGGTGGGGGATTAATCTCCACCTCCCTCTACCGGGGCCCAGGGACACGGGATTTGCGGGATTTGCGGATTGGAAGCTAAAAGGTACTGCTGGCATCAATGATACCTCGGTCCGACTTCCCCTCAGCCAATCAGATTCCACCCTCCTACGCCTCCGTCAATTAAATGTTCTCTAGCCCTCGGCCAATCAGACTCGGCCTTCCCTTCTTTCAGGCAATCAGACGCTCCTCTGGCGCTTCACAGACAACTAAATTCCACGTTCGTGCTCCCTGGCCGACTGAACTACTCCTCCCTCCACTAGTCAGGCTCGGCCCTCCCCACATACCTCACCCTATCAGAAACAGGTCTTCTGTCCGTCGGCCAATAAGAAAGCCCCGTTAGAAGAAGCCTGGGGGTGTCTAGACCCGTAGTCCACCACTTACCTGCTGTAGGGCCTGGAGTACGGCTCTTAGCATCTCTGTGCCTCTTTCTTCTCCACCGTAAAATCATCTTCCTTCCCTCTTGGGGTGGGCCTGAGGCTGCCACCTGAAAGCGATCTCTTCCTAAAAATATGTTGTGTAAATGTGTGTTATTATTTATCTTCCCTCCCTCAAATCCCCCGAAGCTGTTTCCTAGGCTGGACCGCCCTTCCCTGCCAGACCATCCCATTTATCCTTCAAAACCCAATCCCTCTTCCAGGAACTTGTCTATGCCCCTTCCCAAGCTGTACCCCAGCTGCCCCTCTGGCTCCTGTAGCTAACCTAGTCATGACCATGTAGGGCAGAGAGTCTAGCTGAAATTGTCCCCTCCGCCCACCCCTCACCCCCACCTCCCCGCTCTTGGAAACCTCAGAGCCCAGAGCTTGGAAATTTAGAGGCCACAGAATCTCCCACCATGAGGGTGGGCACAAAATGCTGAATACCTGCTGACCAACTGAGTCAATGAACAAATCAGTTTCAATATGGGTCAACTGGAGGAGAAGCCCAGCATTGGACTTGATGGAATCATTAAATCCCTTAAAATCATGTGCAAAATTGGGCGTTTATCTTTTCAGGAGAGACTTGGAGCCAGAGCTTTCACTAGATTGGGGGGAGGGGGGATTTAAGAACTTTCTTGGAAAATTGGAGTCCCAGGGTGCCTGGGTGGCTCAGTTGGTTGAGCAACTGCCTTCAGCTCAGGTCATGAAACCTGGAGTCTCGGGATCGAGTCCTGCACCAGGCTCCCAGCTCCACAGGGAGTCTGCTTCTCCCTCTGACATTCTCCCTTCTCATGCTCTTTCTCACTCTCTCGCTCTCAGATAGATAAATAAATAAATAAATAAAAAGATAAAATAAAATTGGAGTCCCAGAGACTGGCAGTAGCTTTCCCAAAGTCACACAGTCTGGTAGGAACAGAGTCAGGAATTTAGCCCTTGGGGCCCATCGGAAGAGCCTCCCAGGACTTGGAGGCTGAGTATGAAAAGGTATTTAACCTCATGATCCAGTTTAGGGGGAAGAAAATTCATGTTTATTAAGAAGCCCCGGGGCGTCTGGATGGCTCAGTGGGTTAAGCCGCTGCCTTCGGCTCAGGTCATGATCTCAGAGTCCTGGGATCAAGTCCTGCATCGGGCTCCCTGCTCAGCGGGGGGCCTGCTTCCTCCTCTCTCTCTGCCTGCCTCTCTGCCTGCTTGTGATCTCTGTCAAATAAATAAATAAAAATCTTTAAAAAAAAAAAAAAAGAAGCCCAACGGTCAGTCAGTTGACAGACATTTTGTGAACACCTGAATGCTAAGTGCCAGGCACTGGTCTCAGCCCTGGGGACGCAGCCCCGAGCAAGACAGGTCCCTGCTCCCATGGAGTTTCCCTCCAAGTGGGGGAGGCAACAATAAATAAATAAATGCATACATAAGATAAATAAACAAATGACTAAGATACTGTCAGGTAAGGGTCTTGGTAAATAGAATGAGCTCAAAAGGAGAGACTGGGAACCTAGTTTACGCAGCGTGGTTAGGGATAGGCTTCTAGGAGGAAGTAATGTTTGAGTGATCCCGGAATGATAGGAAGACATGAACTGGAACATTCCAAGCAAAGTGAGCAGAAAGTACAAAGGCCGTAGGGTGGAATGAGAGTCACATCGTCAAGAAGCAAGAGGCCAGGGGCGCCTGAGTGGCTCAGTGGGTTAAAGCCTCTGCCTTCGGCTCAGGTCATGATCCCAGGGTCCTGGGATCAAGCCCCATGTCGGGCTCTCTGCTCCTCGGGGAGCCTGCTTCCTCCTCTTTCTCTCTCTGCCTGCCTCTCTGCCTACTTGTGATTTCTCTCTCTCTGTCAAATAAATAAAATCTTTAAAAAAAAAAAAAAAAAGAAGAAGAAGAAGAAGCAAGAGGCCAGTGGGCTGGACTGAGGAACCCATGAGGAGAGGAGATTAGAAGGACTAGTAGAAGCCAGAGCCTGAAAGTTCTAGTGTATGCACCGCAGAAAGGAGAGGGAGGGAGAAGGGCGCCCCGCAACAGAGGACCAGTAGGAGACGATGACTGGAAGCAAGGAAGTGCCTGGCCTGTGCCTCTTTGGGGCACCGGAAGTCACCCTGCCTCCTGCTGTGCTGATATAAACTATAGACCAGAAAGGAGGAGTGAGTGGGTTGGGGCAAAGGTGACCTCCACCAGGAACCAGTTGTGGTTCATGACCACAGGCTACCCCAGGCTGATTCAGCAAGATTCTGTGTTATCAAAGGTCAGCTCCCCAAACAGCAAAGCAACCTAGCAGCAAATTGTCCCCCACCCCAGAGGACCTCCCATAGAAATTTCTCCTTGCTAGCTTCCAGAAAGATTAAGCTTCAGAAAATTTCTCAAAAATGCTTGTAGGATAGAGCCAATCACCAACCACTGTGTGACTCTTGGCAAGTTCCTTCACACCCCCAAGCCTCAGTTGACCACGTTCTTGTTGGTTAGAGCCTTCATAAATCAAAGGCATAATATAGGTACCTTCCTCTGCCTACAGTACCGTGTTGAGTCTCCACAATAAAGGAAGGACTTGGATTAGGATCATTTATAGGTAGAGAGGTGGAGGCTGAGAGGAAGGAAGCAACTTGCCCCAGTAGGGAGGTAAACCCAGATCTGTCAGAGTTCAGAGATGCAAAGACTATGTGGGGCCCAATCCTAAGCCCTTCCTTAGCAAGTGTCCAGCACTCAGTGGTCACTAAGCACACAGGGAATAATATGATGGCCATTAGCCTCAGGATGGTGTGGGGTCACCTCTCCCAACCTCAGTTTCCTTGGCTGCCAAATGGGGACGTAGAATTCTTCACTTTGAATTCTCTCTTTACTGGCTTTGTGCGGCAACAGAGATAGAAAGTATTCGATGGTTCCTAAAAAAGTTAAACATAGGAGAGCCTGGGTGGCTCAGTGGGTTAAGCCTCTGCCTTCAGCTTAGGTCATGATCCCAGAGTCCTTGGATCGAGTCCTGCATCAGGCTCTCTGCTCAGCAGGGGGCCTGCTTCCTCCTCTCTCTCTGCCTGCCTGCTGCTCTGCCTGCTTGTGATCTCTCTGTTTGTCAAATAGATAAATAAATCTTTTTAAAAATAAAGTTATACTTAGAGGTACCATATGACCCAGCAATCCCACTCCTAGGTAGAGACCCTGAAGAATTGAAAACAATATTCAAATAAGTACAAGTATACACATATTCCCAGCAGCACTCTTCACAAAAACCAAAAGTGGAAACACCCCAAATATCAATGAAATTATGAACAGGTAAGCAAAATGTCCTGTGTACACATTTTCATGTCATTCAGCTATAAAAAGGATCAGAGCCCTGACACACACCACGAAGATGAACCTCAGAAACATTACACTGAGTGAAAGAAGCCAGTCACCAAAATCACGTAATATGTGATCCCTTTTATATGGAATGTCCAGAATAGGTCATTCTTTGAGACAAAAAGCAGAGCGGTGGTTGGCAGGGGCTGAGGGGAGGGGAAATGGGAAGTGATTACATAATTTGTACAGAGTTTCCGTCGGGGGTGATGAAAATGTTCTGGAACCAGATAGAAGTGATGGTTGCACAACACTGTAAATGTACTAAATGCCCCAGAACTATTCTCTTTAAAATTTAAAATGATTACATTACATGAATTTCACCACAATAATAAATACATGGTAAATAAATAAATAGTGGGAAGCAGGTTCATACAATTTTATATCACTGATTCCTTTGCTAAGGCCATGAGATAAGCACATTATTGTTGCCATTTTAGAGTTAGAGAAATCAAGGCACAGAGAGGGGAGGTGCTTTACCTAGGGAGTGGGGAAGACTGAATGGGTTGTGGGGTCTCCCTGACCTCGGGGAAGGCTAAATGGGTCGTGGGGTCTCCCTGACCTCAAGCAGGTCCCACTCCTCTGCCTGGGAGCCATGCAGGTGACAGACACCCACACTGAGTTTACCATCCTTGAGTACAGGTGACTCAGCCAGAGGGCAGACAGCAGAACCCAGGATATTGGCCAGCTTGACCTGGTTCTTTTTTCCTGGCCCAGGAGGAGACAGCAAGGAGGCCCAGGGCCAAGGAGCTGTCCTTTGTTCAGAGAGAAAACCTGTTATTATCACCTCTCTATGCCCAGTCACATGCCGAATGCTCTAAGAGGACTCAATCCTGGAGCCAGCCCTCTAGAAGCTCCCAGTCTGGAGAGTATATTGTCGGACACAGACACTCCCAAAAGCTCAGTATCAGGGCTCAGCCAAAGAAAGGAGCCCACAGCTGGAAAAGCCAAGAGGAGAGAGCCAGAGGAGAAGGGAAGTCCTCCTGGAAACCGGGGTAGTGGAGATAGGTCTTGAAGAATATATAGGAGTCCACCAGATCAAATGAAAAAGTTTTACTAGTGGGAAAGCGAAGAGATATAAGCTCTGGGGAGGAGAAATTGGTAATATCTGGCAAAATTGTATGCTCATTTATCCACCTAAGGGAATATATCCCAAAAGTCCCTTGTAAAACTAAGAAAAAGATAAATGAACATGGCTTTTCACAACAGCACTATTGAAAATATCAATATTTTTGAAATATTTATTTTGAAAATATTTATTGAAAATATCAAAATAGGGGCGCCTGGGTGGCTGAGTGGGTTAAGCCTCTGCCTTAAGCTCAGGTCATGATCCCAGGGTCCTGGGATCGAGCCCCACATCGGGCTCTCTGCTCAGCAGGGAGCCTGCTTTCTCCTCTCTCTCTGCCTGCTTCTCTGCCTACTTGTGATCTCTGTCTGTCAAATAAATAAATTGTAAAAAATCTTTAAACAAAGAAAATATCAAAAATATCAAAATGCTGGAGCATCTGGGTGGCTCAGGTGGTTAAGCACCTGCCTTTGGCTCAGATCAGAATCTCAGGGTCCTGGGATCGAATCCAGCATTGGGCTCCCTGCTCAGCAGCGCAATCTGCTTCTCCCCCTCCCCCTGCTCATGGTCTCTCTCTCACTCACTCTATCTTTCAAATAAATACACAAATAAAATATTTTTAAATACTGTATCAGAAGACTGGAAATAGCCCATAAGCCCATCAATAGGGTATGGTTGAATAAATCAAGGCACAGCCACAATGTTGGGGTCCTATGCAGCTGTAAAAAGGAATGAGGATTATCTCTCTATTTTGGCATGAAGAGATCTCCAGGAAACAGTATTAAGTGGAAAGAAATATATATTATATATACTAGTGACAGTTACATAGATATATATAGTATATATAGTTTTTTAAAATGGAACAATAGGCGTGTCTGGGTGGCTCAGTGGGTTAAATCCTCTGCCTTCGGCTCAGGTCATGATCTTAGGGTCCTAGGATCAAGCCCCGAATTGGGCTTTCTGCTCAGCAGGGAGCCTGCTTCCCTTCCCCTCTCTCTGCCTGCCTCTCTGCCTACTGTGATCTCTGTCAAATAAATAAATAAAATCTTTTAAAAAAATAAATAAAATGGAACCATAGACCATGAAAAAATTATAAATGATTACCTGAGGAGGAGGGAAAGAACATGATGAAAGGTAAATGAGTAGAAGCTAGATGTTTCTCTATATACCTTGTTTCGCAGATTTGACTTTAGAACCATGCAAATATCTCACATAATTCTAAGGCAATATTACACTTAAGAAATAATCCCTCACTTCACACCCATTAGGATGGCTATTATAAAAAAGAAAATAACAAATGTCACAAAAGTGTAGAGAAAAATTGGAACTCTTGTGAACCACTGGTGGGAACGTAAAATGGGGCAGCCGCTTGGAAAACAGTTTGGCAGGTTCTTTAAAAAATTAAACATACAATTACCACATCATCCAGCAATTCCACTTCTGGGTATATACCCAAAAGAAATGAAAGTGGGAACTCAACTCAAACAGATATTTGTACACTCACGTTCACAGCAGCACTACTCACAATAGCCCAAAGTGGAAACAACCCAAATGTCCATCAGCGAATGAATGGATAAACGAAATATGGTCTATCTGTACAACGGAATATTGTTCAGCCTAAACAAGGGGAAAACAGGGGCACCTGTGTGGCTCAGGATTAAGCATCCAATTCACAATTTTGGCTCAGATCATGATCTCATGGTCGTGAGATCGAGCCCCCAGTCAGGCTCCACGCCAGGCATGGAGCCTGCTTGGGATTTTCTCTCCTCATTCTTTCTCTCCCTCTCACTCTGCCCCTCCACCGCCCCCCACCCGCTCACACTCACACCCTCTCTAACTTTCTCAAAAAATTTAATAAATAAATAAATACTTTAAAAATTAAAAAGAAAAAATGGTAGGGGATTTCCTACTTCTATCCAGTGAAAAGTCCTAGAAACAACTAACCCAGTAGCCATGAGCACCTTTAGCACTTTGATTCCTATCTCTAAGTACCACTTTCCAATCAAAGAAGGGCTCCCTGGGGAAATGGTTGATTCTCAGGTTTGTGGCAGGAAATGTACAAGATAGTCCTGAAATCTCTTGTTACATCATAAAAAAAAGAGCCATGTCAAAAGAACTCAGGAGTCACAGTGAAGAGGCTCCCACTGGCCAAAGGAGGGATAATAATTTGATTATCAGTAATGATAAAAAAAAAAAACTTCAATGTATTCACACATTTCAGTAGTTTAAGTCCATGATTTTGTAAAGATATGGGGGGAGAGGTAAATCTCATTATCTACCTTTGGAGGATGTTAAGGAGCCCAGCAATGACTTTGAAAATGAGGGAAGGAAAGATATCAAGCATTTATCTTGTCCTTCCATGTGAATTGTACCACTGGGTAACCAAATGGTAGATGAGAAGATGTTTCTCTCTCCAGATGAATTCCAGCTAATAAATGAAGAGAGAATGAATCATCCCAATATCACTCTGTTGTAGCTGCTAATGGGTTAACAGGTCTAGGCGATGATCACCAATGGCAGAGAACATCACAGAAGAGAGACAGGGGGTAGCAGTTATGGAAGAAATAAGATGGCTCGTGAGTTGACATGTGTCAGTTGGATGATGGGTACCTATGGGGATTCATTATATAATTCTCTCTACTTCTGAATATGTTTGAAATTTTCTGTTCTGAAAATAATGGTTAAAGCCCTTTGCGCTGTGTCATTCTCTCAAAGCAGGGTGACAACAGCTAGGAGCCGTGGTTTCTCAGTAAATATTCCCCAGGGTGTACCAACATCTGGCCCCATTTACCCCACACTCATTCTTGGCCTCTAGCATAGCGCCGAAGGCTGAACTCAGGATTTCACTATAATATGTCCTGTTCTTAGTTACAAAACTCCCTCCTCTCCAGTTTCATTGCCAGGTGTTGAGAGATTAAATCTCACCTCTATTCTAAGATGTGACTGAACTCAACTTCTGCCCTCCAGGGACGGCGGAATCTCCCCAGCTGGAGGCTGTGGGGTCGCTGATCCACACCAGCAACTTTGCTTCCCTTTGGCAAATTGGGTTTGACCAATTCTGGGGCTGGCCTGCCTGGCTTCAGTGATCTGGCTGTGGTTCCAGACTGGCTGAAAGCCCAGCTGGCTGCTATGGGGGTCAAGGCCAGCAGGGAAGCCTTGGCTTGGACAAGTGCCCCAGATGCAGAAATAATTCATGCCTGTGAGTCCAGACTCCTAGAGGAAGAAGGACTCAGGCCATCATGGATTATCCTGTGCCCTGGATCTCTGCTGGGGAGGCTGGGCCAGTAGAGGGAGTGGGGGCAGAAACAACTCTACTCTTTGCATGCTTTCTATATGCAAGGATGGTCCTCAGCATATAGGACCACCTCATTTAGCTCCCAAAACAACCCTATGAGTTTGGTACTATTCTCCCACTTGAGAGATAGACAAAATGAGAGTTAGAGATTAAACCACTTGCTCCTGCTGGTAAACAGCAGAGTGAGAATTTGAACTTGGGTTAACTGACTCAGGAGGGATCAGCAAACTTTATTAAAAGTCCACATATAGGGGCGCCTGGGTGGCTCAGTGGGTTAAAGCCTCTGCCTTCGGTTGGGTCCTGATCCCAGGGTCCTGGGATGGAGCTGCACCGGGCTCTCTGCTCAGTGGGGAGCCTGCTTCCCTTCCTCTCTCTCTGCCTGCCTCTCTGCATGCTTGTGATCTCTGTCAAAAAATAAATAAAATCTTTTTTTTTAATTTTTTTAAATTAAAAATAAATAGGGGCTCAGTTGGTTAAGCGGCTGCCTTCAGCTCGGGTCATGATTCCAGGGTCCTGGGATCAAGCCCCGCATCAGGTTCCCTGCTCAGCAGAGAGCCTGCTTCTCTCTCCCCCCCTTTCCCTGCCGCTCTGCTTACTTGTGCTCTCTCTCTAGCTCTCTGTCAAATAAACAAATAAAATATTTTAAAAAATAAAAATAAATAAAAAGTCCACATATATCTAATGGGAATGAAATCATTACTGCAAAGAGCTATCTGCGCCCTCATATTCACTGCAGCATGGTTCACAATTGCCAAGACATGGAAATGGTCAGAGTCCTTCAGTGAATGCACAGATTTTTTAAGAGGTGGCATATATATATACATATATGTATATATATATATACATATATGTATATATATGTATATATATATATATATATATATATAATGGGGTATTATTCAGCCATAAGAAAAAAGAAGGAAATCCTGCAACTGAATGGCAGTAAACAGGTTATCAGTACTGTGTGATCTCACTTATGTGTAGAACCTAAAAAAACAAATAAAGTGACCTCATAGAAGAAGAAGTAGAATAGTAGCTTCCGGGCGTTGAGGATGGGGAAATGGGCAGATGCTGGTCAAAGGGTACGAACTTCAAGGTATACGATAAATAAGGTCTGAGGATCTAACATACTGCATGGCGACTCCAGTTAACAGTACTGTGCTGTATACTTGAAAGTTGCTAAGAGTAAATTTCAAAAGTTCCCACCACAAAAAACAAACAAACAAAAAAAATAACTATGTGAGGTGATAGGATGTGTTAACTAACCTTATTGTGGTAAACATTTTGCAATTTACATGTATCAAATCATCGTGTTGCACACCTTTAACTTTACACAGTGTTACATGTCAATTATATCTCCATAAAGCTGGGGGGAGGGGAAGCCGTGTAGGAAATATTTCAGTTTTGCAGGCCAGAAAAAATTCATCTCTGCCATTATTACAGCATGAGGAAAGTCATAGATAAAATGAGAAAGTCATAGATAAAATGTAAATGAATGAGGAGGACGTGTTCCTATCATTTATTTACATAAATTTGTATTTATTTACATAAATTTATATGAACAAATTGTGGCACATCCATACAATGGAATATTATTCGGCCATAAAAAGAGAATGACTCAGGGATGCTTGGGTGGCTCAGTTGGTTAAGCGTCTACCCTCGGCTCAGGTCATGATCTCAGGGTCCTGGGATCGAGTCCAACATCCCAGCTGAGCTGGGAGCCCGCTTCTCTCTTTGCCTGCCTGATTCATGATAAGAAGCGCTGATTCACACCATGACCCAGATGAACCTCAGAAACATTATCTTGAGCGAAATAAACAGCCAGACACACCAAAACTCACATAGTGTCTGATCCTATGTATGTGAAACGTCCAGAACAGGCAGAAAGCAGGTCCGTGGTTCCCAGAAGTTGGGGGATAGTGACAGTGACTGTAAGTGAGTACAGGGTCTTATTTCAGGGTGATAGAAATGTCCTGGAACTAGACAGAGATGATGATTGCACAATTTTCTGAATGTACTAAATGCCATAGAATTATAAATTTTTAAGTGGTTCCTTTTATATTAGGTGAATTTCACCTTGAAAAAGTCCCAAAAGCAAAAAAAAATACATCGTCTACAAAACAGAGAGCCAGCCCATAGGCTGTCATTTGCAGACTCCTGCCCTACATCCTTTAACAAAACCCAGAGCTGAATAAAAAACTACAGACATATATTTAAAATCTTTTATTATTAATAATTATTATTATCAGTGTCTTCATAATTATGCTTCTGCTACCAAAGTGAACATTATTAACTCTGATGTTGGCCCCAAGCCCAGTCTTGCCCCAAGTTCCTCTTCCTCTGGCCTCTGTCCATGATCCCACCTTCACTTTGGATCCAGGGCCCAGGACTCTGTCTGTCTGTCTGTGTCAATGCTACCTCCATTAGAGCTGTGCCTAGGCCCCAGATAATGACTGTTCTCTTGAGTATAGTGTCTGTCTGCAGCCCGGAGGGGCCTTGACCTACCCTGGCAGGTGGTCCTCATGAGGTGTAAGGGAAGCAGGGGTGGGGACTGGTGATTCATCATGGGAATCCCAGCCTTTCTGCTAACTCCCAGGCCCAGCCCAGACCAGGCACTTTGGTGTGTGGGTGCATGCGTGCGTGTGTGCGTGCGTGCGCGTTTCACAGCCTAATCCCCAATTGACCTCACATCCTCAGTCAGGCCTTCTGTGCACTCAGCAATCCCTCCCTGACACCCACCTGGTCCCTGGCCTGTGCCAGGTACTTCTGGGCACCCTAAGAGGACTCAGAATCTCCCAGTTTGCAGGAGATAAAACTGGACATAGAAACTCCTAGCCCTGCATAGATGGGTCTGAGTCAAAGCGAGGCTCCCCAGGCTAGAGAGCCAGGATGGGTAAAGGGCAGACAGAACCAGGAGTAATCCAGGAGGCTTCCTGCAGGAAGGGTCCACCCCAGGACACAAATCCCAGACTCTAAAGGAAATGCTGGCTGGCCATGACATACCCCTGGCTTGAAATCTACCCAGCCTCTGTCACAAATTCCAAGGTTCAAAATGGAATCAAGGCTCTCTGGATGACTAGCCCAGGAGTTCTTGGGTGTGAAAGTCTGGAAACACTTCCGCGTGTGAATTACCCTGACCCTGACCCAGCCACAGGATAGTGGAAACATATTTTGCCCTTGGAGCACTCCCCAGGTTTCAGCTATGTGTCCTTGAGCAAGTTACTTAACCTCCCTGAGCTCATCTTCCTGCTGGGGAAAATGAGCGTAAATCGATGGTGGTATTAAACCAAAAGGGTTCTCTGGGGCTGCAATCAGTGGAAGCCGCAGAGGGACATTTCCAGGGTCCATAATGCCAAGGCAAGGTCATTCCCAGTCCAGGTGGACACTAGATGGGGATCTCCTCAGCCACCCCTCCACATTCTGGGAGCACTAGGGTAAAGCAAGCAGGATCACAATTCCTGATGTTAACTTTTCCCTCTGGCCCCAGTACGCCTCAGGACAGGGCTGATTCTGATCCTCTCTTTCTCTAAAAAGTTGATATTTTGTTATAGTGGATTTTTTGCATTCATTTTGGTCTTTTGAAATATCGCATTAAAATATAACTGGAACAAAGATTTTCAGCACCACCTTAAATTTTGAACCCCAGGCAGATACCTCCCTTACTCACTCCATCCTCCCACCAGATGGACACACAGTCCAGGCAGAGCCCACCTCCCTTTCCCACTGCCCCTGTCCCCAAGTCCTTGGAAACTGGGATTCAGAGATTCCCTTGGAATCCCCCAGAGGCTGGTCTCCGTTCCCTCCCTCCCTCCCCAGCACCTACTTCCTGAGTCCCCACTGTGGATGCTTGGTCCCCAGAGAGAGGACACTCTATAGCTGTGAAAACACCCCACCCCCTGCCCCCTGGGGAATCCCAGACCTGGCTCAGCCTGGGCATTCCCAGGCCCGCCCAGGGCCCGCCCCATACTGAGTCCCCAGCCTGGTGGGTCTCCTGGAAACTCCCAAAGCTGGTTTCGGGGTGGGAGGCCCACAGTGAAGCAATTCATACCACAGCCCCAACCACCTGGAGTCCATCCCACCTGAGTCCGGAATAAAGGGGAGGCAGGTTCATTTCTGCAGGACTCACACACCTGCTTTGCACGGGAAAAGAGGAGGACCCCTCACTGTCAATTCAGGTGAGCCCAGAAGCCAGCTCCCGGGACAAAGCCAGGGTCGGGAATCCTCCGGCCCAATCCCTGCTCTCAGCTTCCTTCGGTTGCTTGAGACTAGGACCTGGAACTGGTGAGAGGTGACAGCTCCTGATCCCAGGGGCTCAGAGCAGGCCTCAACAAACAATCTCCAGGCCCTGCACCCATCCTCTGCCTGAGCCTGAGGTGCTGACAGAAAAGAAGGCAGGAGGCGGTACCAACCCAAGGCCTCTCCTTCTCTCTCCTCCCCCAGCACAGCCAGTCTTACCAGTTTGGCGGGCACCTAAGAGTCCCCTCTGGGGCCAGCTGCCGCTCCAGAACAATAACTGCAGGAAGCGGGTAAAGTTTGCAGGACTGGCCTCAGTCTACCCCTCTTGGGAGCGTGCAGGGTTTGTTGGACCTCTAAACTACTTAGCCTCCAGGCCCCTCCTGGGATGGGTCTGGCCTGCTGACCTTTGACCTCAGCCTGGGAGGGACAGAATAGGATGGGGGAGCCCCTGAGATCCAGATGACCTTGACCTAGGGCACTCTGTCCCCATGCTTCCACTATCCCCCGCCCACAACTCCACAAGCGGCAGCCGTGTCATTCACCTCTGGACTTTGACAGAGGCCAAAGGCACCACTTAGTTCTCTATGCCCATCCCCTTCCAGTTCTGCCAAGGTCTCTGCTGAGGTCAACTGGATTTGTCCCTCAGAATCTGGAACCCCACAATGGTGGCCCAGGATATCCTCTGGATCCTGCTCGGATTGCTGCTGCGGCTGGAACCAGGGACAGGTGGGTCAGGAAGCAGAGACCCCGGGGGCCAGGACCCAGATCTGCAAGAGTGTACTACTGCCCCCTCTGCGTCCAGCCCTGTACAGGGTGAGGCTAGACACCCAGGAGGCCCCCATCTCAAGGAATCTCCAAACTCCAGATGCTCCCTGTAGGGTCAGGACAGGAGCTGAGGGACAGACTTGGGGCCAGAAGAGCAAAAATCAGTAGAGTTTCCTCAAAGTTTCCTAACTTTAGAAAGTTTGTTTATTTCATAAACATAGATTCCTTAAACATAGATTTAGGACAGGAGGAAGGGAAAAGTTTTTTACTTGATGGAGAAACAAGAAAGGGCATTTTAGGCAAAGAGAAGAACAAAGCTATAGAGGAGTCATAGAGTGGACCATCTGGAGAAGAACCTGGATTCTGGACAGTGTAAGGAATAAGCTACCTGGGTTCAAATGCTGCCTCTGCCACTTTCTAGCTGTGTGACCCTAGGCAGATGATTCAGCCTCTCTGTTCTCATTAGGGTCGTTGTGAAGATTAGACGGATTAAGTTATATAACTCACCTAGAACGGTGCTTGGCACATAGTAAATGTTTAATAAATGTTAGCTATCATCCAGCATCCCACCCAGCTCTAAGGCCAGCATTCTTGGGTTCCGGGTTCAGCCACTGATATTTCCATCACTGGGCACCGGTCCACTCTCTCCTCCCTCATCATCCTTAGGGACACTTTCCCCTCTAAAATCTCCCAAACTCCAATCCATCAAGAAAAACTACCCATTTCCTCCTCAAAACACCTGGGAACTCTTCCCATTTTTGTGCATCCCACTGGCTTCGGCCATCTTCATCCCTTGCCCCCACACTGTCCCTCCTTCCCTACTCTAGCTTCCCCCAAATCTGTTCTTCACATGGAAGCCAAAGGAGCAATCTTAGAATACCAGCCAGGCCATGACCTGCTACAGCTCCCCAGTGCTCACTGATCGTCTAAGCTCCTTAGCCGGTTGTCTGTGCCTCAGTGTCCTCATCTACACAAGGACAGTAGTGGGAGTCACAGGGTTGTCCGATGAAGAGCTGGGGGCACTGAGAAAAATGTGGAAGCAGCAGGGGGTGGGGAACAGAGGGTGCTGGGTCACTGGGCTAATGGTGTTCCTCCTCCTGCAGCCACACTGCCCCTGCTCATGGACTCTGTCATCCAGGCCCTCGCTGAGCTCGAGCAGAAGGTACCAGCCACCATTGCCAGCCACACTGCTTCTGCACTGCTGCTGTTTGCCCAGGACTCTGGCCCCCACGATGTCCTCCATCGCTTCCTGCTGGAGCAGTGGAACATCAAGGACACCAGGCTGGATCCCCAGCAACTGAGCCCAGAGTTTCAGGGCCTGATCAAGAACGTGGCCCAACATGGTATCCGTGGCAGGCAGGAATACGGAGTGGTGCTGGCACCCGATGGCTCTACAGTAGCTGTAGAGCCTCTTCTGGCAGGGCTGGAGGCAGGGCTACAAGGGAACAGAGTTGTCAGCCTGCCCTTGGACAGCACAGAGGCTCCTCTGGATACTGGAGCTGCCTTTCCAGACACTGGAACCGGGGTTCTGGATATAAGAGCCGCATCCCCAAAATTCAGGGATGCCTCCCCAGATGGTACCTCCTCAGATGTTCGAGCTATGCCTCCAAATAATAGAGCCACAGATCTAGATGACAAACCCACCTCTCCAGGTGTTAGATCTAGCTCTCCAGATGTCCCAGTCACTTCTCCAGATGTCCAAGCTTCCTCGCCAGGTGCCAAAGCCAAGTCCCCGACCACTGTGGACAGCCTCCTGGTGGTCACCCTGGCCAGAAACCTGGGTCTGGCCTTCCTCCAGGGCCCCCAGACCTGGAACCATTCAGGCCTGGGGACCGAGGGCTGCTGGGACCAGCTCTCTGCCCCTCGTACCTTCACACTCTCAGACTCTGGGGCATCGCCAATCACTATGGCTTTCCTCAATGGGGCCCTGGATGGGGCCCTCCTTGGAGATTATCTAAGCCGAACCCCTGAGCCTCGGCCATCTCTCAGCCACCTGTTGAACCAATACTATGGAGCCGGGGTGGCTGGAGATTCAGGACTTCGCAGCAACTTCCGACGGCAGAACGCAGCTGCTCTGACCTCAGCCCCCACCTTGACACAGCAGATATGGGGGGCCCTTGTCCTGCTACAGAGACTGGAGCCAACACACCCTCAGCTGCAGGGCATGAGCCAGGAACAGCTGGCAGAGGTAGCCACCAATGCTACCAAGGAATTCACTGAGGCCTTCCTGGGTGAGAAGGGGCCCCAGCCCCTGGGACCTCCCCGTCACAGATACACTCTTAGCCTCGTGTGGTCAAGGGGATCCACGACTAGAGGATTCCAGAGGGGGAAATGGGGGCTCAAGCTGGGGAACCATGGTGGCTGCACAGGTAAAGAGAGGCCAGATTTGGGTCTTAAAGGATGAATAAAAGTTCATCCAAAAAAAAAAGAAGAGGAAGAAGAAGAAGAAGAGGAGGAGTTTGGGAAGGTAGGGGGCATTCCAGAAGGTGGGCTCAGGACTCACAAAGGCACAGAGGTTCAAATGGAAGTTCAGCCATAACTTCTGTGCACCATTAGGGAAGTTGCTTCACTTCTCTGAACCTCACCTTCTTCAGTGAAGCCTGGGAAAATCATTGCTTCCTCTTGGACGCTCTGGGTGGTTTAAGAGAGATGAAGCAGGGAAAGCAAGTAGCGCACAATTAGAGTCCCACAAGACATGGAGGCTGAGATTTCTCTTTTTTCACTGTGGCTGTCCCTCCCTAGAACTCAGAGCAGAGTCAGCTGGAGAGGTTGGGTCCTGGATTGTAAGTAAAGGGCCTTAAAATAAGAGCTAAAATTCTTGGGGTTCATCCCCAAGGTGATGGGAAGCATAGCAGATATTCCAAGAGGACTGAAATGCTGTTCAATTCAGTGAAGTTAAAGCCCCGTGGAGGCCCCGTGTGTGGTGCAAAATGGAAATGTCCTCAAATCTGGAGGAACTCTGGAGGGATGGTCCATAGGTGTGCTCTAACGGGCGTGCAGGCAGGCGGCAGGCAGAGAAACAGCTGGCTGACCCCAGCCCCGGACTCCCTTCTCTGCAGGGTGCCCGGCCATTCACCCACGTTGCCGCTGGGGCGCCGCGCCCTATAGGGGTAGCCCCAGGCCGCTGCAGCTGCCCCTCAAGTTCTTGTATGTACATCACACATACCTGCCTGCGCCACCCTGCACGGATTTCGCGCGCTGCGCCGCCGACATGCGCTCTATGCAGCGCTTCCACCAAGATACTCGGGGTTGGGACGACATCGGCTACAGGTAAACTGAGGCCCCAGGCTCGAGAACCTTTTAGGGTGTTGCCTGGGTGGGCGGAGCCTGATCGGGGGCGGGGCTTTGACCGGAGCCCACGGGGAGAGGCGGAGGAGGGGCCTTGGCGGTGGGCGTGGCCAAGTGGAGGCTGCGTGGCCTTGACTCTAGTCCCGGCTTTAGGACTGGGATTCTTGGGTCTGAGATAGCAACTAGGAAAGGACGCAGGACCTGAGGAAGGAGCAAGACTTGTGTTTAAGAGCCGGGTCTGGGACGGAGCATCGATGGACTATGACCTAAGACAGAAAAGGTCTCTGAATTGGGCAGGAGCTGTACTTGAGACTGTGTGGAGGGGGCTGGGTAGAAAGGGGAGTGGCCAATGCTGAAGGTCGGATCCAGAAAGACGGGATAGTTTCTGCAGTGGCACTGTGGGAGTGGGAGGAGGATGGACGGGGCAGAGCCAGAGCGACCAGGCGGGACTTGGGTCGGAAGGGGCCCTTGGCTCAAGGGCAGAACTGGGGTAGGGGCCCAGATGAAAGGCGGGGCCTCGCTCACGCCGCATGGTGCCTGCTTCCCCCTCCCGTCTACAGTTTCGTGATCGGCTCAGACGGCTATGTGTACGAGGGCCGCGGCTGGCACTGGGTGGGCGCGCACACGTTGGGCCACAACACTCGCGGCTTCGGCGTGGCCTTCGTGGGCAACTACACAGCCGAGCTGCCTGCAAAGGCTGCGCTTCACACCGTGCAGGACCTGCTCCCTGGCTGCGCAGTGCGCGCTGGCCTCCTGCGGCCCGACTACGAGCTGTTGGGCCACCGCCAGTTGGTGCGCACTGACTGCCCTGGGGACGCGCTCTTCAGCCTGCTGCGCACCTGGCCGCGCTTCGCGGCGGTGAGTAAGGGACCCCGCCTGTGGCCCATCTTGCCGCGCAAGTTCCGAGCGCAGCCCTGACCCCTGTCTGCCTGCCCAACCGAGCAATCTATGTCCTGTCAGCATAACCTTGGCCTCATGATCCCACCCAGCCCCTGACCCTGATCACCAAAACATCGCTATATTCCCACCTGTACAATCTCATGTTACTTGCCCACTCCCTGTCTCAGCTGTACACTGGCCAGCAATCAGCGATGTACCCACCCCCTCCCTTTGGGTTCCCTGTCCTCTTCCTTATCCATTGTCCCGTGGTGACACGGGCAGGCCCCCACTCCCCAAGCCTTACACTCCCCTGTCCTTTCTTTTTTATTTTTTTAAAGATTTTATTGATTTATTTGACAGGAAGAGTGAGAGACCATAAGCAGGGGGAGGAGTAGAGGGAGAAGGAGAAGCAGGCTCCTCACTGAGCAGGGAGCCCAATGCAGGGCTCCATCTTATGACCCGAGCTGCATGGAGACACCTAACCATCTGAGCCACCCATGCTCCCCTCCCCTGTCTTTTCTAGAATGTGAAACCAAGAACGGCCAGGAGGGCCTCCAGGAGATCCAGAAAGGAGCCACCTCCAACAAACGTGCCAGCCACAGACCTCCAATAAAGAGACAGTGGAAAGAAAGTCTGTATCTATGCATCATCTGTGTTTGCACATGTTGTCTTTTTTTTTTTTAAGATTTTATTTGTTAATTTGAGAGAGAGAATGAGTGGCAGGGAGGGGCAGAGGGAGAGGGAGAAGCAGACTCCCGTCTGAGCGTGAAGCCCAATGTGTGACTCAGTCCCAGGACCCTGAGATCATGACCTGAGCCGAAGGTAGACGCTTAACCGACTGAACCACCCAGGTGCCCTGCACACATTGTCTTAATTTGTGTTTGCCTAGAAGCAGACCAGAGACAAGAATTTCAGTGCAAGTTGTTTGGGAGACGAGGGTGATCCCAGGATGTACCAGTTGGGGAATGAGGAAGAGGTAGGGAAGGAAAGGCAGCCGGGAAAGGGTACTTAATCAAGTAAGTTGGCACTGAGGGGACATGGAGCTCAATCCCTCTGGGGACCTCCGGGGGACAATAAGACACACACCTCAGAGTCATACTGATCCAAGGGAGCAGGAGTATTGATCCTCCAACCCTCGTCATCATTTGGTTAAGGGCTGATCTCCAGGAGGTATTAATTCTCCAGCACTTTGGGGCTGCGTATTGTATGGGTAGAGTAGGCTCCCTCATCAGAGAAAGACCTCCAGCAAACATGCAGGGAGGTGGGAGTGGATCAGTATTCAGTGAAGTGAGAAAGACTCATGGGAACATACATCGGAACATGGGGCAGTGAATGGATTGAGAACAGCATGAGGGAGGCGGGCATATCTAAGGTGCATGCATCTATGTGAACATGTCCAGCTCCAAGAAAAAAGGGTCTTTGGCTCATGGAAGGTCCTACTCCTTGGGACAAAGTTTATAGAATTTGTAAGTCATGGGGCAAAATGAAAATGCAGGGCCCCTTGTTCAAAAAGCAGGAACTTCAAGACAACAACAGCAAAGCATGAAATCAAACGCAGTGTAGTACCCGTCTAAGCATGTGGGTCTTCAATGACTGCCCAGACCACATGCCCGTGAAAGTGGTCCTACCCACCCTATCCTGTGAATTCTGGCCACCCTTGCCTTTGCACAAACTGTTCCTTCTATCTTGTATGCTCATCCCATGGTCAACTCCTTATGATTTGTGCCACAAGTGTCACCTCTTCAGGGAGGTCCTCCTGGATTTTTCCACTTAGCCTCAGTCTCTGCTCCAATCTATTTTCCTCCAACTCCTCCTCACCAGCTAGGAATGTCCTACATTGATGTTCAGGATCTCTCTCCCCCACTGAACTGTGTGCTCCAGGAGGGCAAGAACCAAGTTTGTTCAGTTCCCTGTGGCTTCTCCGACACCTCAGTATATAATAGGCACTCAGGAAACATTTATTGAGTGAAAAAAGACTCCCATTATGAACCTTCTGGAGCTAATATTTTCATCTTGTTGTACAAATAAGGAAACCGAGGCTCAGAGAGAGGAAGTGACTCACCTGAGGTCACACAGTGAGTGAAGGACCAGCTGGCACTGGAACCCACTCCTGGGCCAGGATTCGGCTGAATCTCATGCTGACTCATTCATTTCTTAGAAGAGCATTTGCCCACCTCTTTTTACAAGTACAACAGAGATACAGGAAGATACAGACAAAGTGCACTGGACTGTACAGCTCAATACATTTTCACAACAGAACACACCCTTGTGACAAGTGCTCACCCAATTCAAGAAAGGGGACATGTTAAATTTGCTATGTGACTTTCACCACCATTAGGAAAAACAAAACAAAACAAACAAATATATATATGCCAAGAACCTTCTCTCATGCTCCCCTACTCTCCTCCAAAGGAACTAACATCCTGACTTGTTCCACAGTTTTGCCTCCTTTGCGACTATATTAAAGGGACCACAAGGTATTTACTGTTCACCGTTTGTGATTCATCTGGGTTCAATCAATCATCCAGCAGTTTGCTTGTTTCCTTGCTGCATGGTATCCCACTGCAGATGGGATCACAACTGATCCATTCCACAGTAGACGGACACTAGGGTGGCCTCCAGTTTGGGACTATCACAAAGAGCGCTAGTGGGCTTGTCTGTTGGGTGTATACCTAACACTATAACCACTGGACCAGAGGAAGGGTGTAGGGTCACTGTTAGGAGATCATGCCAGTTTTCCAACTTAGGTGAATTGATCTACACTCTGACCAGCAGCGGAGGAGCGCTCCAGGTACCGTGTATTCTCACCAGCACCTGGTCAGTCTGTACCCATTCTGCAGAGAAGGTATCTGAGGCTCAGAGAGAGGCATTACTGCCTCCGGATCAATGAGAGATTCTGGGTCCTGCTTTGTCATCTCCTCTGCCTCCCGCATCCTGCCCCCGCTCTGCCCTCCCAGCCTGGCTGTGGGGTGGGGTGGGACAGACAGGGTCACGTGGAGTTGCGTTCAGCGGGAGGAAGCGAGGTAGGGCGCAGGCGGCTGCTGATTTTGGGGCTGGCCAGAAAATCAAGGTAAGGGAGAGAGGGCGTGTGGCCACTGAAGGGGTTCCCTGGGGCTGAAGCTGAGAGTGGGGAGGGGGCCAAGATGAAGACAGCATGTGGGAACACAATGGGCAGAACTGTCACCCCCTTGTCCTCCAGGAGAACCCCTGCCATGGACCCACCATCACCGTGCAAGACCTCCCAAACCCAACAGGCAGCAGCTTCATCCCCGCTAACCTCCTACCGCTGGCACACAGGAGGCGATGGGGAGAAAGTAGCCGGAAGCTCCCGCTGGGGCCGACTTGCAGGCTGGGGCAGGGCATTAAGCCACCAGGAGCCCAGAGTCAGCAGCCAGCCTGCCTCTCGCTCTCTCTTCCGTCGTGTCCTCTCTGCGCCCCCCAAGGAGTCACGCACAAGCCGCCTGAGGCTATCCAAGACCCTCTGGGCAAGGCAAAAGAGCCTGCCGCTGGAGCCAGGACCAGAGCCAGAGGCCCAAGGTACATGGTTCCCCCTTCCCCGGGCTGGGAGGCCGGATGCTTAGGTTTTGTCTGCCTCCTGAGCACCAGCCCTACAGACACAGGAAGTTGTGGGGTGTGCAAAAGCCCAACAGGAAGTGGCTGGGGCCCAGCTGCCCTCTTCCCTCTTCCCCCTCACACAGGGACTGGGGGGTGAGGGGAGTGGCCAGGGACCTGTGGACTGGGGGTCCATCCTGGGGAAGGGAGAGGGAAGAGATGGAAGGTATTACTATCCAGATGCCAAATGGCTCTTGGCCCCAGTGGGTCTCTCCTCAATGGGTCTCTGTTCATATGAGAATGAGCCCAGGTTCATTCTCTCCTGCCTGGATATCCACCTCTGCTCTCTGGCCTTCATATCTTCAGTTTCTTCACTTCTTTGAACCTCAGCTTCTCCATCAGTTAAATGGGGGTCATAATCCCTACCTTAAAGCATACATTATTTCATTTGCTCATATTCATTCATTCATTCATTCATTCATTCATTCATTCATTCATTCAAACAGAGGTCTGTTGAGCATTTACGACCTGCTGGGCCTTGATTTAGTCACTATGGATACAGCAGCAAACAAAACAGATGAAACTTCCTGCCCCATGTAGCTCACGGTGTAGTGGGTATGACAGACAGTAAACAACTAAACCAGAAATGACAGATGGGGCTGTTCCACAAGGGATCTAGAAGAGAAAGGGATGCCTTGAAGACTGGAGTTCAGGAATGCAGCACTAGCCCAGGGCCCAGCAAGTTTTAAGTGACCTATTGACAAGTGGAGTATTTATTCCCCTGATGGGAAAACAGTAAGACAGACAGATGATCTGGGAGCGTTGGTTCAGCTCATCTATTCCGAGAAGCTCATTCTCACTGTTGTTATTCCCGTTCTGCAGAGGTATCCCTTCGGCCCCCTTCAGGGTATCCAGTATTGCCCACTCCATAGGACCCAGAGAGAGTTCTCCAAAAAGCAGGACTGCTCCTCCCCTGCTCAGACACCTCCTGTGGTTCCCCATTTCCTCCAGTTCTCTAACTGGTACCCAAGGTTCTGTACCAGTCTCATCCTGGATCTTCCCCCTCTAGCCTCTGAGCCCTATGGGCCCTTCTTGCTTTTTCTGGGCCTTGCCATCTCCGAGCCTTTGCCCAAGCTGTTCCTGTCCTAGTCCCCTCCATCTCTGTCAAAATCCAACCTGCTGGTCAAGACCCAGCACAAACCTACCATCTCTGGAGGTTCTCCTTGCCCCATTACACCACCACTTCTCCCTGCACTGATCTTTTTTCTATTCCTTTCTCAAACTTGGAATGCTTTCTACCTTAGATTAGTTCTTTGTGTAAGGAACCAAGGATGCTGTCTTGTTTAACCTCTTGGACCTACCTACCTACTATCTTGGTTAAGAGAAGAATGCTTGTGTCTGAAGCCCAGCTCAGCCACTCACAAGCTGTAGGACCCTGGGCAAGTCACTCAACCTCTCTGTTTTTCAGTTTTCTCCTTAGCAAAATGGGGGTGATAGCCATTGAGTGGCTTTCAGAGGATTAAATGAGAGAATGCATATGGAGCAGTAAACACAGTACATGGCCCATGTGTCCACTACCCATGGCCTGTGGGAACAAGGACAAAAGAGGGGTGGAAACTTGTCCAACAGCAGCCTGACTTGGCTGCCAGTGGACTGGGGTGCAGGGGGAGGTGGGGAGGAGACACCTGGGAGGGAAACCCGATGAGCCTCTGTGAATGAAGAGGGTCCTCTGAGGGAGAGGAAAGGACTCCCAGGTCCCCAATACCTACTCCTCTCCCCAGAGCCTGAGCCAGAGCCAGAGACCCCTGCCCCACAGATCCCTGAGGCTCCCACACCTGATGTACCCATCTGGAACATTGGGGCCTTCGCCCTGCTCGATGGGAAGCTGGTGCTGCTTGGGGGTGAGGAGGAGGTGAGAAGGGGCACAGGGATGAGAGGAGGGAAGAAGAGGGAGGGAAGGAGACAGAAGAGTGGGTGGGGAGGATAATGAAAAGTGGCTGCCTCTCCTTCTGTCTGCCTGTCTGCCTCCTCTGTATGACTACCCACTCTTATGAACAACAGGGTCCACGCCGGCCCCGGGCAGGGAGCGCTAGCTCTGAAGGCAGCATCAGGGTAGCCGTGGGAAACCTCAGGGATCCAGGTAAGTTTCAGAGATGTGGAGGATGAGGGCATTTGTGAGCATGTCTAAGTGGGGGCAGAATTCAAGATGATCCCATGCCCCAACCTTCCACCCCTGACCACCTACAGATCGGACCTCTGGAAAGACTGAGCCAGACACGGCTGGCCCCAACCAGGTCCACAACGTTCGGGTAAGGCATCCAGTGGGAGGTGGAGGGGAGAGCAAAGACACCCAGACCCCCAGAGATGAAAGGGGACTCTTACTGAAGGATCTTGGGCAGGCCATTCTTTGGCTTCAGTATCCCTATCAGTCAAATGGAACTAATGAGAATCCCATCCCCCCACCCAGTCCCAGGGCTGTTTATTAGAAGTCAACAGAGAATGCAGAAAAGCACACGATTGGCGCTTTAGAAAAAGGAGCTGTTGGTTGTCTTTATTATAACTGCTAACACAGCCTGAGCTTGTGGTCTCCCCCAAACCAGCAGACCATCCAGGACATTGTTGGGGGAGAGAAGTTGAGGATGGAGAACAGAGTTCTGTCCAGCTGATACCCCCCTTCCCACAGGGATTGCTCAAGCGGCTGAAAGAGAAGAAAAAGGCCAGGTCAGAGCTCGGAGCCAGTGCCTCCCGGGATGGGTAAGAGTCTCTGAGAGGCAGAAGGGGCTCTTCTGGGATCAGCATTCCCCCCTCACCTGCCTATCCTTCCCACCTTCACCAAATACCTCCAATGGCCCCCTCAGTGTCCTGCCCCATGTTGAGCAATGCCGAAGCCACCATTCGGCTGAAAGGTAGGGGCAGGGTCTACACGCTGATTCTAAATCAGGAACTAAGTCACACCCTGGTCTAGGAGTGTCAGGAAAGGGACCCCTGAGCTGAGATCTGAAGGATGGATGGAAGTTCACCTGGCCAAGAGGGACAGGAAACAGCGAGTACAAAGGCCAAGAGGCCAGACAAAGTGACAAAAAGAAGGCCAGGATGACTGGAACTCAGAAAAAGGGATTAAATGCAGGGAAATGTGGTGAAAAGGTGACAAGGATTGTACTATACAAGGTAACACTGGCCACGACGAGGAGTTGAATTTTTATCCTAAAAGCGATGGGCTCAAGCCCAATTTAGGTTCAGGTTCATCCTGGCCTCCCTCCACCCTTCAGGCTATAGGGGATGGGTCGGTGGTGAGGAGGGAAGAATGACCACTTGTTTAAACGTCCCAGGGGCACCTGCGTGGCTCAGTGGGTTAGAGCCTCTGCCTTCAGCTCAGGTCATGATCACAGGTCTGGGAATCGAGCCCCAGATCGGGCTCTCTGCTTGGCGGGGAGCCTGCTTCTCCCTCTCTCTCTCCCTCTCTCTGCCTGCCTCTCTGCCTGCTTGTGATCTCTGTCAAATAAATAAATAAAATCTTTAAAAACGAAAACAAAAACAAAAGTCCCCTCCCCAGACCCCCCAGTGCTCTGGGATCTCGGGAGTCGCTGGCCACACTCTCCGAGCTGGACCTGGGTGCTGAGCGGGATGTAAGGGTTTGGCCACTGCACCCCAGCCTCCTGGAGGAGCCCCACTGCTTCCAGGTAAATGCAGACAACTCTCCACCTCACCCCGACCCTTTGGTTCTATGCTTGGCCTCAACCTCACCCTTGAACCCCGTCTCCAACAGGTAACGTGGACCGGCGGGAGCCGCTGCTTCTCTTGCCGCTCCGCGGCTGAGAGAGACCGCTGGATCGAGGACCTTCGCCGCCACTTTCAGCCCAGCCAGGTCAGTACAGCAGATAAGTTGGATGGACATGGAGGCCCCGCTCACAGCCCGCTCCCCTCCTTTCCCCAAACCAAACCCCCGCCCGCGCCCTAACCCTGCCTCTTTGACACACCTGCCGGCTAACACCTTCTCAACCACTCCGAGACCTTCCTCAGTTTCCGTCTGTTACCAGTTCCTAGTAAAACACCCGGGTCCCTTCTATTCAATCCGGGACCTCGTCGCACCCAAAACCCCGCCTACCAGGCAAACAGCAAGTCCCCACCCCGCGGCTGCTCCTGCTACCCCGGAGCCCGCATCTCTCCACAAGAGCACAGAAAAGCTAGAGGGCTTTCGCCAAACCGCCTTGAGACCGCCGTGGCCCCTGTCTTTCCCCAAGGGCCCAGCGATCTCCCTGGGGGCACGGTGCCCCACGTCGAGCACCGACGCCTCCCCCAACCCACTCCGGTCCGCAGGACAACTTGGAACGGGAAGAGACGTGGTTGAGTGTGTGGGTGCACGAGGCAAAGGGACTGCCCCGAGCAGCGGCGGGGACAGCAGGCGTGCGCGCCGAGCTGTGGCTGGACGGCGCTCTACTAGCGCGCACGGCGCCGCGGGCTGGCCCGGGCCAGCTCTTCTGGGCCGAGCGCTTCCACTTCGAAGCGCTGCCGCCGGCGCGTCGCCTGTCGTTGCGGCTGCGCGGAGCTGGCCCGGGGGGAGCGGCGCTGGGCCGCGTGTCACTGGCACTAGAAGAGCTGGGAGTCCCCCGCGCGCCCGCCGCGGGTCTGGAGCGCTGGTTCCCGCTGCTCGGGGCGCCAGTAGGCGCCGTGCTGCGGGCGCGGATCCGGGCGCGGCGCTTGCGCGTGCTGCCGTCCGAGCGGTACAAGGAGCTGGCGGAGTTCCTCACTTTCCACTACGCGCGCCTCTGCGGGGCGCTGGAGCCCGCGCTGTCTGCCCAGGCCAAGGAGGAGCTGGCGGCTGCCATGGTGCGAGTGCTGCAGGCCACCGGCCGGGCGCAGGTGCGGCGCTGCGACGGGGCGGACCCGAGTGACCAGAGGCTAACTGATCGCACGCTCTGGGCAGCAGAGTGTAGGGGGGACCCGTGGCTAAGGACCCCGGCGGCAAAAGGGGGGCGGGGCACCGGGAGGGGGCGGGACCTGAATGTCAGCTGTGAGGGGCGGGGCCTGAACTGAGTCTCTGAGCGGAAAGATTTAAATTTCTGCTGTGAGGGCTGTTAAGTTCCGGCTTTGAGAGCCCTAGCAGAGAGGACCCGGCCAGAGCAGCAGCTAGGAGGGGATGGGGCCTATGTCCCAGGTGTGAGTGATTGGCCAAGGGCTCGTAACCCCCCTGGCTCAGTCCGCTCCCCGCGCAACCTAAAACCCACTGTCCCCAGGCACTGGTGACAGACCTGGGCACCGCAGAGCTGGCACGCAGTGGAGGCCGTGAGGCGCTGCTATTCCGGGAAAACACGTTGGCCACGAAGGCCATTGATGAGTACATGAAGCTGGTGGCGCAGGATTACCTCCAAGCCACTCTGGGTGAGCCAGAGGGTGGATGTCAGAGGCCATCTGGGTGGGCTAGGAAACTCCAAGGGGGAGATCTGGGAGTTCCTAGGTAACCTGAATGCTAGTGGTGGGTAATACCTTTGGGGATGCTGGAATCCTAGAGGCAACTGGGGGCTCCCCCAGAGATGCTAGGTGTCTCCGGAGGAAGCTGGAGACAGAGTTGGAGGCTGAGTGTCATCGGTTCTGGTGGTCATGGCCCCGTCCTCTTGTCTGGCTGTGCTGAACTACAGGGCAGGTAGTGCAGCGTCTCTGTGCCTCCAGTGAGGACTGTGAGGTGGACCCCAGCAAGTGCCCGGCTCCAGAGCTGCCACAGCACCAGACCAGACTTCGGAACAGTTGTGAGGAAGTCTTCCAAAACATCATCCACTCCTACAAGTAAGAATCAGGGCCCCAGCACCTAGCCCTACTTCTTAGCCACTGTGCTAATAACCCTGATCCCCAAATAGGGTTGCCAAATAAAAACAGAATGTCCAGTTATATGGGATGCATGCAACATTTGGGACATACTTATACTAAAAAATTATTCATTTTATCTGAAATTCAAGTTTGTCCTGAAGTTTTGTTTGCTAAGTCTGGTAACCCAGTCTCCATGTCATGTCAGCTTGGGGTTATTGACCTCAAGTAATCTGGGACCCAATTCCTTGTCCTCTAACTACAGGGGACTCCATATCCTAATACCATGCTACCTGACCCCAGTTAACATAGGACCTCAACATGACCTTTGATTCCAGGTGATGCTAAACCCCCAATCTCATGACCCTTGATCTTAAATGACTGTATACTCCAAAGTCCATGCAACTGATCACAAGAACCCTGGGATTCTAATTTCTTAAACTCTGATCCTAGGTTAACCCATATGTCTAGTCCCACATCACTTGGGACATCAATACCATAATTTCTGAACCTAGGTGACTCTGTAGCCTCAAGCCCATCTTACTGGACATTCTGTTACACTTTATGTAATCTGGCACCCAAATCTCGTGTTCTACCTCCCGGACTACTAATTCCAAAAGTCACCACAATAACTACACCATAAACCCTGACCCCAAGCATTATTATCCCCAATGTCTCCAATCCTGGAACCCACAGTGCAGGTGATCCCTGACTTCTGACTTAGGATCTTGACATGAATATGACCTTTATGTCCATTCCCTCTCCCTTTGACCATTGCCTCTTTTCCCCCAGCTGGTTTCCAGCGGAGCTGGGCACCGTGTTCTCAGGCTGGCGAGAAGCATGCAAGGCACGTGGCTCTGAGGCACTGGGCCCCCGACTGGTGTGCGCCTCTCTCTTCTTGCGCCTCCTGTGTCCTGCCATCTTGGCACCCAGCCTCTTTGGTCTGGCACCAGAGCACCCTGCACCTGGCCCAGCCCGCGCCCTCACACTGATCGCCAAGGTTATCCAGAACCTTGCCAACAGTGCCCCGTAGGTCCCTGGAGGCTGGGGGGGGGTGGTGGTACATGCCAGGCAGTGGGGTGGCAGATGCCTGGTCTGACCCATCCAGTCCGACCTTTTCCCAGGTTTGGTGAGAAGGAGGCATACATGGGCTTCATGAATAGCTTTCTGGAGGATCACGGGCCAGCCATGCAACACTTCCTGGACCAAGTGGCCATGGTGGATGTGGATGCAGCACCCAGTGGCTACCAGGGCAGCAGTGACTTAGCTCTCCAGCTGGCAGTCCTGCATGCCCAGCTCTGTACCATCTTTGCTGAACTTGACCAGGTACGGCCAGATCCCAGAGCCCAGGATGGAGCCAGGGAGGCAAGAGGGCAGGGAGCCTATGGTCTTAGAGAGCTTGCTTACCATCCTTCCTACATGCCTCATCAGGCAACCCGTGACAGCCTGGAACCACTGCCCACCATCCTGCGAGCCATTGAGGAGGGCCGGCCTGTCCCTGTGACTGTGCCGATGCGGCTCCCACCACCCCCAGCCCAAGTTCACTCCAGGTAATCAGGCTGCCTCAGGTCTGATCCAGTTTTGATAGGTGAAAGCAGGGGCAGGACCAAAGGCAAGCACAGAGTCAGACTGGGGCCAGAGGTGAAGACAAGATCACATCAGGGGTCAGGAACAGCAGTCACCTTGGGATTCACTGTCAGAAACTGTTGCATAAAGGTAAGAGGCTGGAGAAGGGGTCCCCCAAGGGATCAGAGAGAGGTTCACAGTATGGTCAGAAGGCAGGTACTGGATCAGATTGGAGTCCAAGGTGAGGATGGGTCATTGCAGAGGCTAGGGAGACGTCACTTTTGGGGTCACACAGAGAAAGTGACATTGTGGTCAGTGATGAGGGTCAGGTTTTAGTGAGAGCTTGTGGATGGGGTCAAATCAGGGGTTAGATCAGGGTCAGATGTTAAGATGCACCATCAAGGGTCAGGGACAGGTTCATATGTAAGCAGAGGTCAGGCCAAGGACCAAATGGGGTCAAGAGTTGTTGTTTTTTTTTTTTTAAGATTTTATTTATTTATTTGACAGACAGAGATCACAAGTAGGCAGAGAGGCAGGCAGAGAGAGAGAGAGAGAGAGGAGGAAGCAGGCTCCCTGCTGAGCAGAGAGCCTGATGTGGGACTCGATCCCAGGACCCCGAGATCATGACCTGAGCGGAAGGCAGCGGCTTAACCCACTGAGCCACCCAGGCGCCCCTGGGGTCAAGAGTTATAGGTAAAGTCATATGGTGAGAGATCAGGGACCATGGTCTGTGAGGAGGCAGAGACAGGATCAGCTTAAGGTCAGAAGTCAGGGACAAAAAAAGGGGTCAGACAGAGAAGAAAGAGGGTATCCCTGTGAGCAGAGGTCAAACCCAGGGTCAGATTGGAATCAGAGATGGTCATGTCAAGGGTCACAGAGAGGACTGGATTGTCAGAAGTCCAGGAAAGGGTCAGAGAACAAAATGTGATTCCATCAGTGACAAGGTCACATAGAAGTCAAAGATCAGAGGTGGAGTAATTTCTGGTCAGAGGTAGGTCTGGGGGTCACCTCCGGGGCCAGCCAAGGATCTGAGCTCTCCCATTCCACCTCCAGCTTCTCTGCAGGAGAGAAGCCAGGCTTCCTGGCTCCCCGGGATCTCCCCAAGCACACCCCTCTCATCTCCAAGAGCCAATCGTTCAGCGTTCACGGCGTCCATGGCGCAGGGAGTTGGGCGCGACCGCAGCCAGACGAAGAGCGACTGCCCCGGCCGCCCCGGCCAGTGCAGCGCACACAGAGCGTCCCGGCTGGCCGCCCTGCTCGTCGCCGCCCCTCTGCAGGGCCCCGGCCACGACCCAAAAGCTCGCTCCGCACCGGGCCCGCCCCCCGAAGTCGGCCCTGGACCGGGGCCTCAGCATCTTTGCCTCGGAAGCCGTCGGTGCCGTGGCAGCGCCAGCTGGACCAGCCGCGGGATAGAGACCAGGCTCTAGGCACGCACCGACCCGTGGGCAAGGTGAGGTCCAGCTCAGGTCTGCCCACCGAGGGAAATGACAGGACTGGAAAGACAGAAAGCCAGGCAGTTCTGGGTTCAAATGCCGAATTCGCTGCTCTGTGTGACCCCGGGCCTAGCACAACCCTCTCCGAGCCTCAATTTGTTCCTCTGTAAAACGGGAGCGAGGTTTCCTAACGGGGCAGGGCAGTGAGGAAGCAGAGCGCAGAGGACAAGGAGGTCAGAGTTTTTCGGGGAGAAGATCGGGCGGGACGACGGGTCAGGTTACAGCTGCTCCCTCCCTGCAGTTAGCAGAGCTGCAACGTGAGGTGGCCGCCCTGCGCGAGGAACAGAAGGCTCTGTCCGGCCTGGTGGAGTCGCTGGGCACCCACCTCCGGGTTTTGACGGAGAAGCAGGAGCAGCTTCAGGGCCAGCTGCAAGACCTGGACTCCAGGCTCCGTGAAGGGTGAGCCCCGCCCTCCTGCATTAGCTCTGCCCCGGGGTGATCCTGTTGTAATCAGATCTGTCCTGGCCCCACTTTCATTCAGGCCCCGCCTCTCAATCGCTCGCAAATCACTCCTGGTAGACCACGCCCCCTTCCGGCCCCGCCCCCAACACACCTGTTTCTCCCCGCCCCTTGGTCAGCCCACCCCAGGTCGCTGGCGAGTCCTGACTTCCAGGCCTTACTCCTCAATCAGGCCCTCCCAAACAGGCTGGTCCCTGGCCTCTCAGACTGGACACACCTTCATCCCTGTCACCACCTCACCCGGGACGATCCAAGCCCTGCCCTCAAGATTTGGTTGTCTCCTCTCATCCCAGCCATTCTAGGCTCGGATTCAGCCCGGGCTTCGTTTATCTAGGCCCCGCCCCGCTGCATGGACAAACCCCGCCTCCGCCTTAGCCCCGCCTCCAAATTCCTGGCTGTCCAACCTAGAGCTGGAGGAGAGTTTCTCAGCCTCTGACCCTCCCCTCTTGCCCCTGATCCCCACAGGACCCCGCAGTCGAATCCAGGGCATGGTGCTCCAAGCAGTGAGGATCACAGGCTTAAAAATCTGGTGAGTCCCCTGCCCTAGCCCCGGGGAAGATCTGGGGGGTGAGGGAAGCAGAGTTGGGGCGCAACCCTCCTCTGGCTCCGAGCCCATTGCCACCGCCTCTCCAGGAGCGCCGCCTGGCTGAGATGGAGCGTACTCAGGCCCAGCTGAGGAATGTGGTCGACGGCCTGCAGCTTCCCAGAACGTCGGGATCCCGGAGCCAGCCACTACCCCTCAAACCAGCCTGCATCAATGGAGATACCACTTGAGCTACCCACCCTGTTCAACGTGGTCTGGGAGCAGATAGCCGTCTTAAAGGCTTGTCCAACGCCTGGCACCGTGAGGTTACCCAGTAAAATTTTGATTTTAGTAAAATGAATGTTGGTTTGTTGTTGTTGTTTTTGCCCCTAAGTGTGGCCAATCAGAAAGCATGCCCCTCCCACCGTTCAAGTCTCCCGATTTCTCCCCTAATTGGAAGTCTCATGGAAGGGACAGTACAAGGAGATTCTCACCAGCTGTGTGACCTTAGACTGTTATTCTCTTAGATCCTCAATTTCCTCATCTGAAAAATGGATCTAAAGTTTCTTCACAGTAAAAGGCCCATTGTCTAAGATGTTCAATAAAGGAATTCATCATTGTTAGGGACAGCAGCTGTTTCTGATCATCTTCCTAGAGCATCTTCCTAGGCCCCCAAACCCCACACAAGGTCCCTCACGACAGGGACAGCATGGGTCTGGGAGGCAGATGAAGGAAGGGGCGAGTAGGTGTGGAGACGATTGAGCTCTGTGAGAGTAGGCTGAGTAAATGAGTGGGCATTTGAATCGAAGGTGGGCGAGGGGTAGGGTGAATGGGGCAATAGGCAGATAAATAGGTTAGCATTTGGCGGAAACTTGCCCTGGTACGTGAGTAAATAGACAGTTAGCTGGGATAGGTGTGTCTGCCTAGGAAAGCCTGGATCACAGTAGAAAATAAATCCTTGAGTTAGTTGAGTAGGTGGTTATAGACATTGTATGAATATTTGTTGGGATTTCCTGAGTCTCTTGACCTAGGCAGTGGGGAAACAGTAAGGAGCTGGGCAGACAGGACCTTTTTCCTCATGGAGCTTACACTCTAGTGGAGACAAGTAAATGTGGAATCGAAGGATGGAAGTCTGCCTGGCCAGGTGGAAGCATGTGTGTAGGAATGGGTGGTTGCTTGCTTGGTTGTTTGGATATGTAAGTATTTACTTGGGTGGTGGGTGGACGGGCAGGTTGATGGGATGTGGATGGCTGGGTTGAGTGGGTATTCAGACGAGTGGTTGGGAATTTGGGTGTGTGGCTAACTCGCTGACAGGACCAGATGTTGGTTGAGTGGTGGATGGATGAGTGGGTAGTTGGGAAGTGGATGGGTGGTTTGAATGGGTGTTTGCATGGATGGGTGGATAGTTGATTGGTTGACTAGATAGATGAATGGGTAGGGAGATGAATGGGCGATTGGACATACTGGTGGGTGGTGGATGGAAGAAGGCGGCAGACCTGTTATGTATTCATGATGGGGTAGTTCTGGAGGCTGTGATCCTTGGGGTTGCGTGGAGAAGGGGGGCTTAGCATTGGGGACCTAGGGCAGCTCTAGGGTCATGGAGGTGCTGAAGTCCAGAGTGGATAATGGTAAAGGAGGGAGAAGACTCGTGATTGAAAGTTGCTGACTGGGGACCGGGGACTGAAGGATAAGGATTGGCTGGGTGGAGTTTTCAATGACCTATAAATGACCCATGGGGGAACTTCTCTGCCCCCCTCCCTTCTGGTGCTATAACAGGCCTAGCATTGGAAGAACCAGTAGGGTGAAGAGGAGCTATTGGGGGCAGGGGGACAAGTGTGTTGTCATGGAAACAGACCCTCTACCTGGACTCTCACACCGCGCGGCCCCTTTAAGGGTGACCCGCCTGGCCACTCCCAACATGGCGGCGCGCCCGCTGACCGCCCCCCCCTCAGGGCGGCGTGGGGGGGGGGGGGGGGGGGGGGGGGGGGCCTGGGCGGGGCCGGGGCGGTCCCGGGGGGGGGGAGGAGCGGGGGTCTTGGGGCAGGTGTCCCCCCACCTCCGCGCGTCCCACGGGGTCTCCCGCCCCGAAGTGCACGGGCGGAGGGAGCGTCTCCCGGACCCTGGCCCAACGAGGGGTGCGCTGGCGCGTCGCCGCCCCCACCCCTGCGACCCCCGGGGGGCGTCCAGGCGGGAGGCCCCTTCCCACGCTGCCAAAGTGCTCCGAAGTTGCGGTCCCGCCTGTTCCCCGCGGGCAGTGCCCACCCGGTGGGCACCCGCAGGTGCTTCCTCTGGGCCTGGGCAGGGACCCCCGCCACGACTGCCAGGCCACGGACTGGCCCCTTGGGAGCCCCCAGGCCCCCGAGGGCAGCGCCTGCAGCCAGGCCTGGAGCCCGGGCCCCGCCCCGGTTGCCTGGGCCCGGCCTCCCCACCATCTCCCTGGGGAGGGCGCCTCATTCCTGCCCTTCACTTTCTGCCGTTACCTTGAAGGTATTTATAGGTGGAGAGGACAGCACCCGCCCCACACACACACACGGCTTCCCCAGGGTCCTCATTTCTGGACCAGGAGCCCATCCGTCGTTTTTGTCCGCGGACGAGAGAAATCTTGGGAGGGTGGGATGGAAGAGCCCAGGCTGGGTATGCATGAGGGTTGATGTTGGGGATAAGGGGAGGGGTTAATGCTGGGGTCACTTGAGGCTGTGTGTGAGTGCGAAAGGGTTAATGAGAACCCTAAGGTCCTGAGGGGATGGGGGTTGGAGTGTGGGAAAAGTGCAGAGGTAATGATGGGAGCACTTGGGATAGTGAATAGGATCAGAGTGCAGAAGTGGCTGGTATTCGTGCTGAGGCATGGGCACAGGAGATGCATGTGCATGGAAGGGAGGGCACAACTGGGAAAAGTGCAGCAGCGTGTGAATGAAGGGAGGCACCTGGGAGAAGTGATAGGATTAATGCTCGGAGAAAACAAGGTGCATGAGTTTGCATGTGTAAAAATGGGGTAAGCTGAGGCAGTACAGTACACAGGCTATGTAAAGAGGAGTTACCTGTGGGGAGACTGGGGCATACTGAGGATAAAGCCCATTGTATGGCCATCCATACAATGCATATGGATAAAGCCTCAGCACCATTTACTTAGCTCTCCTGGGCTCGGAGGTAAACTGAGGCATTGAGCAGCATGGGTGAGGACTGGGACTTCAAGGAAGGGGAAACTGAGGCAGCATCCCTTTCCCAACTCCCCTAAGCACCTGTCTCTCTACCCCCAGACCTACAATGCCTTGCTGAGCCAGCCCAGCAACTGAGCGGAGCCAGGTAGAGAGCATCCATGGATGGGCCCCTGGCAGGCGGCCTGGCCGCGCCAGATCGTCCGCGTGGCCCTGAGAGACTACCTGGCCCAGCACCAAGGGAAGACATCGAAGGTGGGGCCGAGGCTGCTGAAGGGGAAGGTGGCATCTTCCGGTCTACCCATTACCTGCCTGTCACCAAGGAGGGACCCCGAGACATTCTGGATGGCAGAGGTGGCATTTCTGGTAAGAGGATGGGCCCTGTGGCCCTGGGGGAGCATGGAGCCTGGCCCTGAGGTTCAGAAAGGGCTAGGTCAACCCAGGGGTTGAGATGGGATTCGGATTCTACTTGCGTCCAGAGCCTTCTCTTTGTACTTTGCTTATTTTCCCATTTTACAGTTGTGAAAACAGAGGCCCTGGGAGCCAGTGACTATCCCCTCACACCACAGTGGGTGGCTAGGAGCTGGGATTTGAACTTGGGTCTGCCTGGTTCCCTCCTTTGAGCACACTAATTGGGTCCAGGTGCCCAGCTTAGCACCCAGAGCATCCTGCCCTGAATGCCCGCTTGTTCCCCAGGCATACCCCATTCCCAGGGTCAATCCCAGCTCCCGCTTGCTGCATTGTGTTGGTGAGTCCTGCTCCTGACCCATGGGCCAAAATGACATGTGCCCTCTAGTGGCCGGGGAGAGACTGGCTAGTCAGGGACCCCAGCTGCCCCTTTGTGCCTTGGTTTACTCAGCAAAAGGGGATCTCACACTGTTCCCACCTCAAGACTTGTTATTCATTAAATACTCAACAATTACTATGTGTCAGGCTGTGTTCTAGGTGCTGGGGATACAGCCATAAATAAAAGAGGCAAAACTCCCTTCCCAGAGAGACCCGAAATTATAGTAGGACAGACAGCAAGCAGCGATATAAATAATGTAAGGTCGGGTAGTGACAGATGCCATAAATGTATTAAATGGAGTGCCAGGATCATGCCCGGAGGACCTGGGAAACCTCCCTGAGTGGGTGGAATTTGAGTGGAGCATTGAATGAATGGTGGGAAAGACAAGCCAGGTGGTGGGAACAGCAGGAGCAAAGGTCCTGTGGTGAAGAGGAGCCTGGTGTGTTCAAGGACCAGGCAGGAGCAGCAGAGTGGTGAGGGCAATGCAGGCTGATGCACCAGATGTCTCTCTTCATCTGCCTGGCCTGCCCTACAGGCTTTGGTTTCCAGGAACTTCCATGTACCTCATCAGGAGTTTCCTACGTGCCAAGCCCTCTACGTGATCATCTCATGTAATTCTTAAAAGTTCCCTGCAGGGTAGCTTCAGCTTTAACCATCTCGTGCTAGAGATGGGAAAATTCAGGCCCTGAGGGGTTAAGTAAGTTGCCCACGGTCCCATGGCTGGCACTAACCTGGCGTGATAGCCCTCATCTTGAACCACCACCCTGGGTCAAGTCATCCTCGACCTGCCTCAACTCAGCCCTAACAACACACATGATGTTCAGATATTTTCAGAGTACCTTCTTGGGACCACACACACATTCCATCCTCACCCTCATGGACCCTGCCATCTGGTGCTGGGGAGACAAACCAGCCACCAGGTGTTAAGACATAGTCGCTGGGGCTGCAGTGGGGAAAGCCCAGCCAGCCCCAGCCTAGCGGCCATCTGGAGTCCTGGATGAGGAACAGTGAGTCAGACAAAGAGGGCAGGGGAGTCTAGGCATCAGGCTTCACATAAGCAATGGCATTGAGGTGATAGATAACACCCAAATGTGTTACACAGGGTGAGGCTGCTGAGGGTGAGAATATCAGCGCTCAGGGAATCTTAGCAACCCCCTCCTCCAAACCATTAGCAACCAAGGCCTAGAGATCAGCAGGACTATGTTCCGGGTCCTGGCCAGCCCTGGCAGGTCTGAGACCTTGATTTTATGAGAGCCCAGGAAGCAGGGTTTGGGTTTCCAGAGTCCTCTCTGGGTCTGATTGTGAGGAATTGGTCACTTCTTCTCTACCGGGCAGAAGCCCCAAGTCTGGCAAGGGAGGGGGAAGGTAAGTAGGTAGGTAGGTAGATGCGTCTTCACTCGCTCTAGGCAATCAACCAGGCTCCAGCGCATGTACTTGGGGAAGAGGGCAATGTGGCTGCCAAAAGGGGCCAGGCCCACCCTTAATGATGTCCCTGAGCAAATGGGGCCATGGGACAGGGGTGACTTGACCAGGGTGGGGTCACAGCCTGGAGGTTAGAGGAGGGCCTAAACTTGGGATACACTGCCTCCCCTGCTGCCCCTCTTGATCTGCTCGACTCCCCTTCCTGGTTCGGACACCTGCTCCAGGAGTCTTGGGATGCCTATATATAGGAACAGCCTCTGGGGCTGCTGTCCCACCCCGAAGCCTGGGCCCTCCCTCACTCCGACCCTGCCCTCGGAGACCCCCAAGGGTACTTCCAAACTTCTCCATCTGGACATGGATGCTTCCACTGCCTTCTCTGTCCTACACTATCGCTATTGGCTTGGAGCCCCCACAGCCTCCTTACAGCCCCTGCCTGACGTTTGGCACCTCTCTCTTTGGCCTTCTGGGTGCAGCCAAGGCTTGGGGGGCTGAGACGGTCCACATGGATTGATAGGAGTCTGGTGCGTGTCTGGTATTGAGACCAGGGTGCCAGGGGATGAACAACACATTATCTCTGGCCTCGCGTGGGGCCCCAGGCTGGGGAGCACTTTAGAGCATGGAGTGAGCAGACCTGAGGCTCTCAGTCCAGCCTCCGGCTTCCAACCTGGGACGTCTCTGAGCTAGCCCCGACCCCTTTTCCCCGGGCACCCTCATAGCCCTTTCTTTCCCCCTCCGCCGCGTCTCTGGATGGAGCTTGTACTGTATGATCTCCTTGGCATCCGTCGCTTGCCCTGCAAGATGGGTGGTAGCTGTTTCCTTTATACAGAGGAGGAAACAGGTGGGAAAGGCATGCCCTTCAGTCACTGCTGGGCCTTGAACTTGGATCTGTCTGCCTCCAAAGTCTAGATTCTTGGCCATGCTGCCAAGCTGCCTGGCTTAGGGTTCAAGCCGCGGTGGGAAAGGCATGCCCTTCAGTCACTGCTGGGCCTTGAACTTGGATCTGTCTGCCTCCAAAGTCTAGATTCTTGGCCACGCTGCCAAGCTGCCTGGCTTAGGGTTCAAGCCGCTCGTGGATGCTCTTCTCATTTTCCCTCTCTCATTTTCAAACCCTCTCGGGGACCCACAGATAGCAGGAGTCCGTGAGGGTCCTTTGGCACAGCCACTGCCAAGGGCTGTATCCAGGCACCTCGTCTGACCTACAGGGACTTCTGGATCCCCGCCAGCCCTGGAAGCCCCTGGGCAAGCCCCCAGCCTCCAGGTGTCTTGGACACAGGGCCCTGCTTGGCCTGCTTCCTTCAGAATGCTGCCACTAAAAATAGGAGCCTCGCTGGAGCTGCTCAAAGAGGCCAACACAGCCCCCTGGCTCGTGGAATCCTTAGACAACGCCAGTCGCAGAATCAACGAATCTGGGACGCCCAGAATCTTGGCAGCTGGGGTCCCAGAATCAGAAGCAGGATGCCCGCTCCCTCAGACTACACCTTTAGGCTGTGCAGGGGCTTGCTGCCACTGAATGACTTGCCCACCCCTAAGTAGCTCACATTTATGATCTTATGTTTTCAAGAGACCCCATTTTGGGGGGTCTCCCTCCCCTGGCTGGTCCAGGCTTTGCTTTCCCAGCCTCACACCTTCTCCAACATCCGCCTCAACCTCCCACCCTGACGCTCACCCTTGCATTTGAGAATCCCCCCGGCCTGACCCTGCTTCCCATCAGTCGACTCCTGTGGGCCTCAAATGGGGGTCATTCTGCCTGCAAGGGACACTTTGGCCACATCTGTAGACACTTTGGGTTATCATGACTGCAGGGCCAGGGGCTGGGGAGGCTTCCAGCATCTCATGGGGAGGGGCCGGGGAGGCTGTGCAGAAAATCATCCGGCCCCATGTGCCGTAATGCTGCGGCCACGAGACAGCTGTAGCCGGTGCAAAGTATGGACCCCCCCCCATTGCCACCCTCACCTTCCAGAGGCCATGGGACAGTCACAGAGCTTCTCTCAGGCTCTGTAGAAGGACCCTCAGCCTGTGACCATGACTTTCGGATCCCCCACAATCCCCTGAATGGCACTTCTGATGCTTTGGCTCCTGACAGTCAGCTCTCAGTTTCCTGGGCAAGTTGAACCACGGGGAATCGGGAAAAGAACTAGCCCTGGCCCTAGCCCTCTTTCTGGACCATCATCCAGTTGAAGCTAATCCAGCCATTGCATCTGTCAGGCTCTGGACGGGGCGCAAGTCCCCCCCCCACCCCACCGTGTGTTAACTTTGGCCCAGGCAGTTGGCCTGCACCCCAGCTGGCACGTTCACCCATGTCAGGCGAGTGTGGCGGGCAGAGGAGGCACAGGCCAGGATTCCTGTGGTCATTCCAGGCGTTGGCTCCATAGGCGGATAATGGAGAGTTGGCTCTATCTGTGTGAGAGGTCCCAGGAGGGGATTTGATTCTAGGACTTAGGCCTGGAAGGGGGCCTGGGAGGCAGGGACAGGCCCTCTGCAGTTCAGACGTAGAGCTCCTCACTCATCATCTGGCAAGTATTCATTGAGCACCTGCTGTGGGCCAAGCACTGAGATGCTAGTGAATGAGGCTGAAAAGGTCCCTGCCCTCAGCAGGTGCGTCTGCGCCAGCAGGGACGCAGGCAGGTCTCCACAAGAGGAACCGGGCGATTTTGGAGAGTGTGAATAAAGAAATGAAATAGGTGACCAGGGAGGAAGTCACAGGGGCTCTCTCTGGTCAGTGCCCAGGGAAGGACTCTCCAGATGGAAGGAATAACCAATGCAGAGGCCTCGGGGCCAGAAAGAGTTAGGTGGGCTTGAGGCCTCAAGAAGAGTCAGGACAGAGGAGAGAGTGAGGGGTAAAGAGAGGGAATAAGGCCGGAGAGACCTGCAGACATCCCACCCCACAGGGCTTTGTAGCTAGTGGCTGGGACCCTGGCTTTTATCAGAGGTATTATGAGAAGTCAAGTGAGTTTTTACCAGGGTGTGATTTTAAAAAATCACATTGGCTGCTGGGTGGGGTCAAAGAGAGGATGGTTGAAGGCAGGAAGCCCCCAGGGCCCCCCCAGGAGACTCCTCCAAAGAGACCCCTTTCAAGGCTCAGGAGTACAGAGGCCAAAGGCCTCTCAGAGAGGGGTAGGGAGCCGGCAGGGCCCTTCCAAGGTGCCCGGCAGGGCTCCCGGAGCTGGGGTGTTGTGAAGGACCCCGGCCAGGGGGACCCCGCCCCTCAGGGTCTCCCCTCTCTGTTGCAGACGGGCAGCCCCATCCCGGCCTCAGCGAAGCCCTCCCCCGTGCCACCTCCGCCACCCATCGGATCAGCAGCTGGTGAGTGCCACGCTGGCCCTGACCTCAGGGAGGGCAGGGGGGCAAGCAGGATGCACCTAGGCCCAAAGGAAGCCCCCGGGGAGTGAGAAGGGGAAAGGAGGGAATCAGGAGGCCAGGCAGGAGGAGGTGGCTCCCAGCAGGCAAGCCCCTGGGCATGTGCAGGGGGTGGGGAAGACTGGGATGAACACAGACAGTCAACTCTCATTATCCCTGCCAGGAGCAGGGCCAGAGGGACAGGAGCCTGAAGGTTAGACCCTTGGAGTCCTGTCTCTGCCAGGTGACCCTTACAATGATGCCAGGCCTCTCTAAGCCTCAGTTTCCCCATCTGTAAAATAGAGTCCCTAAGATGCATCTCACAAACTGGCCTTGAGGACCCCAGGGAGGTTGGACAGGAGCAGGAACTGACAGCAACTGTAACAGCAGTGACCCTTTAAGTCTTGGTGGGTGCTCTTAAGTAGTAAGCTTTGCAATGTGTTAATGAGAGCTCCCATTTGTTGAGCGCCTGCTGTAGACTAGCCTCTTGGCAGAGGCTTACCCCACTGAATCTTTACCATGGCCCTGGAGGGTAGGTGGTCCTGTTGGTATCACATGGCACCAATGGGGCTGAGAAAGGTGACCCTGTGATTTCCGCTCTTCTTCTTGGTGAAACCCACTTCTATACCTGTTGGGCAGGTGTGATCGATAGCCCCTCTTGGAGGCGGGGTCCTGAAAATGAAGGGAGATTTACCAGGAACCTACATTGATTGTGGGCTTACCAGGAACCAGGCATCTGGTGAAGTGAAGCATTCCCAAAGCACAGAGTTTTGTTCTCCTCCCCCTACACTTCCCGGGGTCATGGTCGGGGTCCCCATTTAAAGTGCTGTAGTTCTGACCATTTGACTGAGCACACACCTCAGGTGAACTTTTCTTTGACTGTGGATATGAGAAAGTTCCTTAGATGTTGCAAAGGACACAGAGGCTCCTGGTTTGGGGGACTCGTTCCCCTTTTTAGGATTGGAAAACTGAGGCTCAGTGAGGTTGCTTCGCCTCCCCCTTTGCCCCAGAGGAGGTCAGGGTCCTCGGGGCCAGAGGCTGAGCAGAGTCCTTCAACCACTCCTGACTCTGCCCTTCTAAGAGGGGAGCTGCTGGAGAAAGGCATTCCCCTGAGCTGTTGATGCCACAGAGTTGCACGAAATTTGCTGGAAAGTGAGACGAAATGAACGAATTCACCCCAATTTGGGGAAAACCTCTTGGTCTTATGCAGCTGGGGGCACAGATCAGAGCCTTGGGCCCTCCTGGGGGACACATGAGAGTTGACTGTGCCGCCAGACTTGAGGACATACATGCCTTGTGACCCTGGTGTGACCCCTGGTACACTCTGCACACTCTCCCACAATGCAGTGTGGCTGGGCTTCATGGACAGGTGCATCCTGGGAGCTGAATGCGTTTTTGGCCCAATAGTTCTGGAAGAGCCACATCCACTCCCCCTGTCTCCCCGCCCTCACCTCCACACTCCCGGCCCCTCTGAGGTTGCCCTCTGGTTGGGTCTCTGGGGCTTGTCTTGGACTGCCTATGAGGACCCCCTCCCCTGCCCAAGGAAGGGAAACTGAGGCCTGTGGCTAACCTGTCCCCATTGGCACTTCCTTGCAGTTGCTGGGATGGAGGCAGCCTGGACTTCCAGCCGGGCTCCCCACCACCCCACCTCCTGGGCCACTTCCCTGGCCCCCCTGATGGCCAGGGGACCTGGGAGCACCCACTGGCCCAGGAAGCCAGGGAGGGCATCCCATCTGAGCGGAGGTTCGAGGACTCGGTCATTGTGAGAACTGTGAAGCCCCACATTGAGCTTGAGGGATCTAGAAGGTTCTTGCACCATCAGGGGGAAGCGAAGCTCTTGGAGAAGTCCCCTCGGGGCCACCCCAGGTTCGACTGGCTCCGAGACACTGATGAGCAGGCCCCACCCCAGGATGGGGGGCTGCACCTGGACCTGCCGCCCCAGCCCCTGCCCCTCACCTCCTTCAGAACAGTGCTCGTGCCGGTAGAAGATGCCACTAAGACGTTGGATGTGACAGTGGTGGACACAAGAGAGCCCCTGGCAGACCTCGAAGGGCTGGCTCAGCCGTCTGAATGGGGCCTGCCCAGGTCGGCCTCAGAGGTGGCCACACAGACCTGGACAGTGAATGCAGAGGCATCCGTGGAGCGGCTGCAGCCGTTGCTGCCCCCGATCCGGACGGGGCCCTACCTGTGTGAGCTGCTGGAGGAGGTGGCCAAGGGGGTGGCCAGCCCGGATGAGGACGAGGACGAGGAGCCAGCCGTGTTCCCGTGTATCGAGTGCAGCATCTACTTCAAGCAGAAGGAGCACCTCCTGGAGCACATGAGCCAGCATCGCCGAGCCCCGGGCCAGGAACCCCCTGCCGACTTGGCCCCGCTGGCCTGTGGAGAGTGCGGCTGGGCCTTCGCCGACCCTGGAGCCCTAGAGCAGCACCGGCAGCTGCACCAGGCCTCCCGGGAGAAGATCATCGAAGAGATCCAGAAACTGAAGCAGGTCCCAGGCGATGAAGGCCGGGAGGCCCGGCTGCAGTGCCCCAAGTGCATCTTTGGCACCAATTCCTCCAAGGCCTTTGTGCAACATGCCAAACTGCACGACGTGCGCGAGCTTCCAGGCCAGCCTGCCAGGGAGCCCTTCGGGGGCGGCAGTGGGGCTGGCAGCCCAGGCCCCGATGCCACCACCCTCACCTACCGACCCTACCGAGCCTCCTCGGGGCTCAGGGGCTGCATGTTCTGCGGCTTCCCTGCACCCAGCGAGAGCCTGCTCAGGGAGCATGTGAGGCTTGCGCATGCCCACCCCCACTGGGAGGAGGATGCAGAGGCTTTCGAGGAGGACCCTGCCAGCCAGCCAGGCACCAGCCAGGATGCATATGCCCGCTTCCCTGATGCTGCTGAGGACTACTTTGGCAAAGCTGAACCGCTCTTGGCCCCCACATGGCAGGAGAACCCTGCTGGATATGACCCCAGCCTGGCCTTTGGCCCAGGCTGCCAGCAGCTGGGCATGAGGGATTTCCCACTGTCAAAGCCACTTCTGCACGGCGCAGACCAGAGGCCCCTGGGAAGGCCAGCCTTTCCCTCACCTCTAGCATCTGCCCCCTACTCCTTACAGCCCAGTAGAAACAAGGCCATGATCCACCCCCAGGGGCTCCCAGCCCAGCTGGGGAGCCACAGACACCCTTGGAGCGAAGAGGAGGAAGAAGACATACCACTGGCCTCAGAAATGGACTTTTCCCCCGAAAATGGGGTTTTTCTACCCCTAGCTACACCCAGCCTCATCCCACAGCTGGCCCTGGACCTGAAGCGAACTTTCCGGAAAGCTCTGAGGGCAGCTGAAGCCTCACGGGCACAGCAGCAGCAGCTCCGAGGGATGGTGCCGCTTGTGCTGGTGGCAAAGCTGGGGCCACAGGTCTTGGCTGCAGCAACGAGGGCGCCCCCAAGGCTGCAGCCCGAGGAGCTGGGACTGGGGGGCGCCCACCCCCTCGACTTCTTACTCCTCGACACACCACTGGACGGCCCGCTGGGGCTGGATGCGCTTCTGGACGGGGACCCGGAGGTGGCACTGAAGCACGAGGAGCGCAAGTGCCCCTACTGCCCCGATCGCTTCCACAATGGCATCGGCTTGGCCAACCATGTCCGGGGCCACCTGAACCGTGTGGGCGTCAGCTACAATGTGCGGCACTTCATCTCTGCTGAGGAGGTGAAGGCCATTGAGCGCAGGTTCTCCTTCCAGAAGAAGAAGAAAAAAGGTAGGGAGGCTTCGCTCCGGCAACCACCTCCCTCCGAGGCCCAAGAGACGCACAGCAGGGCAGCTGAGTTCTGAACCAAGCAACCCTCACTCTAAATGCCCCCATAGTGCCAAGCAGGGGGAAGTCAGGGCCTCCCCCTCCTGGAAGACTGGGAGCCGCAGCAGAGGCCACCGCATCAGTGGAGGTGTGGGGATGCCCCAGTGCCCTGGCCCTTCCGGCAGCTGGAGGAAGGAGTATGAGCAGAGGAGGCAGCCCCAGGCAGGGAATGTCACTGATGTCTTCATTCGACAAATATTTATTGAGAGAGAACCCCTCTGTTCTGGGCACTTGGGGACACAGCAGAGAACGAAACAGCAGTCCCTGCTCTCCTGGAGTTCAAGGCCCAGTAATAGGAGTGTGGGACACTGACCAGCTTCAGAACCCCCGGGGCAGCCTGTGAGGTATGCAGATTCCCAGGCACCAGGGTTCTGATTCTGGAGGTCTGTCTCCAACACAAGTGCCCTGGGGGGTTCTGACGCTGGCAGACATGGATCCCACTTGGGGAAGGTGCTGGTGTGGTGTTTGAGAGAGTGTGTGTGTGCGTGTGTGTGTGTGTAGGCGCACGCGTATGTGCGTGCTCAGGGGGTAAGGGGCAAGAGGCAGACAGCCACAAAACCAAGCACTTACAATGGTGAGTGACCAGGGCTGTGATGGCGGAAGCCAGGGGCTGGGGCAGCCAAGAGGAGGTCCCTGACTCCACCTGGGGACATCCAATCGGGCTCCCACAGAACAGCATCCTATCCGTTTGCCCATTTCTTCATTCAACAAAGATTTAATTGACAGCACCAGAGTGACAGTGAGCAAAAAATAGAGGCCTGTGCTCTAGACGCGAGAAGGATATTAATCAAACACTCAGCCAAAGGATTGTAAATCCACAACAGGAGAAGGGTTTCTGAGGGAGGAGTCCCTGATGCTGAGGGTCAGACAGAGAAGGCTTCTTGGAGCGGGAGGACTAGTGGACGCATGAGCACATGGGAACTGATTCAGGCAGGAGGGTGAATGGCAAAGGGAAAGGGAGGCTGTGTGATCTTAGGGGGTGAGGAGCATCCCCGGGAATGGGGAGGCCGGGGGCGAGAGAGTCACTCCTCCAGGTAGTCCATGTCCTCTCTCCCTCCACAGTGGCTAACTTTGACCCAGGCACCTTCAGCCTGATGCGTTGTGACTTCTGTGGGGCTGGCTTCGACACGCGAGCCGGCCTCTCCAGCCACGCCCGAGCCCACCTACGAGACTTCGGCATCACTAACTGGGAGCTCACCGTGTCACCCATCAATATCTTGCAAGAGCTGCTGGCCACCTCTGCTGCTGAGCGGCCCCCCAGCCCCCTGGGCTGCGAACCTGGGGGGTCACCTAGCAGCTTCCTGACCTCGCGTCGGCCACGCTTACCTCTCGCAGTGCCCTTTCCACCCACCTGGGCTGAGGACCCTGGGCCAGCCTACGGAGATGGTAAGGGGAGAGGGTGTAGATTGGATTGGATTGGGGCCCTGACCCTTCTTGGGGGCCCAGAGAGATGTGTGGGGGGAGGGGGAGGAGTTGCCATTCTGCTTTCCTGGTAGTGTTTCAAGTCACTTTACAAAGTATGTTGACAGCTGTCCTTACAACTGCCCTGCCACGTGGAGGATTTCTGTTTTACTCTGGGGCTGGGCCAGGGCTACTTCTGGATCCAGTTTATCCCTGCCCTGCCTGATAGTGATTTTAACACACACTTATTCAGCTCTTCTTAGGAGCCAAATATATTCTAAGCACTTTACAAACACAAACTTATTTACATCCTCACAACAACGCTATAAGGCAGGTGTTATTATTATTATCCCCCATTTTACAGATGAGGAAACTGAGACACAATGAAATTAATTAACTTGCCCAAGGACACACAGCCAGAAGGGTGGAGCTATGATTCGAAACCCCAGACAGGTCAGGCTCCAGCAGTCTTGCTTTTAAAAACATCATCTGGTTAGAGCAGTGCTGTCTGCTAGAACTTTCTGAGATGGGAAGGTTCTTTAGATGTGTGTTCTGTAGACTCTAGCTCTCCAATGCCTGACGAAATGTGGCTTGAAATGTGGCTAGTTACGAGTTTAGTTGTAACTCATCAGGCACTACAGAGCTAGAGTCTACATTCTGGATTTTCATTGGTGCCGCCTTTGTCCAGCAGCATTGATAACCTCTCCCATAACTGAGTGCTTGTTGTATACTAAGGCTTCATCTCATTCGTGCCTTGAAACCATTCTGTGGGTTTAAGGATTGTTGTGTTCCTATTTTGTGTATAAGGAAACTGTAGGTCATCTGCTTTGCCATACAGCCACAAAGCAGCAGAGCTAGACTTCTGAACACCATATTCGGTGGTCTCCCCATGGAGGACAGCTTGGGAAATCCAGAAGTAATATTTTGGGGAAGGAGCCTAGGACTGAGCACCACTGAGGGAGTGGAATGGTGAAGTACCCAGTCTGGAAAAGCCTGACTTTGTTGGACAGTTTACTGACTCTCAAAGCAAAGAACTTGGCAGTGAGGAGTAGGTGGGCTTTGGGGAATGGAGAAGTTCCTGAAACAGGGGCAAGTGTCAGGGGCTGCTTGGGGCTGAGGTTTCCTTCTGTTTCTCCTACCTGGAGCTTCCAGGGTCTTATTTAGATCTGTACTCTGAACTCCACTGGATCCATGTGCAAACCCCCTTATCAGTGAAAGGCACCTGAGGGTCTGCAAAGTGGAGAGTGGTGCTACCAAAGCCCCCTCTGCTTGGAGACCGAGTCACAGAAAGGACATAGTGGCTGGCTGAAGTCATAGTTTGGAAAGAGGCAGAGTAGGGACACGACCTCAGGTTTCTTGCCTCTCCGGAAGGCTGTCGCCTGAGCATTCAGCTCACATACCTGGCTAGGTTTGTGGTGTCTCGAGGGTGGCCGAGAAGTGGAGCTGGTTCTGAGGACGGCTGGGGCACAGGCCATAGTTTGTAAGCTACAGGCTTGCCCTCTTCTTTTTTTGTCACTCTAGTAGAGGCCTGAGTGTCAGGCTCAAACTCCTTACTTGGCACTGGGTCAGGTCCCTGAGGGATGGCAGCATGTGTCCAGCAGTCAGGTTGAGCTCTGGTTAACCTGTTTCCATCAGAAGACCAGTGTGGCAGCCCTTAGCGCTGACAGACGTCCAAGCCATTGGGGTGTCAGGATTCAGTCTGGTACTGCCCTGGCCTTGTCCACAGGGAGGTGGGGGGGCGCTCTGATCAGGCTTTCAGTTGACACCTGGTGCGCCAGAGGGCCGTTAAATGAGTGGTTCCAAGATCCTGGAAGCCTTGCCTTGGGGAAGGATGTCCAAGAGTAAGGCTAGGTCTGGGCACCCGCCCTGCACCGTTGTTTTTAGAAGTATCTCCCACATCACTAAGTGGGTCGTCGGGGGCGGGTGCCGGGTTGGGGGCGGAGCAACGGTCAGTTTCTGGCCTCACTCAGCTGTCAAGGAACAGCTGGGGGCAATCGGTTTGGTGTTGGGGAGAAGAAGATTGTGCCTGAAATGGGGTGCCGGCGGTCGCGTGGGGAGTTCCATAGGCTTGCAGGACAGCGCCGGCGAGGGCTGGGGGACATTTGGATCCCGGGATGATGTGGGATCCTTATAGCTGGGATCTGGTGTCTTACAGGATTTCCGACACGGAAGGGAGAATTCCAGGATAGGGAATGGAACAGGATCCCGGAGCACGTCCTAGCTCCGCCCTTCAGGGCTCCAGAAGCCTGGATGCTGTTAAGGCAAATGCGTGCGGTCCGAGGATTCCCATTTTAGCCTTAGGGGTGTTCGGGCCGGGGGAGTGGGGAGAGCGTCCCGTCCTGTCCAGGCCAGGAGTGGGAGTGTAGTTGGCCGCCGCGCTCAGAGCGGCGTGCGTGCTTCCGCGAGCTGGGGTGCTGGCGGCTCCCTCAGGCTCCAGCCCCAACCCCCAAGCCCCGGCCCTGCCGGCTGGGACAAGTGCTTCGCTCGCTCGCGGCGCTCGGTGCTCGGCCGGCCGCCCTGGGCGCGCCCCGAGGGGCGGGGCGGAGCAGAGCGGGCTCGGCGGCGGCGCTCGGCGCTCGGCTGCTCCCGCCTGGGGCGGCCGCCCCGCGTGCGCCGGAGCCAAGATGGCCGCCTCCACCGCCCAGTGCCGAGTGACAAAAGCGGAGAGCAAGGCGGCGGCGGGGCCGCGCGCGGGGGGCGCCCGGGAGCGCGCGCCCGCTGGGGCGCCCCCGCCCAGCCCCCCGAGCCCGGGCCCCGCGGCCCTCCCCGCGCCGCCGCCGCCGCCCCC
>NC_081558.1:12015717-12079653 GCF_022355385.1 Mustela nigripes | reverse complement strand
CGGGCCGGCGCCCGCGCCGGGTAAGAGCCCGCGCCGGGGAGGGTGCGGGGAGGGCAAAGTCGGCATTCCGCCCGCCCCCTGCCGCCGCCCCGGACGCCCGCCGTCCAGTCTCCGGGGCCCCCCCCCCCCCCCCCCCCCCACCCAGGCCCTCCAGTCGTGCGGGCCCCGGGCCTCCTGTCGCAGCTCACAGGGTCCCGGGCTTCAGAAACACTCTTCGCGGCTGCTCCGTGGGACCCTCACCCCGTCTGACAGATGTTCCCTGCTCCCCTTGGAGCCCCGGGAGCTTTCCTCAACACAGTCGCGGTCCCTCCGGCGCGGAACCCACTCCAAGTCACTTCAGATACGGTCCCTACAGCATCTGACAGACGCGCCCACTCCACCCGGCCACTTTGACAAAGTCCTCGGTGTCCCGGGCCCCGGTGCCCCTCACCCCCGCCTGTCTTCTTGTTGCCTCCGTAAGACTCAAACTGAGCAGAGGACCTGCACGGCTTCCTGCTCTTAGCGCTGAATGACTCCAAAGCCCCAACTAACACACAGTTTCTCGAGCCTCAGAGCTGTCTCCGTACCCTGAACGCTAAACCTGGGGCTCAGCAGGCCACTCAGGACCACTTCTCTGCGAAATTAGACCATGAGAACATAACTTCGACTCCCTTTTCTCATACACACCTCTTTCAGGGAAGCTTCCTGACCTAACAGATGCCTCCGAAACTTCCTACAAAGTTCTGTGATTACCACTCTTCTTGTCTCCATTCAGAACCCTGCTGATTCAGGCTCCCAGTTCTCACTTACCCCACTTAGGGCTCAGCTTGTGAGAAGCAGACTACTGCGGAGCCCCAACTTCTTCCTGTAGCTCCAGCTGTCTTGTCTGGTGGAGGTTCTCCACAAGTCCTGTGGAGCCTCGTCTCTGCATTGCTTATCTGTCCTCTGACTTTGGCCTTCTCTTACTGGATTCCCCTTCTGACTGCCACCTACCTGCTCCCAAGACTGACATGCTCCCCTGCACAAGCTCTGCCCAGAGAATTTTGTCAGAGCTAGGATGGGAGTAACTGTCCCAACCAGTGTGTGTCTAATGGGTGGAAGCTGCTTCTGGTCCGTGCTGTCCATGTGCAGCCTTGACATCCTGGTGCTGGGGGTTTGGATGGAGCCTCTGCTCTCATAGGGTGAGTTGCCTCCCACGATGAGAGCAGATGCTAAGGATGAGGAAGAAGGCTCTGTGCCCCCACTCTCAGTCCTTATGGGGGTAGACAGCTCACACCCAGTCCGAGCTGAGCTTGTCTTCCTAACCTCACAGGCCTGGGTTCTGAGGAAAACACAATGGTGGCCATGGACTTGGGCTCCCCCCCGCTCCCCAAGAAGAGCCTGCCTGTCCCTGGGCCCTTGGAGCAGGTGGCCAATCGGCTGAGTAGCAAAGTGGCTGCAGAGGTTCCTCATGGCAGCAAGCAGGAGTTGCCAGATCTCAAGGGTGAGTGACCCAGGTGGCAAGGAGGGGGTGCTGGCCAGGCTGGTCAGACTCAAAGGGAACTCTTGAGCCTAGAGTTAGTGTGAGGTCAACAGCTTTCTCTTCACCCCAAGGCACTAAGGAGACAGCTGGTTTTCTTCTGTCCAGCTTCTGATGCCCTGATCGAGCATGGCCTTGAGGTGTACCCTCACTGGGCGGGGGAGGGGCAACCAGGGGAAAAGAATGGTTTTCAAGAGCTCACACTCAGACCTAATTCATTTGCTGACTTCAGCCCTCATTAGCCACGTGATCTTCTGTGTGATACTGTCTTGTCTGTATGTTGATACTGAGATCATTATTGAGTAATTGACAGGCCCTGTGTTGGACTCCAGGGATGTGAGAGAGCAGAACAGATCTGGTACTTGTCCTTGGAGTCATTGAAATTGGGGAGCAGGGAGACAGAGAAAGAGACAGGCAGTGATAAGGGCTCTGCAGAAAAGGGTGGAGGGCACCACAGCGACTGTGGCTGGGCCTTCCAACCCCGTGTTTGGGGCATGAGTTGAGCTGCAAAGGCTGGTTAAGACAGCTCTAGGAAGCGTGTGACTGGCAGGTCAGTGTTTTTGTGAACACCTGTTGCCAGGACACCCTGGTGTGTTGGATATCCGAAAAGTATTCTATTGGCTGGACCACAGAAGGGCTCTGCTTCCTGCTGTGTGCTCTTGGGCATAACTCTTCCTTCTCTGAGACTCAGTTTCCTTACTTGCAAACTGGACAGGCTGATTCCTGCCTTATTAGGGTCATTTTAAGGATCAAAGGGGCTTGCAGGGAGCCTGGGTGAGTAGAGTCCTGGGAGGAGGAGAAGTGGGGAGGGCAGGGTTCAAGGGGCCTCACAGCCAGCTCTCTTGGCCTCCATCTCCCCCTCCAGCCCAGAGCCTGACTACCTGCGAGGTCTGCGGTGCCTGCTTTGAGACACGAAAGGGCCTGTCCAGCCACGCACGCTCCCACCTGCGGCAGCTGGGGGTGGCCGAGTCGGAGAGCAGCGGAGCCCCCATTGACCTCCTCTACGAGCTTGTGAAGCAGAAGGGCCTGCCTGACACACCCCTCGGGCTGCCCCCAGGCCTGTCTAAGAAGTCCAACTCACCGAAGGAGGTGGTCGCTGGGGCCCCTCGGCCTGGCCTGCTTGCCTTGGCCAAGCCCTTGGATGCCCCGGCTGTCAACAAGGCCATCAAGTCACCTCCTGGCTTCTCGACCAAGGGCTTGGCCCATCCACCCAGCTCCCCACTCCTCAAGAAGGCACCACTGGCCCTGGCGGGCTCCCCTACCCCCAAGAATCCTGAGGACAAGAGCCCCCAGCTGTCCCTGAGCCCCCGGCCAGCCTCCCCAAAGGCACAGTGGCCCCAGTCTGAGGACGATGGGCCCCTGAACCTCAGTGAGTGCGGGTCCCGGGAGCTGAGGGAGGTCCTGGCACCGGGAGGGCTGCAGAGCCCAGGGTGGGGCCAGTGGGAACTGCAGCTCCTCTGTCCTGGGTCTGCTGGGTCAGAATATTGGTCAGAGCACTGTGTCTCCTGTTGGGCTGGCCATGCAGCATATTATCATCTGCCTCCCACTATACTGTGCTATTGTTCCCCCTGGAGGTCTGGTTGTGGCTGCTGAGCCCGCCAGGGTCATCCTCACCACTTAGGGGCACTCTTGGCCTTCTCTGAGCCCGAGGGTTGGGGCAGTGAAGGTAATCAGAACTCCTGTGGGCCTGACTTCCCCAGAGGGGCATCTTGGGCCCTCCAGGCAGGCAGGTGGTGGCCCACCTGACGGGGGGGGGGGGGGGGCCTGTAGTTGGCCCTGTGTTCACATCTTCTTGGCACTCTCTGCAGAGGCACCTCTACTGTGCCCATGGGTGGAGCCATACCTCCTGGGCTGCCTGTGGGCATGACAAAGAGGGGTTTAGGAAGAACCGCCCCCCTCCCTCCCTGGTGCAGTGAGCAGGTTTAGCATGGTATCCCTTAGGAAGTCAGGCCTTCCCACACATTTGTGGGTGTTAGCCTGGGCTGAGCCCAGGGTCTGGCCCCCTGCCCAACAGGGAGACCCAGTTGGCATCTCATGTTCCCATGAAGCTGCTTCCATTGTCTGCTGTGTTTTCAGGAGCAAGGCCCTGAGCAGCTCTGCCTTTGGCTGTATGATGCTCAGCAACTGGGCGAGGTCCCTGCTTTGCATTCCCACAGCTCCCACAGCCAGGGTCCCAGGGAAGAGTGCCTGGGAGCATCAGATTGTGCCACTGGAATTTGGCCACCACCTCTCCACCCCATATCCTTAAGCTCTCCACACTCACCTTGATACGAAAGGGCTAGGCAGAGAACAGGACTTTCTGTTTCCCAAAACCTCGTAAAATAAGTCTGCGGCACAAGTCTTGATCCCCAAATGGCCTGGGCAGCCTTGAATCATAGCAGGTCTTCTTGCCTCAGTCCCCCAGGGCCGGCCAAGGTGGCGGCCGTGAACCCCCCCCTGTGTTTTGTCTCCGCAGCTTTAGATAGTGACGGGGGCAGAGAGCTGGACTGCCAGCTGTGCGGTGCCTGGTTTGAGACCCGCAAGGGCCTGTCCAGCCACGCCCGCGCCCACCTGCGCCACCTGGGCGTCAGCGACCCGGACGCCAAGGGATCCCCCATAGACGTGCTCCACGGGCTCATCAGGAGGGACGGCGTCCAGATCCGCCTCCCACCCGGGCGCGGCACCCTGGCCCAGCTGGGGCGGCCTCCTCCTACCTCTGCGGCCCTCTCCTTGCTCCCCCCCCCACCGCCGGCCAAGAAGGCCAAGCTGAAGGCCGCGGGTACGGCCAGCCCCTGGGGGAAGCAGGACCTCTCGGCCGCCGCAGCCGCCGGCATTTTCTGGGCCTCTGATGTGGAGCCGTCTCCTCTCAACCTCTGTAGGTTCTCGCTTCAGCCGCTCCCTCCTCCCTGCGGGCCCTGGAGCCCCTCCCGGGGGGGTCGCAGCCCCCTCCCTACTCCTTTCCTGCTGGGGCAGGGAGTAGACAGGGGCCCTTGGCAGTGGGCTGGTTCTGCCCAGAGATCTTGTTGGCAGTTGGCTGCTAGGCCCTCTCTCTTGGCCTTTGACCTCCATGACTGTGACCTTCCCTGAGAATAAAGGCCAAGGGTGGGGTGCTGCCTTTTGGTGTGGAAAGTGTCCATGGTTGCCCCTGGTCTGGATGGTATTTGGCACTTAGGCTACTACTTCCTGCCCACTTACCCCGATCCTTGTCGGGACCCAGGACCCGCAGAGCTGTGGAGTCTTGGTTCCATCCTCTGCGAGGACCGAGGGCACATGTGCTCTCTGGAGCCTCCCCTCGCTCCTGCTGAGTGTCTGACCCCCGCCCCACTCCTTAGTTCCCTCGCTTGCACCTGCCCTCCACCACCACCCCAGCCTGTGGGCATGCCGCTGCCCATGCCCAGCCGACCAGGAGACCCACAGACAAGAATGCTAATGTTGCCCATGATGCTAATTACTCCTTTTTCCTGCTGCAGCCTCGGGCCCAGAGCCAGCTCGAGACATCCGCTGTGAGTTCTGTGGTGAGTTCTTCGAGAACCGCAAGGGCCTATCAAGTCACGCGCGCTCGCACCTGCGGCAGATGGGTGTGACCGAGTGGTATGTCAACGGCTCACCCATTGACACACTACGGGAGATCCTCAAGAGACGGACCCAGTCCCGGCCTGGCGGCCCCCCTAACCCTCCAGGGCCGAGCCCGAAAGCCCTGGCTAAGGTGGTGGGCAGCGGAGGTCCCGGTAGCTCGCTGGAAACCCGCAGCCCTGCAGACCTTCACCTCTCACCCCTGGCCAAGAAGTTGCCACCGCCACCAGGCAGCCCCCTGGGCCACTCACCAACTGCCTCTCCTCCCACGGCCCGGAAGATGTTCCCAGGCCTGGCCGCACCCTCCCTGCCCAAGAAGCTGAAGCCTGAACAAATGCGGGTGGAGATCAAACGGGAGATGCTGCCAGGGGCCCTTCATGGGGAGCCACACCCATCCGAGGGTCCCTGGGCGGCACCACGGGAAGACATGGCCCCCCTGAACCTGTGTAAGTGTGACCCCGGGGGCAGGGCAGTGAGAATAGGTAGAGGGGTCTCCCTCCGCCCCCCACGCACACTTCATGGGTACCCAGAGCACCCTGAGTAGAAACAGAAGGGAGGTTACACAGGTCCAGAGAACAAGGCTTAGCTGTGCATTCTTGCTATGCAGACCTCCCAGCTGAGCTGCTTCTTGATTACCCATCCACACTGGGGAGGCAGAACTGTGCCATTCAATGATGCCCAAAAGATTTTACCTCTTGGGCCATCGTTAATCAATCAGTAGTGTCTACCAGCCAGATTTCTAGGGAGAAAGATTGCAGGGATCAATTAGTGATGTCTACCACAGGCAGGAGTATAAGGACTGGAATTGGGCAGGTGCACATCTTTCTGACATTCCCGGTCACTAAGTGTTTGACATTTTGGAGCCAGGTTTAAGTTAAGTGTTCAGCTCTTCCACTCCAGCGATGTGTGACCTTCGGTGAGTTTCCTCTTTCTGGAGAGTGAAGATACGCATGGTCTGAGCTCTGTATAGTTCCAAAGGGATGTAAATCACTTAGTACGATGCCTGGTTAAACGAAGCCATGTGTATACCAGTCGGTAGTCATACTGTCCCTGTCACTGTTCTTTCTGCTCAAGTTGGCTGAGTCGTGTGCTGACCAGGTGAGGATGGCCCAGGCCTCTGCTTCAGTGCTCCGGTGTATTTCATACCAGCTGTGTGCCACATGCTTGGAGCTGCTCCCTCCAGGTGGAGGTTTCCATCTGCATTTTGTAGAGGAGGAAACAGGCTCAGAGGGGAAGTGGTTTGCCCAGTGTAACATAGGGGTTCACAGCCAAGCTGGTGTCTGAGCCCAGGATCGAGCTTGCTTCTCACTGCTTCTCGATGTCAAGGGAATCCTCTTGAAGCCAGCTAGCATTTGAGGTGACAGAGCAAGCAGAAGGGCTGAATGTGCACAAGGGCCCCTGAAAGCGAATAAGGGAGTGGGTCATTGGGGTCGGGGCTGCATGGACGGGACAGCCAGGCACTTAACATTAGCCTTGAGCTTGGAGGCTTCCCGCCGCAGCAGCCGCCTCCTTCTCCTCCCCCTCCCTCCACCCTGGATCCCCTGCAGCGTCCCGGGCAGAGCCTGTTCGTGACATCCGCTGTGAGTTCTGTGGTGAGTTCTTCGAGAACCGCAAGGGCCTGTCAAGCCACGCGCGCTCCCACCTGCGGCAGATGGGCGTGACTGAGTGGTCTGTCAACGGTTCGCCTATCGACACGCTGCGAGAGATCCTCAAGAAGAAGTCCAAACCGTGCCTCATCAAGAAAGAGCCACCAGCCGGAGACCTGGCCCCTGCCTTGGCTGAGGATGGGCCTCCCACAGCTGCTCCTGGGCCTATGCAGGCCCCTCTGCCACTGGCGCCAATGGCTGGCCGCCCAGGCAAACCAGGAGCTGGGCCGGCCCAGGTTCCTCGAGAGCTCAGCCTGGCGCCCATCACTGGTGCCAAGCCCACAGCCACTGGCTACCTGGGCTCAGTGGCAGCCAAGCGGCCCCTGCAGGAGGACCGCCTCCTCCCAGCAGAGGTCAAGGCCAAGACCTACATCCAGACCGAACTGCCCTTCAAGGCAAAGACCCTCCACGAGAAGACCTCCCACTCCTGTAAGCAGTGGGTGGCAGGGTCCTGGGAGGGCGTCTGCTGGGGCCTGCAGGGCCTGGCAGTGCCACGCACACACTGACCCCCAGCAGGGGCCCATGGCAAGGCCCCAGTGGGAGGCGGGACTGACTCCTGACCTGGGCAGGGCCTTCTGGGTACTCTTGTTCCCTTTGGGCTGGGACTCAGCAGCACCCCCTCTGCCTGCAGCCACTGAGGCCTGCTGTGAGCTGTGTGGCCTTTACTTCGAAAACCGCAAGGCCCTGGCCAGCCACGCGCGGGCGCACCTGCGGCAATTTGGCGTGACCGAGTGGTGTGTGAACGGCTCACCCATTGAGACACTGAGCGAGTGGATCAAGCACCGGCCCCAGAAGGTGGGGGCCTACCGCAGCTACATCCAGGGCGGCCGCCCCTTCACCAAGAAATTCCGCAGCGCCGGCCACGGCCGTGACAGCGACAAGCGGCCGCCCCTAGGGCTGGCACCCGGGGGCCTGGCTGTGGTGGGCCGCAGTGCTGGGGGTGAGCCAGGGCCTGAGGCTGGCCGGGCAGCCGACAGTGGTGAGCGGCCTCTGGCAGCCAGCCCGCCAGGCACTGTGAAGGCCGAGGAGCACCAGCGGCAGAACATCAACAGTGAGTGCTGGTGGGAGGGGGGTTTTGGGGGAGGGCACCTGTCCCCGGGGTTCTCCACTGTGCACATATGCCCTTAGTCACTTCCCCAGTTGCTCTCCTATTCTCCCATCTGGGCACTGTCCCACCTGTCCCAAGGCCCAGGCAACATCCAGTCACCAGCTGTCCTGTCTTAGAGTTGCCCACAGCCTCTGCCCCTTGCTTGCTAAAGGCAGGAACTTTCCCAGGAGTCCTGCCCTCTGGCTTATCTCCTGTCCTCCTCTTCACCTTTCCCCACCTCAGAATTTGAGCGCCGACAAGCCCGGCCTCCAGACGCCTCTGCAGTCCGGGGGGGAGAAGAGGCCAATGATCTACAGCAGAAGCTGGAAGAGGTGCGGCAGCCTCCGCCCCGGGTCCGGCCGGTCCCCTCCCTGGTACCCCGGCCCCCCCAGACATCACTGGTCAAATTTGTTGGCAACATCTACACCCTCAAGTGCAGGTATGCAGCCCCCTGGGGTGATGGGGGAGAAAGACCTCTCCACTTGGGGGAGAAAGAGCCTCTGAACAAGACAGGGGTTGGTGGGGGTCAGGAGATGTAGCCTCATGGATTGGCGTAGAGTGTGGCTGGAGCCAGGCCAGGGACTTCTCAGCAGACAGCAACACCTCGGAGCATCATGCTGGGACCCTTAGGGTTCTAGTGCTGGCTCTGACACTTAGCAGCAAAGTGACCTTGAGCAAGAGCTTCCCACTCCCTGCCTCAGTATTCCCACCTATAAAGTGAGGTTGGTAACAGATTTGCTGTGAGGATTTAAAAACCTGAATATTTATAGAGCACTCGAACTATGTCTGACATGTGGTAAGCACTCAACGAGTGTTTGCCTGATTCAGGAAAATATAGGTCTTAGTTCATTTTTACCGAAGTCCAGGTGTACATCTGAGGCCAGGAAACTGGGTCTGAGACTTCAGATGGGCTGCCTCAGGCCACATAGGTCAAGTCAGAAGTAAGATTTGAACCCAAGTCTTTGGAGCCACGAGCTCAGGTCCTGGGCCCCTGTTCAGTGAGGCCTCCCTTGGGACCTCAGGGCACAGGGAGTTGGTGAGTTGGGTGCATGAGCAGGGTGGGTGCGAGTTAGTGCCTGACCCCTTCTCCGCAGCTGCTGTCCTTCTGTCCTGGAGCCTGCCGGGGTAGGGTCTGCCTCTCTGGGCTCTCTCCCCTCTCAGATCCTATGATTCAGTCAGATGGTGGAGGGACTTGGGAAGCCCAATGTACTTCCCCAGCATCAGAGCCAGCAGACTGCCCTGAACATAGAGGTGGGGGTCATTAGGGGACCTTACCTTGATCCTGGGATGGATACAGGTAACTGTCCCTGAGGAAACATCTGGCTTCGGGGTCCTCTTCCCTGAAATCCTGGGCTGGCTCTCTCCACACTGAGTAGTGGTAGGTGTGCCGGATGCTCAGGGACGTGGGCAGGGCTACGCATCTGCCTCCTCATGGCAGCGGCCACTCCTCTCTCTTTCTCTGTCCCTCCACACAGGTTCTGCGAGGTGGAATTCCAGGGGCCCCTCTCTATCCAGGAGGAGTGGGTGCGACACTTACAGCGGCACATCCTGGAGATGAATTTCTCCAAAGCGGACCCCCCGCCTGAGGAGCCCCGGGCCCCGCAGGCACAGACAGCGGCGGCAGAGGCGCCCTAACACAAAAGCATTCCAAATTCCCTCTCGTGCCACCTCTTTCTCCTCCGTTTCTTCCACCCTTTCCTCCCTCTTTCTTTTCCGTTTCCAAAGGAGCAAGCCAAAACCTCAAACCGGTTCCCCTTAGGGGCCGGGCACACTACAGCCGGGGCGCCAGGAGCCAGCTAGCGGCCCTTCCCCCAGCCAGCCCGAGGGCTCTGGGGCCACACACAGCGCATCTTCCTTCAGCCCATGCCCACCTGGTCCAGCAGGGGGAGAGGCCAGGTCAGGTGGCAGCTGCTCTGGTCAAGGGGAGGAAGGCCAGCGCTCCCCTGCATCTAGCAGCCAGGCAGGGCTATGTTTGCCCTCCGTGGCCATTTGCAAAGACCCCAAAGACCCCTGTCTTGGTTCCCTCCTGCCCCTGTGAATATCCTCTCACACATGCACACACACATACACGCACATAGACACACACACACAGGCACACACATACACATACGCACGCACGCACCTCGTGAGACCCGGGATCTGCCCCAGCCCCCCAGTTCCTGAGTCAAACGACCACATCATGCCACGGTGCTTGCTCAGGGGAAGGCACGCTCCCTCTGAGGGCCTGCTGGGGCCTGGGAGCCCCCCACTGAGCCCATGATGCCACGGAAATCCTTATTGGCCACCCCCCAGAGGGGCCTTCCCAGCCTGGAAGAGCTCAGAGCTGACAGCTGCCTCCTGCCATGTCAAGGCCCCCCCAGAGCCTTGGGGGACTCCGGGGCCCAGGAGGGGGTGGGGATGGGACTTTCCTCCCCCCACCCCCACTCCCCTCCCTCTTTTCACTGTTGCTTTCTATGTATAGCTCCCTAGACCTTTCACTTTTTTAAAAACGCGTTTTGTGTAGAGAATAAGGAACGTGGATCTTTTTATTTTGCAATCCTGGGCCAGCTAGAGACCGGGAGCTGATTGACCTTTTAACTTTTTTCAGTGGCCACATTTTGGTTATCGATGTACCTAGAAGTATGTAAATTAGATTAAATTTCTCTTCTGGAAACACCCCGGGGCAGGCGGCCAGCGTGTGTTTTTCTGTCGAGTGGACAGGCTGGCATCGTCTGGCAGCCGGGGCTGGGATCGAGCCACCTCCTCCCAGAGCCCCCGGAGGCCCTGGATTTTCCTGTTGGCTGCCAAGCTGACCAGACCCAGCTGGGGATGAGCCCAAGTTCCCAGCTGTTGGCTCTCAATGGCATGGTTGGTGGGGGGCTCTGGCTGGCTGGCTGGCTGGCTGGCTGGCGAAGTGGCTCCTGCGAGCAGAGGAGAGGAACCAAGACTCTGGGCAGCTGGTCTAGGAAGGGAGCCAGGATGAAGTGATGAAGCTAGAAGGGCTCTCACAAGGGCAGGAGCTGTCCAGTGAGGGTATGGGGGACCTGTGGGAGGAGGGAGAAGCACACAGTTGCTGGCAGCCTTCAGAGAGCTGGGGCCAGCTTGCCTTCAAGACATGTGACTTGTCTGGAGACACAGGCACCCTGAGCCCAAATCACACGAGGGGAAAAGGGAGCTGCTGGCTCCTTCGCGATGTTATTTATTTTCTCGCTCTGCAAATGTTTATTGAACATTTCTGAGATTTTAAGAGATTTTGTTGGCTGCTCCTTCTTGTTTATTGCATGTGGTTTTTCAGCTCATTTTCACTTCAATGGCCAGGGGCTGGAAAGTGGGAATAACCTCATGAAGTGTAGACAGTGGAGGCCTCCTCCTACCCCAGCACTGATGCCCCAGGCCCCCACCATGCCCCTGCCTGGGAGGGACAGGCTAATAAGCTGTGACAGCATGCCCGCAAGAGTGGTCTTGGTCTGCAGCCTTGGCCTTTCTGGTCCTGTGAGGTCTGGTGGAGGAAGGACTCAACCACTAATGTCCATCCCACGCTATGAGTGGGCTTGTCTAAGACTTTGAAAGCACGGAGGGCATCTCTTGGGATGAGAGCTGGCCCGTAGGCATTTCCCCTTTTAGCTTTTTATGAATTAGTTTTAAACATGTAAAAGTAATGGAAGCTGGATGTAAAAAAAGTTCAAACAGCACAAGACCTTATAAAGTAGCATGGGAAGTTCCTCCCCACCCACACATGCAGTGCTAGCTGTGTAGGTCCTCGAAAGGATCACATACAGTTCTTAGCTCAGAGGGCTCTTTTCTGAGATTTTGAGCATGTCCCTTTTCAGGCCATTCCATCTCAGAGGCAGAGTATAAGATGTTAACAAAGTCACCAAAATGAAGTTTAAAAGATGGCTGCGGTATGTGCCATAATGGCAGCTGTAGGATCCATGAGAGGTATCTAGGAGCTCAGCTTTAATTTGGAGAACGGGCAGGTGTCTCTGAACATGACACTCAAGTGAGCCCCAAAGCTCGGTGTGCACATTAACCAATTTTATGTGCTTCATATTTGGAGTTTCTCAACACATCATTATTAGCCTTTTCCCATGTGGCAGCAAGTTATGCATAAGTAATCTTTAGGGGAGGGGTTGTTTTATTAAAATATTTTATGGAGAATTCCAACCATACAAAAACAGTAAAATGAACCCTCATCTACTTACCAATTACCAGCTCAAGACCAAGCTCTCCAGCTATAACCCTTCCACACCTTCCTTCCCTTTCCCCATCTGAATTATGGTGAATCAACATACTTGTCATGTGAATTAATGTCAGTATTTGAGTCTTTCTCAGAAGGATGGGGACTTTTAAATACGCCATTGTTACACCTAAAGAGAGTGACAATTCCTTAATATCAAGAAGTCAGCAACACTGCTCATACTTTAAGACAAGCTTTTAAAGTAAAAAAAAAAAAAATGTACAAGCCATAATTGTACTCCGTGTGATGAGTTTTCACAGATGTAAAGTACCATTTTCAGTGTCTGCAGCTCTGTCATCTCTCAGAAGTTAGGAGGTATCTCCAAAAGTGGATTCCATGCAGCATCCACTGAAGATGCTGGGGATACAGTATCGGCGCCAGGCTGCACCATTACAGGATCTCTAAAGGCCTGAACAAACCAAGGGGGGGTCTTAGGAGTTCAAGCTTTAACACTTAAGTGCCAAGGACCTAGGGGGAAGTCATGAATTCCAAGCCTTGGTTTTACCTTTTAAATGGGAAGTTCTTTAAAAAGGACCTTGCAGGTATGAGGGAAGCATTTGAGATGATAAACAACATGAATATATTAATTACATATGCCATATAAACATGCTATATAAGTATATCCATTATCATTATGTAACAACAACAAAAGGTAGCATCTACTTAGTGCACCTGGCACTGGACTGATTTCTTTACATGCATTATCTCGTGTGTTTGAACCTGTGCCCAGCATTTTGTTTGGTGCTTAGTTGTGATTTTCATTCCAGCATGGCCATACCGTGCTCATTTCTGGAGCTGAAGGCCAGAGAAGTTAAGAAACAACCTAGTTTGCACTGCACCTCAGTAGCAGGGCCAAGACTGGAATAGTGCCCTGTGCCCAGTCTGCTCCCTCTGGCGGTCCTCCAGGGCACCGCCCCTCCTCTCCGCCCTGACGCGCAAGGGCCTCAGCCCTCCCCGTAGTACACGGCTCCGCCCTTTTGAATTCTACAAGATTCCATCTCCCCGGCCTGCTTCTCCCAGCCAATCATCGCGGGCTTGGGATAACGGGAGGCGGGGCTCCCACGAGATGGGCAGCACCATCAGTCTCTAATATGAGGATGGGCTGGGATAGACAGCGCTCTCCTCCAATAGGAGTAAAGCCAGATTCCTACGCGAGCCAATGGGGCCGGGAGGTGGGGTTCGGTTGTGTTAGAAGGGGCCCGGGGGATTGTCGCCGCTATCCCGGCGTCGGACGTGTAGGACAGCTGCGTGAGTCCTCCGGTGCTGTGTTCGCTGCTGCCATGAGCTATACAGGTGGGCCCGCCGGGTAGGGGTCGGGCTTCGGGTGGGGAGGGACAGGGACATGCCAGAGCCGCACCGTGCTCGCCCGCATCTCCCCCGGGGCCTGGACGATGCCCTCTCTGCGGTCACAAAATGGCGCCGCGGGTCCGTCGCCTCAGGTTCGCTCCGCTCATGCCTTGGCTCCTCAGTTCTTTGTGCTCGGGCCCTCGCGTCCCGGCTCCCGGCCGCCCGAGGTCTTGGCCTCTGACGCTTGTGTCCGAGGGCCCCGGCCTGAGCGCGTGCGTTCTCTGAGCCCACCACCTCCGCCCTAGGTCGGGTCTGCTCGGACCTCGGAACCGCAGGTCGCCCTTCCTCAGGCCTTACCCCTTCAGATCGGGCAGCGGGCTGGGCTGCCTTCGCCATTGCCACAACCTCCCCCGCGCCGTTTCCCTGCAAAATGCCGCAGCTACCCACCCCCAACCCCTTCGCCTGCCCCAGGCTGGGAGAGGCGCCAGGCCCCGGGGTGATGAGCGGGGGAACCTTGGGCCCAAGGGGCTGGGGGGCTACGCCTGAGCCTTTGAGGAAGGACCGGCTTTTTCATTAATTCATTCGCCATCTGTCAGAGTCTCCGCGTCAGGTGCTGAACGAGCGCTGGGAAATTGACAGGAAATTCTCGAGCAGCTAATGGGCGGACCTTAACACGAAAACCAATGAATGTAGGATTCGCTCCCCGGGGGCCCAGGCCGCCGAGGGGCTTGCTCGTTTGCGGGGGTGGGGTGGGGGGGGTGGTTGGGATCAAGGTAGAGAGGTGACATTTGAACAGACCTGAATGGAGTGAGGCAGATAAGGGTGTCGGGCCCAGGGTGCCATTGGCATAAAGGCCCATGAACAGAAACCGCCTGGCTTTTTAGATCAGCTGGCGAGGCCAGTGGGATCTGAGCAAAGCGGGGAGGGTGGATGTTGAGATCGGAGAGGGGACCCTGGGCTATGCTTGGACGGTTGTGAATTATCCCTGGAGGAGTTTGAAAGGCTGCCTGGGTTTGCCTTGGCAGTAACACACGAAGCTTCTCAGCCGGGAGCCATAAACTGGGCCTCCCCCTGTGACGCGGGTATTAGGCTCGAGCAAGTATGGTTGCTGGGTAACCTACGTTCTACTTGGAATGTTCAGGACTGACAATGGAACTGGAGCCTCTGGGGCTGTTCCATACACTATTTTATGTTAGCCTCAGCAAAGAAGTAGTGCCAGGCGTCCCACCTCTGGCCCCCAGGTGAGGAGCTTGGCAAGAACCCTAGCTTTTCCAGCAACCATCCCTTAGCTCAGTGGTTCTCAATCAGGGGTGGTTCTGCCCTCCTGCCCCTTCCGCCAATTCATTTGGCACTGTTTGCAGATGTTTCTGGTTGTCACATCTGAGAGTGGAGTTGCTACCGTCATCCAGTGGATAGAGGCCAGGAATGCTGCTAAACGTCCTATAATGCACAGGGTGTCTCCCACCACCATAAATCATCTAGCCAGGAATATCAGTAGTGCCAAGGTTGGTCAGCCTTGCCCAGGCCTTTCTGTAGCTTTCCTGGTTCAGGAGAAGAGTCAGCAGGGTTGTTGCTGACATCTCTGGAATTGAGGTGTAATCTTTTCACCAAGTCTTGGTTTTTAGGGGCAGGACTGCTGAGGAAAAAAGAAAAACAAAACAAAATGAATGATTGGATGCTCTGGAGTAGCTTAATAATGGCGCATTTGAATTTATAACAAGGAGACTGTCTTTGAGAGAGTTGGAGAAGTCGCTAATGACCAGGTCTGAATTTCAACTCCAGATCTTGTAGGCTTTACATCTTGGCTCACTGAGGGAGCCAAGATAATGAGATAATGATTACTTTTTCCTTGATCTTGATCAACTAAAAACAACAGCGGTTTTATAATGTGAGTCTTTCCCTTTTAAGAAGCATACCACTGAAGTTAAAAAACTGCTTAAGTCCCGTTTCAAGGAATTAATGTGCCTTTAAGGAGGAGTTCTGGAGACCTTGAAGTAGATGCTACCATTATTAACAAGCATAGGAGGTGATTAAAGTAACTTACCTTTTTGATAACTTGTCCAGCTTTTGAACCTAATTACTTTACGTGTACCTGGAAAAGGGGGCTCCATCTCTGGCACTGAGGAGAAGGATGGGAGCAATGGAAAAATAGGACAGAAGAATCCAAAATCAGGCCTTCAAACACTGCCAAACCTTTTATAAAAAGATTGCTTTCACCAAGTTTGTGTTGGGAGTGTGCAAGGGGTTTAGCTGTGTGGTTCTGGCTTGGGATCTCTGAGGTTACATTTTGGATATCCATCCAAAATGACTTCAGGGACTGTAGTCATCTGAAGGCTTGATGGGGGCTAAAGCATCCACCTCCAAGATTACTCAAACTCACATGGCTGGTGGGTTGATGCTAGCTGTTGTCTCCTCACCATGTGGGCCTCTCCACAGGCCTGTTTGAAGGTCCTTACAGCATGGTAGCTGTTTGCCCTCAGAGCGAACGATCTAAAACAGAGCAAGGCAGAAACTATCGAAAGTCCTACTCAGGGGCGCCTGGGTGGCTCAGTGGATTAAGCCTCTGCCTTCGGCTCAGGTCATGTTTTAGGTCCTGGGATTGAGCCCTGAATCAGGCTGCTTCCCCCTCTCTCTCCTCTTGCCTCTCTGCCTACTTGTAATCTCTCTCTCTGTGTCAAATAAATAAAATCTTTTTTTTTTTTTTAATTAAGAAAAAAGTCCTACTGAGTCATTTCTGCAATCTTACTGTTTACACTGGCTACCTCTATTAGTTGGGAAGGGACAGCAGCTTATAATTAAATAAAGCAAGAATAAGTAGAGGCCATCTTGGAGGCTGGTTACCCCCAGACGGTAGAGGCTGGAGTCAACGTAATCTTGTTCCAGTTGTCTTCTAGTTTATATCACTTTGTCATTTCTTCAAAGAATCCCCTTTCAAAAAAAAAAAGGAAAAGAATAAAATGGAGAAGCTCTGTGTATTTTTGAATGAAGAAGGTATCACAGTCTGACCTAGAGGGAGGGAGGGGTTATGATGCATAATTACCATAAATCCATGGTCTGACCATTAGCTTTCTAGGGCCAAACATTTATTTTTTCACCCAGAGCTGTTCAGGGTAAATCAAACCAAGAAGAGAAGGATTTATGAGCCAGATAAGAATTTATTCGTAAATGAAGCATAACAAGAATGTCCTACTCTGAAGACAGTATTGGGCAATAAAATGTGGACATGGGGAGGACAGAAGTAGAGTAGAGGTTGCCATTGACCTCTGAAGGCTTGGTGGATTGTCTTTCCCTTTTTCCGGGGGAAGAACAAGGTCCCCACTCCCTTGAATAGACATAGATTCTTGGCTCTGCAGCTTTCATACTGTGTTCCAATTAGTAGTCCTGTCAGGGCGTGGTGGTTCCTGCCGCACCTGCTGTGTGTATAAACCATGTTACCTGAAGTCTGGAACCATTTCACTGGTGGCTTTATTGCTGAACAAACAGGTTTCAGGAAGCCAGTTAAGCAAACATTGTGGAGAAGGTAGGTGTAAGGTACTAATTTTTACACTGTGGGGCTTCCTCTCAAGTGAACCATCCAGAACGTGCTTTCACTGTTTCTTGTGGACATTGTTTAGGATATATGCATCTTGGGAAGGTCCTGGGTCCCTGGAGGGAATCTATTATAATGTGCTGTTCTTAATTAGTGAAGGTAAAAATGGTTACCTTGGATACTTCGCCTTTCTCCTTCCCTAGCACCAAGTCTCAATTCCCTCCTCTGGGAAGTAAAGATAAAGTGTGGGTCCACTGATCTTTACTTGAAAGCTGGGAGCTGGGTATATTTTGGAATCCTAGCGTGAGAGGAGGACATTCCACAACACCCCCACTGGGGTGTGAGGAGCATCCTATAATTAAATGCATTATTTCTGTACTAGGTTGGGTAAAGAAAAATTATAATTGTCCTCATAAGTCAGTTTTGTCCCACAGTGAGTGTTGGCACCACATTTGAGGAGAACACTTGGTTTTCAGATCTTTTTGGACTTGGGAACTGCAGGGTAAGGGATCTTGGCCCTGTCCTCTTTTGGCTGTGATGAGGATGAAATAAAATAATGCAGATAAGGCTCTTAGCACCCTGCGGGGGAAACACTTGTTAAATGTTGGCTTCTGTTGTGATCTTCTTTGTTGCTATGGTCCTAAAAGAAGAGCTAGAGAGACTACCAACATGTGAATGCCTACTCCTGGGAAGGCGCTTGGTGTATGCTTTTGTTGATTTTCCCAAAAAAAAAAAAAAAAAGAGCTATTAAAGGTACTGGCTTTAATTTTTAGATCATGAATTGGCTCTGATGAGAATAGGCAAATATTGCCTCTTGGGTATCCATCACAGTTTCAGTGCTAAGGGTAAATCATTTTAAAATAATGTTTGTAAATGTAGTTTTAAAGATAGTACCAGGATTCATCATTTAAGAACAATAGTTTCTGATAGAGGTTCAAGTTTTCCTTATTTAGTACTAATTCATCTTAAGTTGAGAAATAGTTTGAGGGAAACCTGGCTCAGTTGGATGAGTGTCTGTCTTCGGCTCAGGTCATGATTCCCAGGTCCAGGGATAGAGCCCCAAGTCAGGCTCCTTGCTCAGCAGGGAGTCTGCTTCTCCCCCTGCTTGTACACACACACATTCTCTCTTTCTCAAAAAATAAAATCTTAAAAAAAAAAGTTGAGAAAGTAAGAAATAATATGCATACTATATGACATTTGTTCGGTAAAAACATGCTTACCTCAAGTAATTTAATTGCATATACACATTTTTTATGGGAAAACTAGAAAATACAAAGCAATTTCTGTTTCAGAACGGGGGGAAGGGAAGAGCTAATATTTGCCTTAACATTGTTCAGAACCAACACCCATCCTTGTTTGAATTGGAGGCGGCTCACCTTTCAGTCACTTGATATAAGTATTTTCCTCTTTTTTTTTTTTTTAAGATTTTATTTATTTATTTGACAGAGAGAAATCACAAGTAGACGGAGAGGCAGGCAGAGAGAGAGGAGGAAGCAGGCTCCCCGCTGAGCAGAGAGCCCGATGCGGGACTCGATCCCAGGACCCTGAGATCCTGACCTGAGCTGAAGGCAGCGGCTTAACCCACTGAGCCACCCAGGCGCCCCGTATTTTCCTCTTTTAACTGAATAATTTGGGCACTCATTTATCGAAACTGAATACTGGTTTAAATTGTTAGAACATTTTTCTCCAGTGCTTCTAGTGTAGCAAGTTAAATATAGCCTGTCTTTTCATTGGCTAATATATCCTGGAGGTATAATTAAAGTGTTGAGAAGCTAGATATTTTGGAGGCTTTCCATTAAGAGGAGGACCTGTCAGCCAGTCTACACTGAAGGGTAGTTTTAGGTCACCTCCATGTGGCTTGTTTTGGAAAATTAACCACACCATGTTTATATTTAGGCTTTGTCCAGGGATCTGAAACCACTTTGCAGTCAACGTACTCAGACACAAGCGCTCAGCCCACCTGTGATTATGGTAAGTGTGGGCCCCTGGGAACCAAAGGGTGAGAGCTTTGCCTTCTAGTGGCAGAGCAACCTCATGTCTCCTGGGTTGCCTTTGACTCTGCTCTCACTGTCTTGCTTGTCCTGGTGCAGTCTTGTGTAAAACGGTGTGGTGGGCTCTTAGAATAGCTAGTGCTTCTGTTGGAAGCAGTAATGGGAAAGATGTGTGCTTTGAGCAGGCTGGAGTTCTTGGAGCTGTAAATGATTGGTCCCTTTGACCCTGTAACATGTTGTTGAAGTGCATATGGTCTGTGACAAAGGTCTGGCTTCACAAAATCCCCTTGAGAGCCTAGGAAGGAGAGTCGCCAATCAAAGTCCAAAGGATTGGTCTGAGCAGAAACCTAGCCATCAGTTTAGCTTCGGGGTAGCATGTGGGATGTGTTTGTTAGAGAAGCTGCCTGTCTGAGTCTAGCAGGGATTTTAGAGACAGACCATCTCAAGCCAGCGGGCTCCTCACATGGGATTGAAGGAAAGTGTCGATCACTTTCTTAGTCATGATCAAACACACTAAATCTCTAATTCAGAAGTAGCCACTCGGGCACCTGGGTGGCTCAGTTGGTTAAGCGACTGCCTTTGGCTCGGGTCATAATCTTGGAGTCCTGGGATCAAGTCCCGAGTCGGGCTCCCTGCTTGGTGGGGAGTCTGCTTCTCCCTCTCCCTCTGCCCCTCCAGTTAGCATACAGTTGCTAACTGCCAATAAATGCTGGTCCACCTGTGGTCTGTGACCACAGATGTCTGTGAGAAGGAGCCCTCTTTGGAATTAATAAGGGTAATGCTTTGCATGCTGAGATGGGTAGATTGTTGCACTATTAGGGTCTGGGGAGGGACTGAGCCTACACTGTGACACTACCTCAAGAGTCACTAAATAGGGGCACCTGGGTGGCTCAGTGGGTTAAAGCCTCTGCCTTCAGCTCAGGTCACGATCTCAGGGTCCTGGAATCGAGCCCCACATTGGGCTCTCTGCTCAGCAGGGAGCCTGCTTCCCCCTCTCTCTCTGCCTGCCTCTCTGCCTACTTGTGATCTCTGTCTGTCAAATAAATAACATCTTTAAAAAAAAAAAAAAAGAGTTACTGAATAAATGGACATAAACTCCCTCAAGTATTAGCTGCTAGTCCAGAGGGAGGAGGAGACTTAAAGTGTTAAAAATTGAGTAAGGAGGTATCAGATATTTCCGAACAGAGGAGAAACTTGGTATATATGGCTTCCCTATCTTGCCCTGTCTGCCTCACCCCATTTAATCAAGCAGTAGTCCCAGATTGCACAGCTTATTTGAATTCTTTTCCCTCTGGTTTACATAGTCTCAGTACGGGCATTTTGGCAGATACACCATTTGCATATCTTTTCTTCCGGTCTGTGACCTAGTCTTTTGTCAGTAGTGTCTTTCAAAGAACACAAGTTCTTCATTTTGATGAAGTCCTGTTTATCATTCTTCTCTTTAATAGATGGTGATTTGGGTGTTGCGCCTAAGAAATTTTTGCCGAGGGGTGCCTGGGTGGCTCACTAGGTTAAGTGTCTGCCTTTGGCTCCAGGCAAGATCCTAAGGTACTGGGATCAACCCCCCATGTTGGGCTCCCTGCTCAGCGGGGAGCCTGCTTCTCCCTCTCCCTTTGCGGCTACCCCGGCTTGTGTGCGTGCGTGCACGTTCTCTCTCTGTGTCTGTCTCTCAGATAAATAAAATCTTAGAAAGGAAGGGAAGGAGGGAGGGAGGAAGGAAGGAAGGAAGGAATTTTTGCCTAACTCAGGTGCCCAAGATTGTCTTCTGAGTTTTCTTTTAGGTACTTTCTAGTTTTATATTTTCCATCTGTTCTGTGATCTATTTTTAGTTAGTATTTCTACAAGGCATACATTATAGGTCAAGATTCTTTTTTAATTTTGTTGAAAATCTATCAAACCTCTATGTGTCGGTGTTTCTGGACTCTAATTCTGTTCTGGTCATCTGCATATCTGAATTTCCTCCAGTACCAGTCCGTCTTGATTACTATATAATGAGTCATTAAATCAGTTAATTCAGGTCCTCCAGATTTATTCTTTTTCCAGAATTGACTTGTATATTTTAGTTCTTTTCTTTTTGCCTATAAATCTCAGAATCAGTTTGTCGATTTCTGTAAGAATTCCTGCTGAGATTTTGAGTCGAAGGCCTCAAATCTATAGATTCGTTTGGGAGAATTAACCTGCTAATGATATAAGTCTTCCGATCCATGAATAAAGTGTCATTTGATTTAATTAGATCTTTGATTTCTTTCATTAGTGTTTTGTAGTTTTCAAAACACAGATCTTGCACATAGTTTGTTATAGTTGCATCTACGTATTTCATATTTTTAGTTCCAAGGTAAATGATATTTTTTTTAAGACTTCAGTTTTTAGTTGTTTATTGCTGATTTGTAGAAATTGGGTTGATTTTCATATATAGACCTTGTAATAAACCTTGCCAAGCTCACTTATTTTTGTAACTCTTACAGATTTTTTTTACATAGTCAATCGTGAAAGAATAAAGACCGTTTTATATTCTGGCTTAAATTGTAAAAGCAGTATAACAATATTTTAAATAACATTTTGGAAGACAGTCAACTGCAATCCCGCCATATTAATACTAATGTCAGCATTCCTGTTCTAAGTAGTTGAATATAGGAGGATAGAGCTTTGTGTATCCTGTTTTATTTGCTTACCGTTAGAAGCGTTTCCTTGTACTGGTAAGGCTGAATGGATTCTTTTTTGATGCCTCTATGAGGTATGTCACTGAGAAGGTAGGCTGTAACTTCCTTGAAGTTGACCATTTATGTTGTTCTGTATTTTTGTTCTATAAGTTTTGCTTACTATTACCATCTACTTTTCTCTTCTTCTGTTTGTTTTTCTCTTAATAAAAAGATTTTCATCCCAGGGCGCCTGGGTGACTTGGTTGTCTGCCTTCAGCTCCGGTCATGATCCTAGGGTAGCGGGATCTAGCCCTGCATCAGGCTCCCTGCTTCTCCCTCTCCTGCTCCCTCTGCTTGGTTCTCTTTCTGTGTCAAATAAATAAATAAAATCTTTAAAAAAAAAAAATTATATCCCTAAACCTTCCTGTGTCAACACTAGTCTCATCCCCCTCTGGAGGTAGAAGTGAGCTTTTGGAAGGGGCAGGTCTTAGGGACTCCCCAGGCTCAAAGTGTAGATAGAGGTTTCCCCTTGAAGGGACCTGGCTGGGAAGCCCCCTTCAGGGAGTCTGAGTTGCTCTGGGCATAGCAGCAAGCACATGCGGAGTGCTTTCCAAGTCCTGTCTGTCAAAGGGCTATCACCTACCTATCCACTTGTCCTTGTGTTTACAGAGTTTAACATCCAATCCTGCTTCGTTTCCTTGTGCTTCCTTGCTCTGTTCTGGCAGATTTTCAGCCCCTAAAGCCCTGGAGAACCATATGCAAGCCTCATAAGTGGAGCCCCAGTGGGTCTGCCTTGGCTTCCCAGTCCTGTCTTCTTTTGAATAGCTAATGTCCACTGTTCCTGGTGCAAACACCCACGGGACCAGGCTTTTGTTAGTTGCTGGGGCTAAGTATATATTATTCCTTGGTTGCCTCTGGCAGCCTCTCTTCTTGCCTGTCAGAACAACTCCTTTGCCACTCATCTCTTAACTTGATTTCCTGCTGCCGGCTGTCCCTTGCTGCTTTCTAATTAGAAGTGTCTCCTTTAACAGACAGTGCTCTGGGCCTGAGCAGTGACCAGCACTGCCAACCTCTGCTGTTGTGTGCTTAGGATGATTGTTGAATAAAGGAATGAATGAGAAGCCTCTGCTTTGATTTCCCCAACCAAGAGGATTTTTGCTTTGTGAGCTCCCTGGAGCCCAAGGTGCATTAAGCGTAACAGTCATCTAGGGTTCTTTGCTGGTTTCTGATACCTCCCCATTCTGTTTATGCACTGGATTGAGGAGGAAACTGACTGTAGGACCTACCTTGGCCTGCCCCGTCCATCTTTTCAAGTTTATACACTCTTGCTGTCCTGTGACTGGACTCTGTCATTCATCACACTGCTGTCTCACTGAGCTTTGGTCCCTGTCCTGGGATAAAAGCATGTCTTGTCTGTCTGTAGGGTAGAGATAATAAGGAGTAGGAGACAACTCTGGAGTCTCACCAGAGACACTGGGAAAGTTCTGGTGGACTTCCCTGGGCAGGAACCATGTTTGCTTGGCTTGGAATTTCCACTTGACTTTGCACTTCGTCAATTCTCACTGGCTTTATATTCTGAAGGGGTGAATTTTTCTCATGTGCTGGGTAAAATCCAGAGTATATTTAGTTTATAATCCAGATTGTTCTCTCAGTAGCATTTCTCAAGCTGGGAACTGTTTGTCCTTACCTCTGCCAGTAGGTTTCTGCACAGCACACACAAGATTCAAGTGCTTGGTTGTCCTCCCTGTTGAGGCATCTACTTGGGGGACCAGGATAGTCAGTTTCTCTGTTCCAGATGGCTTTTTTTGGGTGATTTGAGTGACATGATTTTCACAGTGGATGTGGGCTCTGTGCTGAACTTCTTGTTCAGCATAGTCTTTGTGAGGCACCAGAAACCGTTCTCCTCTTCCTCTGATTGGTGCTTAGCACAAAGTGGGAGTAATCTAATTCTGGATCCTCAAGGGAGGAGTATGAGAGCCAAATTCCTCAGCTGGCAGTGTTGGCAAGGGGAGGCCCCTTAAGTAACAGACGGCCAGAGCCACAAAACTTCTGGCACCAGAGCATGGGGTGACCTGGTTCATTTATGGAGTGCTCTTAAGCTCAGGGCTTCTTGGGGGAGGTTCAGTCTTCTGTCACCAGGCTGGCACTGGGAATCATCGTCTTTGTTTAAGCTCTTGTTGTATTATTATCAACTGTAGATGTAATTGCACTTTTCCTTTTTGTAGGGTATGGAACTTGGAACTCTGGGACAAACAGAGGCAAGTATTCCCATGAGTGCTCTCCTCTCCCTTGGGATTGAACTGGTTGTGTGTTTCCACCACTGCCCAGCTTGCCCAGAGTGTATTGGGAGGTGCTTTTGGGGGCCCCTGGTCCAGCTGCTCTTTCACAGGAGGTCCTGGGCTGGGACCCACCCAGCGGAATGGCTAGGCCCACCCAGCCTCAGGTGGCTAGGGTCCCCAGCTTGTCTCTGTGACAGAAGATGTCCTTGTCTCTCTGTCTGTCTCTCTGTCTGCCTGTCCTCTCCCTATCCCTGCCATCTCTGTCCGTCCGTCTCTGTCTTCCTCCTTGCAGGCTACGAGAACTATGGCTATGGCTACGGCTATGGCCAGGATAACACCACCAACTATGGGTATGGTATGGCCACTTCAAACTCTTGGGAAATGCCTAGCTCTGACACAAATGCAAACCCTAGTGCTGCGGGTAGCGCCAGTGCCGATTCCGTTTTGTCCAGAATTAACCAGCGCCTAGATATGGTGCCACACTTGGAGACAGACATGATGCAAGGAGGCGTGTACGGCTCAGGTGGAGAAAGGTGAGTGGGTGGCCGCCCAGGGGCTGAGGCTCTGCCGGGTGCCTGCTGTCTGCGGGCACCTCCCTCTGTGACCCGCCTTCTGTGTCAGCTTTCTCTCTCCTTGCTTCACTGCTGGGGCTGCCGGAGACTGCTCAGCATCTGCTGTGCTTCCCTTCTCTGGCCTGGGGCCCCTCCCTGCCCTTTGCTCTTGCTCTGTGGCCAGTCTCCCCATAGCTCGTAAGGGGAGGAACAAGCCTCAGTTGGGCCAACTTCACTGTATCCTCTGAATGGCTCTTCTCAGGACCAGAGTGTAAAGGGGCCCCTCCCTGTGGAGACAGGCGTTTGGAGATCTCATGAGACTTTGTATCCCACACAGGGTGAGCGCAGGACACATTGGGTTGGGCTTGAAGCAGGCAATGAGTCTTTGGGGCTGACCACAACAAGCTGGACGTCCCCATGTAAGAGAGCCAATATGGACACTTCCGGGCCACTCTTCTGAGCCTGACAAAGGTGTTCCTCTTGGGCCTCAAAAGTGCCTTTGTGAGGAACTGTTGTCGTCCTCATTCTTGAAGTGTAAGAGGTCACACTCCTTGCCTGAAGGCAGCCAGGACTAGGTGGTGGAACTGGGCCTGCCTCCTAGCTGGGCCCTATCCTGCAGCGTCATGCTGCGCGCATTTGTCTGCCATTATCTGAACTGGTGCTGGCTCAGAAGTCCTTGTGCCTTAGTGAGAGGCTTCAGTGAGGAGGGCACACAATGGCGTGGAGGATCCTAATGGCTCCAGCTGACAGATGGGAGGAGAGCAGAGAGTAAGGAGGGGTCGGGCCGGGCACTGGTGGGTTCAGGTGAGGCCCCAGGGCCACTGGGGGCAGAGGCCACCAAAGGGACTTGCATGCATTGGCTCTGTAGCAGGCAAAAAGGGTGAGGGGTCCCCAGACAGACCCCATACCCTCAGGCTGGGCAGCCGCTGCGCTTGGCACTAGAAGGGGCTTGGCTTTTGGCTAGTGGCTGTGTGGACCCTGTTGCTGCTGGTGCCTGCTCTCTATGTACCTTCTTGCTACAGTCTAGAACAGGGGAGTAGGGGTGAGGGAAGGGTGACAACTGGGTAGTGCTGGCTACTTCTCCCACAGTTGCTGGCACTTCATGGCTGCCCAGTTTTGCCAGGAGGGGCCTCTGTGCCTGTGAGACGTGTGGGGTTAGGGATGGGGTATGTGGGCTGTACCCACGGTTAGAAGAGTTTTCTGTACATTGGGGAGGGTATGTGCTATGGTGAGTGCTGCGAAATGTGTAAGCCTGATGACTCTCAGACCTGTACCCCTGGGGCAAATAATACATTATATGTTAATAAAAATAATTAAAAAAAAAAAAAAAAAAAAGAGCTTTCTGTGGCGCTCTCTTTCTCCTGGGAGGCTTGGCCTGCCTTTCCAGTTGCTGTGGAGGGTTCGATCCCACAAGGTTGATGTGATAGAGCTCTTTCTCTAGTCCCTGGGCAAAATCACAGTGACTTTCCTGGGAAACACTCTCCACTTGTCTCCTTTCTCCTTTTGGGTGGTGAGAGCCTTTGGAGGGATTGGAAGTTTGCTTAGCCAACAGGATGAGACCAGCACAGGGTTTCTTGTGGGCATCATCAGTCCTGTTGGACAAGCATTTGTGTGCTTAACTACCCACATACCACAGGACACTGGGGTGCTTGGTTCCACCCCCAAGTAGAGCCTTGGGCACTGTGGCTACCACAGATAAGTCCATGCTTCAAAGGGCTAAGGGCTGCAGGGTGTTTCTGCCCCTGTCTGAGATATACTCCATCCCATTGTCGGTTTGTCTTTGGGTCCCCTAGCTGGTGCAGAGGCAGTCCTGAACACTGAGCCGCTCTGACAGGGTACCATAGGTGCTGGAGTAGGACTTCCTGTCCCGAGGACAGGGAGCTCTGGGGAAAGACAGGAACAGTAGGCTCCACCCAAGGGTAATGGGACCTGAGGGCCTCCCTGATGCTTGCCACCTGCTTCTGCAGATATGATTCCTATGAGGCCTGTGACTCGAGGGCCATTCTGAGCGAGCGCGACCTATACCGGTCAGGCTACGACTATGGCGAACTTGACCCCGAGATGGAAATGGCCTACGAGGGCCAATACGATGCCTACCGTGACCAGTTCCGCATGCGTGGCGGCGACACCTTTGGCCCACGGGCTCAGGGCTGGGCCCGGGACTCCAGGAGTGGCCGGCCGATGGCCTCGGGCTATGGGCGCATGTGGGAAGACCCCATGGGGGCCCGGGGCCAGTGCATGCCTGGTGCCTCCCGGCTGCCCTCCCTCTTCTCTCAGAACATCATCCCCGAGTACAGCATGTTCCAGGGCATGCGTGGCGGGGGCACCTTCCCAGGTGGCTCCCGCTTTGGCTTCGGTTTTGGCAATGGCATGAAGCAGATGAGGCGGACCTGGAAGACCTGGACCACGGCTGACTTCCGGGTGAGTAGAGGAAGCCATCCCTCCTGGCCCCTGCCTGGGTGGAGCAAGGAGCAAGGAGTGTGGAGCCGCCCGCCCTGACCCAGCTCCCACTTTCCAACCCAGACCAAGAAGAAGAAGAGAAAGCAGTGCGGCAGTCCCGATGAGCCAGACAGCAAAGCCACCCGGACGGACTGCTCAGACAACAGTGATTCAGACAATGGTGAGCTGGGCACTGGGTTGCCACTCCCTGCCCTCTATCCTGTGGGGCTCCCGGGCTGAGCTTGTCTCTTTGTGATTTTCAGATGAGGGCACTGAGGGGGAGGCCGCAGAGGGCACTGAAGGCGCCGAGGCTGTGGAGAAGGGCTCCAGAGCAGTAAGTGGCTGCGCTCTGTGCACTGTCAGCAGGCGGGGCCTGTGCGGAGTGGGCTGGCTGAGCCTGTGCCACGGGGCAGGGCTCTCCACGGGGGCCGCAGGCCATCCTGGTCGTGCACGTGTGAACAGCACAAGGGAGGTGGAGGTCTAGTGGAGAGAGAATAGGCTGCAGGCAGGCCATCCGGCCGGAGGCCGGGCTTCTTTATCAGAAAATGGTAAAATGAGCTCCCTGTGCAAGGGCTGCTGCGAGATTGTGAGACTTTTGGCCTGGTGCCTGACATTTCAGGCCTTGGCACTCAGAGCCATTATAAACAACTGTATGTGCTTTAACGTGGGGTTTTTGAAACTGTGTCCTAGGAAGGAGAAGATGAAGAAGGAAAAGAAGAAGGCAAAGAGGATGCAGAAAAGGGTGAGTCTTGTGAGTGGCCTGGATGTCGGGGAGACTGTTCCAGGCACTCAGAGTTGGAGGGATCCAGCTGAGGGCAGGGTTTTGACGGAAATGTGGTCAGCCTTGGTTTTACCTTCCTGTGGGGGCAGCAAGCAGAAGAGTTGGGGGGAACCACAGGCATACTTCCTGCCCTCCGTCCTTCAGTAGTGACAGTTCCAAGTCCTCAGTGGCTGGTATCTAAGCTGGGACCCTCGGTGCAGTTTTTACGGCTCTGGTTTGCGTGTCCTCTCCCTTAGCGCCTCTCCAGCCCCTGTTGGGAGTCCGTGTCCCCCTACCTGAGTGATGAGCGCCAGCAGGTACCTAACAGTAAATCCAGCCTCAGCCCACTGTTGCCGCGGTGCGCCGTGCGGGGGGGGGTGGGCTGAGTCCTATGAGCTTTCGGGTCTTTACCTCTGGGGGCTGCACTTAGGCCTCAGCCAAGGCCTCCCTGCATCCCGCTACCTGGCCCCTCTGAACTTGTGCCAGTGTCCCCACCCAGACGGCTTCTGTTTGCCTTCCAGCCTCCCTGTGGCCCTCTGCAGAGTATGGGTGTTCTGGAGAACAGTGGGGTCAGCCTGTGTCCTCCTCTCTTCAGGACCTAGGCCCAAAACGGTTCCCTGCCCAGCCCAGGGTGCCCAGTCCTGCTCGTGGCCGGAGTCCTTGTTCGAACGGCTGCTCTCAGAACGGACTATCTGGAGTAGAAGGCGGGTGATCCAGCCGGAGGCCCCAGGGCCTGCCCTGACACAGTGGAACCAAGCTGGTGACTGTGCTCCTCTTTCCACAGGGGCCCTGAGCACCCAGGATGATAGTGGGCAGATCAAGCGCAAGTTGCAGGCAAGCAAGAAGAGCCAGGACAAGCAGAAAAAGCGGCAGCGAGACCGCATGGTGGAAAGGTAACCGGCTTCCCTCCAGTCCTTTGCCTCTGCCTCGCTCCGGGGCTGCCGCCTGGAGAGCAGGGCCATAGCTCTGCCGCCTCGCCGCCCTCAGGCCTCCCTCGGGAGCTGCCACCTGCTCAGCCGTGCATGGACCCTGCTTCCCGCCAGGCCCAGCTCCCAAGGCCTGACTCGTTCCCTGCCCCACTGCGGCCGCCTGGCGACCGCTGGCGTCTTTGACCTGAGACCCGACACTGCTCGGCACCGTTGCCCAGAAGCTCCAGCGCTAGGTCACTCGGCGCACGAGCCCCGAGGTGCACTGGGGGCCCGATGCCCCTGCGGGAGGGGGCCAGCTCATCAGAGACTCGAGGTCCAAGGCGCCTGTGCCACCCCAGCTAGCTGCCAAGAGGCCGCCACCGCGCCCAGGAGAGATGGCAGCACCTGTGGGCTGTGGCAGCCGAGGGCCTGCCCTCTGCCCTGCCCGCCGGCCCTGTCAGGCCGGGCCTGTTTGCAGCTGAGGCCTTCACGCCCCTTGGTCGGGTCTGTCTGCCCTCAGGGCTCCCGCACTGGCGCTTGCCTCCTCCTCCTCCGCCTCAGACTCTTGCTCTTGCTGGACCTTCCTCAGCCTCGCCGGCGCCCGGCCCCTGGGCTCTCCAGACAAAGCTGACCCCGTGGCCCAGATAAGGACGTCCGGCAGAGGTAGGGACCCGCCCCGAGGCCTCGGTGGCGGCTGGCCTCCTCCGCCCCTTGCCACGGCGGCCTGCTCCAGCCCAGGCCCCAGACCCCGGGCTTCTGCTGTGGACACCAGGCCCAGACAGAGCACCTCGCTCAGGTGACTCCAGGCTGCCCTCTGGCAGGCCAGGCGGGCATCCTCCTTCCAGCTCAGACTGGTCTCTTCTTGGAAGAGGAAGATGAGGCAGCAGGAGCCCAGGCCTGCTTGCCTCCCATCCCTCCCGACACCACCCCCAAGCATTCTGAGCAGAGGATGGGCTGGGCCTTTCAGTCCCCCAGACCCAGAAGGAAGATGCAGCACCTTTTCGGGCCCTGCCTCAGGACTGTGTACTCCACTCTGCACCTCAGGGCCACCTGGCTCACGCCAGGGCATCCTTCCTTCCGGTCCCCAGCTGGGCCAAGTGCACACGCTCGTGCCCAGCCTTGCTAGAGAGGCCCACCGGCAGCCTTCCAGCGACTCCTGGCCTGTTGCAGCAGCTGCTGCCTCGGGTTTCAGCCTCCTGTCTGGGAAGGAAGAGTTCCACCCCTGCCCCCCACGTTGCAGTAACTGCAGTCTGCAGACTTTCTGTCCCTTTCTACTCCCGACCCTACTGGTCCCAGCTTGTCCCCCTGCTGGGACCGCCCTTCAGAGGCCCATGAGCAAGGCCTGTTTCAGGGCTCGCAGCTGGGTTGGGTGAGGCGGCAGCACTGCTCCCTGGGACCCTTGAGGCCTCAGCCCCTTGTTTCTTTCCTGTGGCAGGATCCAGTTTGTGTGCTCTCTCTGCAAATACCGGACCTTCTACGAGGAGGAGATGGCCAGCCACCTCGATAGCAAGTTCCACAAGGAGCACTTTAAATACGTAGGCACCAAGCTCCCCAAGCAGACAGCTGACTTTCTGCAGGTGAGCCTTGGTGCAGCAGCTTCTCAGACCCCTTGAAGCACAGAGCAGCCTGCACAAACCTTGGTATCTCCTCGGTATCTTTGGCAGGAGTATGTTGCCAATAAAACCAAGAAGACAGAGGAACTCCGGAAAACCGTGGAGGACCTTGATGGTCTGATTCAGCAGATCTACAGAGACCAGGATCTTACCCAAGGTGAGGAGGTTCCATCCCACTCCAACAAGGCAGAGACTCAGCCTACCCTTCTCTGATTCTCAGAGTGGGGTCAAGATACCCCTCTATTCCCCCAGGGAGGGTCATTGAGAACAGCCTCAGGCCCACGTGGAAATGGCAGGGCAAAGTGAGGAGCTGGTCTGGTGTTTTCCCTAAACTGCTGGGTATGTCTTAGGTCCCTGGAACCAGTGGTGACCCTCCTTCTCCTCCCTGCAGAAATTGCCATGGAGCATTTTGTGAAGAAAGTAGAGGCAGCGCACTGTGCAGCCTGTGACCTCTTCATTCCCATGCAGTTTGGGATCATTCAGAAGCACCTCAAGACCATGGATCACAACCGCAACCGCAGGGTGAGTGGCCACCAGTGCCCTTCTGCCATCCTGTGCGTTGACTTAGGGGGCGGTGCTGGGGTTATAACCTCTGTTTGCCCATGAGGCACTGCAGGAGATGTGGTGGGGCAGGAAGATGGAGACATTTCAGTGCAGCTGTAGGGAGAAGGGAGGGAAATGGGGACACTGCCAGGTGCATTAGAGCTGGACCCTTAAGGCTATGGGATATGGGGACCTTCGTGTGCATAGGGCCACCAGCCAGAATAGGTTCAGAAACCCAAGAGGAAGTGTACAGTGTGCATCTTGCTAGCGGAGGGGTTCATGAGGGCTGGGCTGAGGGCCTTTGGCTCTCTCCTGTAGGCAGTTTTTAAGTCGGGCACTAACAGGATTAGAGTTGCTGCAGCACTTGGTGTAGAGGGAGATCTCAGGGGCACACGAAGAACTGTGGCACTACCGAGCTACAGGAGTGCCTCCACTTTGGGAGTGATGAGAAAGGCTGGACAGAAGGGCTATTTAAGGAAGTGACCATCTGGGATGTCTTGGGCTTCTGGCTTGAGTAACTAGGTGGACAGAGCTGCTGCTAAGATAAGGGGGTAGGGATATGGTACAGGGAAAGGAGTAAGTCTGGCCAGAAGGTGAACAAATTCAGTCTTTTTGCCAATGTATCCTCAATGCCTAGCACACAAGCCAGAGGAGGTGTTTTTTTGATTGAGGGGGTGACCTGCTGGGCTGAAGGTGGCTGTCAGAGGTCCACTTGGGGTGGGGGGCGGGGCAGTGGGGCGGAGGGATCTATGCAGTAGGGAGAGAACTCAGGACCAAGACCAGGACCAGGTCGGGGCCCCCAGAGGCTTGACTGCCACCACCCTGGAGGAGGCGGAGGGGATTTATGTGCAGATGATGGCAGCCATGGGGAGCATAGGAAATAGCACTGCTCAGCCTTTTTCCACAGCCATCAGATTCATCTCTGGTCTTTCTTGATGCACTGATTCTCAACAATGGAATGGGGGAGGTGGTGGTGGAGATCTTGTGTGGATCTTGCCAACACCAGGTTCTGGAACTAGGATCTGATAAGGCGGTAAGAAGAGAGCAGACCGCAGTGCATGATATTAAAATGTGGAAAATCTAGGTGAAATGAGGGATAGCCAGTAAAATGTAAACTCACATTGATCCTAGAAGTTTGGGGGAAAAAACAAAAAAGCCATAGCTGCTAATAGAGCTGCTAATAGAAGATAACTTAGAAATTAGAAAGCACTGGGTGCCTGGGTGGCTCAGTGGGTTAGGCCGCTGCCTTCGGCTCGGGTCATGATCTCAGGGTCCTGGGATCGAGTCCCGCATCGGGCTCTCTGCTCAGCGGGGAAGCCTGCTTCCTCCTCTCTCTCTCTGCCTGCCTCTCTGCCTACTTGTGATCTCTCTCTGTCAAATAAATAAATAAAATCTTTATAAAAAAAAAAGAAAAAAGAAATTAGAAAGCACCAGAGGTTGTTGAGTTACAGAGATTTGAGTACAATTTAAATACTGTATTTTAAGTTTCCAGACAGTAGAAATGAATGAAAAACTTCTAATTATAATTATTTTGGGTCACAGCTTTATTAAGATATAATTCATCTAGCATACAGTTCACCCATTTAAGCTATACAGTGCAGTAGTTTTTAGTATATTACAGTTGTGCAGCCATCAGCACAGTCAGTTATAGAACATTTTTATCACTTCAGAAAGAAACTCCTGTCCTTTCACTCTCACTCCCTAATGCCCCCACCATGTTTCCCCAGCCTCAGACAACCACTAAACTACTGTGTCTCTGTAAATTTGCTAATTCTGGGCATTTCACGTAAATGGAAAATATGTGGTCTTCTGTGAACAGCTTCTTCCATTCATCGTGCTTTCAGGGTATATCCAGGTAGCATGTGTCCAAACGACATTCCTTATGGCCTAATCCTATTCTCTTGCATGGGTATACCATATTTGGTCTATCAGTTCATTAATTTGGACATTTGGGCTGTTTTCACCTTTTGGCTCTAACGCTATTACAAGCATTTGAACATGTGTGTACAAGTTTTTGTGTGAGCATATGTTTTTCTTTTGGGTATGTATCTAGGAGTGGAATGTATGAATCCAGTAGTAACTATGTTTAACTTCTTCAGGAACAGCAGAATATTTTCCAGAGTGGCTGCACCATTTTATATCCCATCATGTTTTCTATTCCCATCAGCAATAGTGTGCGGGTTCTGGTTTCTCCATACTTCTTTAGCGCTGATATATGACTTTCTGATTCTAGCCTTCCTAGTGCGTGTGAAGTGCTTTCTACTGTTTATTTACTTATTTATTTATTTAAGGATCTTAGAGAGATAGAGAATGAGTGGTAGGGAGGAGCAGAGGGAGAGACAGAGAAGCACCTGTAGAGCAGGAAGCCCGATGTGGGGCTTGATCCCAGGACGCTGGGATCACGACCCAGGCTGAAGACAGATGCTCAATCAACCGAGCAGCCCAGGAACCCCTATTTTTTATTTGGATTTCCCTAATGACAGTAATGTTGAGCATCTTTTAATGGGTTTGTTAGCCATTTATCTGTGTCCTTGGAGTTGGAGAATGTCTATTCAGATCTTGTGTTTTTTGTTTTTTTTTTTTAAGATTTTATTTATTCATTTGACAGACAGAGATAACAAATAGGCAGAGAGGAAGGGAAGCAGACTCCCCGCCGAGCAGAGAGCCTGATGTGGGGCTCGATCCCAGGACCCCGGGATCATGACCCGAGCCGAAGGCAGAGGCTTTAACCCACTGAGCCACACAGGTGCCCTTCTTGTGTTTGCTTCTTAGTTGCATGGTCTTCTTGAGTTATAGAGTTTTTAATATATTCTAGGGGTGCCTGAATAGCTCAATTGGTTAAGTGTCTGACTCCTGGTCTGGTTTCAGAGCAGGTCATGATCTCAGAGCCATGAGATCAAGCCCCATGTTGCGCTCTGCCCTCAGTTCAAGTTGGCTTGAGATTTTCTCCCTCTCCCCCTTCCCCCGACTCACATTCCTGCTATTTCTAAAACAAATAAATAAATGAGATCTTTAGAAAAAGAGTCCTTTATATATTCTAGATGCAAATCCTTTATCAGACCTACAGTTTACAAACATTTTCTCCCAGTTTGTATGTTGGTTTGTCACCTTCTTGATGTGTCTGCAGCACAAAAGTTCCATTTTGATAGAGACCAGTTTATTTTGTTGGCTTGTGCTTGGGGTGTCATGGCCAAGAGTCCATTGTTAAATCCAGGGTCACAAAGATTTATCCTTGTGTTTCTCATAAGCTTCAGCTCTTTTAATTTGGATCTTTTGATGCCATCTTTTTTTTAATCCAGTTTGACTATCTTTTGATTAGTTTGCTTAATCCATTCAGATTTAATGTTATTACTGAGATGATCAGATTTACATCTCTTGTTCTATTCCTCTTTTACTGGTTTTTGGTTTTTGGTTTTAATTTTTTAGTGTAACATTTTGATTTCCTTAATGATTTTTTTGTGTGTGCTACATTTTTGGGGGGACATCTTTTCTGAGTGGTTTCTCTAGGGTTTACCTTATACATACTAACTTCTCAGAATCTTTTTCAGATAGAATACCTTAATTTCAATGGAACTGAATTACTCATTTATAGCTCTCTCTATGTAGGCGGTTGTTGTGTTACTGTTGAATATAGTATTTTATCTGCATGTGTTACAATCCTAATAACACAAAGGCAATAGTGTAATACAGTATCATGACTACTTTATGTAATTTTATTTCTTTTAAGGAAGCTGACAGACGAAAGGGAAGCAATTATATATTTATATATTATATATATTTCTAGTTTTTTGCATTTTTTTATATTTCATATTTTTATATATTTTATATATATATATTTATACATATTCTATGTATTTCTAGTTTCTGTTATATTAGCCTTCTTATTTCTTACTTTTGGTTCTCTCCATCTGAGTTTTTCCTGTGGATTTAAGTTACCATCTGTAGTCACTTCTTTATTTGTCCGATACAGCTTTAGTCCCGTTATTAGCAAAACATGTGCTGTTATTAGCAAACATGTTTCTGTGTGCTAACAGATCAAACAGTACAAATGTGTGTGTGTGTGTATTGCTTTATACAACTAGTTTTTAGTCCGTTGAGAAGATAGGCAAAGAATCACACGTTTATAGTGTCTGTTTTTGTTGGTCTTTCACATGGGTTCGCATTACTGTCTGGGGTCACTTGCTTTCAGCATGGAGAACTTCCTTTAGTATTTCTTACAAGGTCTAACGGCAGCAGACGCAGGTATTCTTGATTGTGGAATGTCTATTTCACCTTTTTTTTTTTTTTTTAAGATTTTATTTATTTATTTGACAAGACAGAGATCCCAGGTAGGCAGAGAGGCAGGCAGAGAGAAAAGGGGAAGCAGGCTCCCTGCTGAGCAGAGGGCCTGATGTGGGGCTCGATCCCAGAACCCTGGGATCATGACCTGAGCCGAAAGCAGAGGCTCCAACCCACTGAGCCACCCAGGCGCCCCATTCGCCTTCATTTTTTGAAAGATAGCTTGGCTAGGCATAGGAGTCTCGTTTGACACTTTTTTCTTGGAACATTTTTTTTTTTTTTAATTTTATTTATTTGACAGAGAGAGATCACAAGTAGGCAGAGAGGCAGGGAGAGAGAGAGAGGAGGAAGCAGGCTCCCTTCTAAGCAGAGAGCCCAATGCGGGACTCGATCCCAGGACCCTGAGATCATGACCTGAGCCGAAGGCAGCGGCCCAACCCACTGATCCACTCAGGCGCCCCTTCTTGGAACATTTTAAATATGTTCTTTTTGCTGCTTTCTAGCCTTGTTTCTCATGAGAAGCCAACCTTTAACCTTACTGGGATTCCCTTAAGTGATGATGCATTTTCCTTTTGCTTTCAACACTTTTTCCTTGTATTCAGCTTTTAGCACTTTTATTATGAGTCTTTTTGTGGATCTCTTTGTATTTATTCTACTTGGAGTTTGTTGAGCTTCTTGGATGTCTAGTTTTTCACCAGATTTACCAAGTTTGCATGCATTTTTTCCCTTTTTTTTTTTTTTTTTAAAGATTTTATTTATTTGACAGAGAGATACAGCGAGAGATAGAACACAAGCAGGGAGAGTGGAAGAGAGAAAAGCAGGCTTTCCACTGAGCAGGGAGCCCAATGTGGGGCTCGATCCCAGGACCCTGGGATCATGACCTGAGCTGAAGGCAGACACTTAATGACCGAGCCACCCAGGCACCCCTGCATTTTTTCTTCATAAATTTTTTTCGGCTTCTTGCTCCTCTTCTGTTGGTATTTCCATTATGTGTATGTCAGGTCATCTACTGGTGTCCCAAGGTTGTCTGACAATATTTTTCTTTTTTCTCTGTTTTTCAGATCCTTTCTCCACCAATCTATAGATTTTCTAATTCTTCTGCCAGTTCAAATCTACCATTAAGCCCATGTAGTGAATTAATCATTTCAGTTACTGTACTTTTCAGCTCCAAGACTTATGTTTCTTTTCTATAATTTGTCTCTTTACTGATACTCTGTATTTGATGAGACCTTGTCATCATGCCTTTTCCTTCTTCCCACCCCTATCCTACTCTTGTTCCTGTATTTGCTTACTTATTTGTTTGGTCAAATTATTTGTTGAAGTCTCTCTCATCTCCACAACGTGAAGCCTTTGGTAGGGTGCCTTGGAGGAGGAAGCCATGGGACACAGCTTCCTGGAACAACAGCCATCCTGAAATAACAGTGGTTTTCACTGACAAGGTTCTCTTTTCTCTTTCTCAGACTAAACTTAACTATTACAAACTACAAAAACTGCAGATTGCTGTGTTGTTTTCAGCAATGCTTCGAGACATTAAATTGTTCTCCAATCTGAGTCAATTAAATAAATCCAGGCTCTTTTCTTTTCTTTTTTTTTGTTTTAAAGATTTTATTTGTTTATTTGACAGACAGAGATTACAAGTAGACAGAGAGGCAGGCAGAGAGAGAGGAGGAAGCAGGCTCCCTGCTGAGCAGAGAGCCCGATGCGGGACTCAATCCCAGGACTCTGGGATCATGACCTGAGCTGAAGGCAGCAGCTTAACCCACTGAGCCACCCAGGCGCCCTCCAGGCTCTTTTATACTGATTATTTTTGAGGTCATTGTTTGAGAGTTCTGAGCCCTGTAGGCTCTTCTTTTTTTTTTTCTTTCTTTTTTTTAATATTTATTTGACAGAGAGGGAGAGATCACAAGTAGGCAGAGAGGCAGGCAGAGGGGGAGGTGGAAGCAGGCTCCCTTTCTGAGCAGAGAGCCTGATACGGGGCTCGATTCCAGGACCCTGAGATCATGACCTGAGCTGAAGGCAGAGACTTAACCCACTGAGCCACCCAGGCGCCCCCCTGTAGGCTCTTCTTAGCTGTTTTGTTGGTTCTCTCTGGTAATGGGGGACAGCTGATGATTTAGCTTATATTAGTATCCAATCTACTGGTCTCCTTTGAATTGCTTTTCCCCATACCCTCCACTGTTTTGAGAGAGCCCTCTGTCTTAAACTTCCTAACACACTTAGGAATAAAGTAAGTTCCTTGGGGTGGGGGGCGTGCCTGGGTGGCTTATTCATTAAGCTTCTGCCTTCTGCTTGGGTCATGATCCCAGGGTCCTGGGATCAAGCCCCACGTCAGGCTCCCTGCTCAGCGGGATGCCTGCTTCTCCCTCTCCCACTCCCCCTGCTTGTATTCCCTAAAAAAAAAAAGTTCCTTTGGAAAGAAAATTGGGAGCTTACTGTTTTAAGGCCTGTCTCTAGGTAAAACCTAAGCTTGATAACTTTTCCTTACTCAGTATTTCTTCATTTGCTGTATGTCCTTAGGACCTTTTCCCTTGACTTTAAAGGGTTGTGTTGTTCTATAGTCTTCATCAGTTTTACTACGGAGAAGGTTCACATAGCTTATCAAGTTGTCATGCTGGAAGTGTATCCTCTGATGTATTTTTAGGAAGATTTTTACAAGACCAGTGCTCTAAGCCCTGAGCTATGGAGCCTAGGAAGATTTTTAAACCTTAATTCCAAAAATATGATAAGGATAATGCCAAGATAAAACTGTAGGGTAAAGAAGGGACGCCTGGGTGGCTCAGTTGGTTAAGCAGCTGCCTTCAGCTCAGGTCATGATCCCAGCATCCTGGGATCGAGTCCCACATCGGGCTCCTTGCTCGGCAGGGAGCCTGCTTCTCCCTCTGCCTCTGCCTACCATTCTGTCTGCCTGTGCTCGCTCGCTCCCCCCCCCCTCTCTCTGATAAATAAATAAAATCTTTAAAAAAAAAAAACTGTAGGGTAAAGAATAAAGTGTTGAATATAATATTAGTAATTACCAATATAGTAGAGATTCAAGTGTATATATTACATTTTTTTAAGGTTTTATTTATTTGACAGAGAGAGACACAGTGAGAGAAGGAACACAAGCAGGGGAAGTAGGGGAGGAAGAAGCAGACTTCCTTCCCGCCAAGTGGGGAGCCCAATGTGGGGCTTAATCCTGGGACCCCTGGGATGATGACCTGAGCCAAAGGCAGAGGCCTAACGACTGAGCCACCCAGGCGCCCCATGTACTACACTGTAATTTAGTATGTTTCTGGAATACAAGGATGGTTCAGTAACAAATTAGCAACAGTATCAGTGTGAAATACTGGAAATGAAAACTTTATATGCAAATAATGTGATTATATTCTTAGAAAAGCTGAATGATTCCAACAGAATGGTCTTAGAATTAACAGAATGTGATAAAGGGATGGAATTCAAGATAATATCCAGAAAGAAATAGCCTTTCTCCATTCTGGTAATACCCAGTTAGAAATGAAAATGGGGAAAAATCTGGGGTACCTGGGTGGCTCAGTGGGTTGAGCCTCTGCCTTCGGCTCGGGTCATGATCTTAGGGTCCTGGGATCCAGTCCCGCATCGGACTCTCTGCACGGCGGGGAGCCTGCTTCCCCCTCTCTCTCTGCCTGCCTCTCTGCCTACTTGTGATCTCTGTCAGATAAAGAAAAATCTTTTTTAAAAAAGGGGGGGGTGAAAAATCTATTCACAGTAACCCCAAAGTATATAACACAACTAGGAATATAAATTTAAGAAGGTAGATATGGGATCTTAAATTCCAAGGATAGGAAATAAGAATTCAGCTGAATAGAGGAATATATGGCATTCTTCATAAGAGACTTAACAACAGAACAGAACAAACACATACATCTCCCCGCATTAATATGTACAGTTCACGGGATTCCAGTCATACTCTGGGGAGGGGGACTCGATGAAATTGTTTTAAAGTTTATGTTATAGAATTAAGTCTAACAATAGTCAAGACAATTATAGAAAGGGTGGTAATTGAGTTCAGGGAGTTGGTTTAGCAAATAAAACTTTTTTTTTTAAGATTTTATTTTTTTATTTATTTGACACAGAGAGAGAGAGATCACAAGTAGGCAGAGAGGCAGGCAGAGAGAGGGGGGAAGCAGGCTCCCTGCTGAGCAGAGAGCCTGATGCGGGGCTGGATCCCAGGACCCTGAGATCATGATCCGAGCCGAAGGTGGAGGCTCAACCCACTGAGCCACTCAGGCGCCCCAGCAAATATAACTTTTTTAAAGCCACTACAATTAAAATGTGATATTGGCATAGTAATAAAGCAGTGGAACCAGAATAGAGTCTAATGAAAGATGCCAGTATGTTTTGGAACTTAGTAATTATCAAAGTCAGTATATGTTCCTTCTCTGAAACTCAAGGGCCAGATATTTTCAAATTAGTTTTTGGATTTCCAAACAGCTACATGGTAATGATCACTAACATCCCTAGTGGGACCTGGGAGAGTGACTTGTAGTTGAACCATCAATAATGCCTCAAATGACTTACAGAAGTGGGATAAATAAAGATGGTATAAAAACACAATGGAGGGATGCCTGGGTGGCTCAGTTGGTTAAGAGTCTGCCTTTGGTTCAGGTCATAATCCCAAGATCTTGGGATAGAGTCCCACATCAGGCTCCTTACTCAGCGGGGAGAATGCTTCTTCCTCTGCCTACCGCTCCCCCTGCTTGTGCCAATAAGTAAATAAAATCATAAAACACACACACACACACACACTGGAGCTTAGGAGAAAACTCTTCCTCTGGATTTAAGATTTGTGGAGAAGGGATTATTACAGACCTGTATGTCAACTTAATGGAGAAACAATTGTTTATCTCATTAGTTTCTGGGGAAAAAAGCTGGACCCCTAACCTACTACCATATATTAAATTCTAGAAATAATGTGAAAAATTAAAGAGCAAAATTTAGAACCTGACCTGGAGGTTACACAAAGCCTTCCTGAGCAAACCGGGAAACCCAGAAGATGACCTTCTAGAATGCTGGGCAAGGGGCCCCGTGTGTCTGTCAGATCACTCACATTCACTGGTGGACAGGGAAATGCCAGCGAGGCCTCATCCTTTTTTCTTTCCTTCAGCCACATAAGTATCCAACAGTGCTAACATCTGATGCTGCTTAGGAATCAAAGGGATCAGTATATTGTTTTAGTACAGGCGGAGGAAGCCCAACTTACTATAGCTTAGTACAACTTTTTGCAGAGGACTGAGGCAGCACACTTTGGGGAACCTGTTGGGTAGCACTAATATGGAAGTATTTAAGTTTATTCTGGTGGTGTTTGGTTCTTGTAGCAAAATCTGGACACCATGTAAATGGGCTTCCCTTGGGAGCTGTGTGTACATCTCTGTGCCTACAGGGAGGAGGATCATGTGTTGGCAAGTAAGGAGTTGCAGAGGAAATGGTCTGACCTCGCATCCTAATTTTGCATCTTTAACTTGTTTCATTTTGAGCATGCATGAAGACTATCCATATTTTCCCCAAATAGTAGAGAAAATGAATAAAGAAAAAAAAAGATGAAGGTGGGAAAAGGAAATAGAAACAGCAAGTGAGAGGATGATGTGAAGAGCTGGCTGGGGTGCAGCAGTAGGATTCCTGGGGGTGGGCTCCCCATGCCAACAGAAATAGCTTTTATCTTCTTTCAGCTTATGGCTTTACACATACATTATCTTCATGATGATGAAAGTGAGATTTGCCTGTACTTACGCTACTGAGGAAACCACTTAGCATTTTGGTATAAATCCTTCCAGACAAAAATGCCCTGGCATGCTATGCACAGTGGCCCATCACAGACCTTTCTCACCACACAGGAGGTGAGCCTTTTTTTTTTTTATTTTTTATTTTTTAATTTATTTATTTGAGGAAGAGAGGGTACAGAAGCAGTGGGGAGGGGCAGAGGGAGATTCCCTGCGGAGTGCAAAACCCCATGTGGGGCTTGATCCTAGGACCATGGGCTCATGACTTGAGCTGTAGTCTGTTGTTTAACCAGTTTAGCTATCCAGAGGCCCCAGAGATGAGCCCTGTCTTAAGGACTGCATAGGGTTCTTTAGAATATTTTAACTACTTCACAGAACTTTTAGGTGCTTTCCAGTTTTTCACTACTGCAACTATGTGCATGAATGTTTCCAAGTCTTAAACTTAGGATAGTCTTGTAAAGAATTACTGAGACAAATTTTTAAGACAAGCTTTTGCTTTTGATACATTTTATCAAACTGCTTTTCAGAAAGTAAGTAAACATTTGACCCTGTCACCGTCAGGGTAGAGGGGTCTCTCTTCAGTGGGCTAAAAGGACGTATATCATTTAAATGTACTGTCTGACATTTGTATTCCTGTTCTTGTATCCTCCCTGTTAATCTTAAAAAGTTCCTTACATATGGGCAGTTGGCTTGTTGTTATGGGTTGCATCTCCGGCTTTTCATAGGTTTCCTAATTTGTTCACTGTTTGTAGTTTTTATGTAAGCACATCAGATTTCTGCTGTACAGCCGTAAAGACCTATGTCTTTAATCAATTACATACAGTACGTATGGTGTGGAAGAATGGAGCATTCGAGCAAAGATCAGATCAGGTCTTGGCTCCGTGCTTGTAGAGTGGCCCTACGCTTGTACCCAAGGTACACTTGTACACTGATTTCACCATGTGGTTAGAGTGCTTGGCTGTGCTGAGCTGGGGGCAAGGGGGTTTGGGAGGACTCTGCAGATCTGGTGGGGTGGGGGAGGGGGGCTTTCTGGCGCCCAGAGCAGCCTCTCCAGCCCTACCTGCCTTGCCTGCAGCTCATGATGGAGCAGTCCAAGAAGTCCTCGCTCATGGTGGCCCGCAGCATCCTCAACAACAAAATCATCAGCAAGAAGCTGGAACGCTACCTGAAGGTGAGGCGCGCCGGCCCCGGCCCCCTGCCCCCACGGGTCCTTCCCTCGCTTCAGTGTTGGCCTCCTTCCCCACAGGGTGAAAACCCATTCACTGATAGCCCCGAAGAGGAGAAGGAACAGGAGGAGGCTGAAGGCGGCGCCCTGGACGAGGGAGCGCTGGTCGAAGCGGCAGGGGGCGCCGAGGGTGCAGATGGCACGCCGGCGCAGCCCCCTGTGCCCCCGGAGCCAGCCCCCGAGGCCGCGTCCCCACCGCCACCACCGCCGCCCCCAGAAGAGGAGGAGGAGGAGGCCGTGCCCCTGCTGGGTGGGGCGCTTCAGCGCCAGATCCGCGGTATCCCGGGCCTCGACGTAGAGGCCGACGACGACGAGGAGGGTGGCGGGGGCGCACCGTAACCCGGGCCCCAGGCGGGCAGGACCCGCGTGGCCAAAGCTGGAAGCCGGGCCTAATAAAGCTCTTCCCATCCCACTTCTAGTTCGTTTGTTGGTGTGCAGCAGGGACGCCGTCGTTGGGAGCGGTGTGCGCCTGCGCGCGGGACCCGGGAAGGGGTGGGGGTGCGCCTGCGCACTGGCGGCAGGAAGGAAGAGGGAAGCGCCTGCGCGCAGTAAGACTCCGTGGCCGGACCAAAACTCCCAAGATGCTGTGAAAGCCGAGCCCAAGCAACCGGAAGGCCCGCAGGGGAGACAGGGGTGGGTGCGCAGTGAAAGCTAGCCAATGGTGGTGTGCGGAAGGAGTGACGTATGCGCCTGGTCTTCCAGTAGCGGGCGGCGGAAGGTGTGTTGAGCGCATGCGTCCTGTGGCAGCCTAGAAAAAGGGGCTGCTGGCGGGCCGAGCTGAAGACATGGAGCAGGGCTACGGAGGTTCGTCGGGGTGGCTCAATGTGGGGTGGAGGCAGACGGGTGCTCCCTCAGCAACGCAGCTAGGGCTGCGTAGAGGGCCGCGGACTCGGGCCTACGCCGGAGCGCGGTTACTCCAGCCCGACTCGCGGAGAGGAGGCCGGGGCGCGCGCGCGCGCTGCTCATTGGACCTAAGAGCCGTCGCTCCCGGGGCGCTGCGTGCGGATTGGTCGGCCAGGCTTGAGGAGGCGGGCGGGGTTTGGCGGGCAGACGCTGCGGCGGGCTTCGGGGGGCGCCTGGGGCTGTCCTGGCCGTTTCTACCCTTCAGCCCCAGCGAAGCTGGGTCGGTGGACCCCGCCGCTCGGAGGCCCGCCTTCCCCTTCCGAAGACCACAAAATGGCGGCGCCCGGGGGCGGAGCCACAGCGAGAGCTCGTGGGGCGCGGGGTCCGCGGTTGGAGCCCGAGGGAGTTGGGGTGCCTGTCTCCGGCCTGTGGGGCTTCGCGGGGGCCTGCGCGCGGTGCACGTGGTCGGTCGCGCGGGTCCCGGAAGCCGTCCGGGCGGCGCGGCGTCAGACCTTTCTCCTCCAGTCCCGCGGTGCAGCGCAGTGGTTTTGAGCACGGTCTCTGCAGGGGTCAGTCTCAGCGGACTCCTGCCCTGTGCAGGACTCGTGCTGGCCTAGGGACAAGACTTCGCGGTCAGGTGTTGGGTGTCTTTTTGTGCGTTGGGGACGGGGAGGAGGGTGGCCTGGAAGTGGCTGAGAGCTGTGAAAGAGGGAGTGTGTGCCCCTTGGGCCTCGCAGCCTCCGGCAGGACGGATCTTCTCTAGCGGCCGGGTCTCAGTGTCCAGAATCAGAGGTTCCTCGGAGGCATTTACTCCGTGCTGGAAGTCAGGTTTGCCGGGAGGAAGCAGTCGAGCTTTGGAATACGTGGGCTAGGACTTGACAAGGTGCAGTCCTTATCCAAGTATGTGAGCTTGGAGAAGCAAGCAGTCTGATCTCGGCCGCAACCGCTAGGGAAGGCACAGATCTTGAAAGGTGGCAGTGTGAGGATCCAGCAGCAGTAATTGCAAGGGAGGTCCTGAGGTGCACGGTGTGTTTGCCTCCAGGGTCCAGGGGTGCCTCACCCTGGCTTCTCCCGTCTTTTCTGCAATCTGATGGGGTCTCGCAATTTTTTGCCTGCTTCTCACCAGATCTCTCAGACAGTAATCCTGCCCCGTGTACACACCCTGAGCATGAAGAGGTTTTGTTTCCCTCACTTCCTGTTTGCCAAAACCCTTCAGACTCAGTTTAGGTGGTGGGGCCTCCCTGAATTCTTCCTAGCTTTGGCACCTAGAGTTATTTCTCAGACTTCCTGAGTCTTGACAGTTGTTCTCTGGCTGTAGTAGGTATCTAGATCTGAGTTCAGGTCCCAGTTCTTCCATTCTCCAGCCACTTGAGCCTCTGGGTACAACAGGGTAATTATTACCCACCTAAAGGGGCATTGTGAGGTTATGTGATTAGCGTATGCAACTTAGACCAGCACCCCGTAGTTGGCCATTTGCTGATAGACTCGCTGCTTGGTCTTTCTACCTCACACGTGTAGAAGGCTGTGTGGCATGGGGAGACTGTAGTCTGGAGAGGGCAAACATCAGCGGCATGTCTTTGGATCAAGGACCCTAACCTTTAGGCGTTAGCTTTCTAATCTCTAAATGGCATTCAGGGACACTAACGTATGCTCAGTGCCTGTCATGTGTCAGCACACGTTGGACACTTAGCTAGTGGCTTGGGTTGCTCTGGGGAGAGAGACAGGGTGTATTCCTGTTCTGTAATGTTGGGGATTGTTGACGGGTGTGAATAACTGCCCTTTCCCAGCTCTGAGGTTCCAGGGACAGAGAAATGACAGACCCATACAGATGCTGTCATGGGAGTCCACAGGGGCAAGGGAAGCCACCACAGAGAGGAGTGCTGCCTGGATACCTTAGGCCAGGCTGAAGCCCTGGGACTTGAAGGCCCAGGGGAGCATTGGAGGGTCCAAAGTCACAAAGAAGTGAGGCCTACAGTGGCACTGTTGTCGTCTCCAAATTCTGAACTTTGTTTTTCAGTTATGGGGGACTTAGGGCTGCTTGGTGAGCCAAACCGCCCCCAGGGTATGGACACAACTGTGTCCTCCTACCAGGCCAGCTGGCATTTTGTCCTGTGTTCTCCTAAGTTGTGGATTGAGACTTAGGCCACGGTCCCTCAGCAGGCTGCCTGCAGAGCTGGCCCCAAAGCCTATTCTCCCCAACTCTTTTTCTGCTTTGACCTCAGGCAGGTGGAGTGTGGTAATGCGAATCAACCAGCTGTGGAGAATTTTTAGAGGGACAGTGTGCATTCTGGTGCCTCGTGAGGCTGACATGGAACTCTCCTTAAAGGCGATCACTTTTGGCTCCTCAGAGCACCTCAGAAGCACCTCTTGTCTAGCGTGACAAATAGGATCGTAACTCACAGTTCTTCTCTCCGCAGGCTATGGGGCATGGAGTACTGGACCTGCCAACACCCAAGGTAAGACCTTATGGGGAGGCACAGATTCCACCCCCGCAGGTCTGATCTGAGGTACCATCATAACAAACCTAGACACCGTGAACTATAATCTGGAGAGGCTGACAGGGGGACTGGCGCTAGCCTGCGGATCCAGCGACCTTTTCTGTAAAGGGCTACACAGTGAAGTTTGTTTTGGCTCTGGGAGCTACACAGTCTCTGTGATGCAGGAGTCACAGAGATGTTTATAGAGAAATAGATGTGGCTGTGTGCTGGTGATATTTACTTAAGAGCGCTGAAATTTGCATACCATGTAATTTTCATGTGTGATAGTCTTTATTTTAGGCATTTGGGTTATTCTAAGTAAATAGCCAGGGGGTTAATGAAAGATTTTTTTGACTAATAGACTTTATTTTTCAACGGTTTTAGATTTATGGGATTAAGCAGGTAGTACAGGATTCCATATGATCTCGCTACTTTTCACCCCAGGAGTTTCCCTTATTATTAATATTTAGCATTAGTGGGAAACATTTATTCTCAGCAACAAGTCAGTGTCAATACACTGTTGTTAGTTATGATCCACAGTTATACTCACTGGTTGCATGGTTCTGTGAGTTTTGATAAGTATATAAAGGACACAAAGAATGCATTTCATGTCATGAAATACTCTTTTTTTTTTTTTTTAAATCTGCAACCATTTAAAAAAGTAAAATCCATTCTTAGCTTGTTGGCTGTACAAAAACAGGCAGCGGACTAGATGTGACGTGGGGGCTTGACTTCCGCCCCTGCTCTGGAATCCAGATCACGAGGCTCTCTGTGCTTGAAGGACCCAAATGTCCTTCCTGGTGGCAAAGTTTTCTGCTTTTTGCCAGCATTTGTTCCAGGGGATGGGCTGAGGGCCCTCCTTGTTTTCTGAGCCCGGAACTTGCCCTTAGCACCATTGGGGGTGGTGGAATCACTTTTTCACCCATCACCAAGTTTTAAAGGAAGAGGCCCTTCATGTCACTAGGGTACATAATGTCCCCTTCCTCAGTTGAGTCGGGGACATGATTTTCCACTGATACATTGTCTGTGTTGATGGTGCCTGAGCTCCAGCTGCTGGTGAGAACTGGCACTTTTGAAGGGCTCTGCCAAGGGGATCTGGCCTCTTGGCTGGTGGCCCACGCTGGACACTTCCTGGGAATGCTGCAGGCGTCCTTTCCGCTTGTCCTACTCGGGGAGACGGGGCTTGCCTGCAAGAGAAGTCTTGGTTATGCTTAACTGAGTGCTCCACACAGGAAATGAGTTTTACAGCTGGTGGGCCCCAGCCATTCCTGGCCTTATCGGACAGCCAGGGGTGCCTCCCACAGATTGCCGCCTGCGGCCCTGGACCTGTGTGTAGTGGAGTGAGGGGATGGTTAGCGGGGCTATTTCAGGTACCTTCACTCTGTATACAAAGCTCTTGTCTGTTTTTGTTTCCTCTAAGGTGCCTACGGAACTGGTGTGGCCAGCTGGCAAGGTAGGCCCTTTGGGTGTCTGTGAGTGGGCAAGATGTTCCTCTGGTCAGCTACCCAGAAGGGCTGGGACACAGGGACCTCCCATCCCCATCTCCCATTCTAGCTGGGCTCATAGATCTCCTGAAGACTTGGCAGGTCCAGGCATTCTCAAGGAGAACTTGTTGGAGGCCAGGGTTGTGGTTGTGTTCTGGGAGCAGCAGCCCCCACTGCCGCTTGTGCGTTCTCAGCCATCTCTGGCTTTGGATGAGGAGCAAGACTTCACATCTGGCATGGAAAACCTACCGCTTATTGCTGAGGCTGCATCGTTGCCCTTCTCCTGGTGTCTTTTGGCAGGCGATGTGCACAGTGTGGGGTGATGCCAGTGACACTTGGTTCCTTGACACTCTTCCTTCTGTGTGGGTAGTGGGTGCTTCTCCCCAGATGTGTCTGCCATAGACTGACTTTGTGGCTTGGCTCTTCCTCCCTGTGGCAGGTTATGAAAACTACAATTACTATGGCGCACAGAACACCAGTGTCAACACGGGAGCGACCTACAGCTATGGCCCAGCCTCATGGGAGGCCACCAAGGCCAGTGATGGCCTGGGAGCTGGGGGCCCTGCCGTGCACATGGCTTCTTACGGCCCAGAGCCGTGCACCGACAATTCCGACTCCCTCATTGCCAAGATCAACCAGCGTTTGGACATGATGTCCAAGGAAGGAGGCAGGGGCGGGAGCAGCGGCGGTGGGGAGGGCATGCAGGACCGGGAGAGGTGATTATGAACTTGGTCCCTTCCCTGAGGATCCCCCCCAGCCCCAGCTTTGTGCAGATGACAGTGGGGACCCCCTCTTCCGGGGAGGGCTTTCCCCCAGCTCCCTCCTGAGTGTGGAGTAGATGAGTTGGGCAGAGGCATCACAGTGGGACTATTTGTGTCTGGGGTGGTGGGGCTTAGCTAAACTACACCAGTGCTAGACTTCTTATCTGCGTCAGGTACCTGTAGGTCTTGTTCTTGTGGCCAAGGGTTTCATGTACCTCATTCAGCAATGTCCAAGGGGTTTATATGTTGTGCCTTCTCAGCATTGAGGAGACCTCTGTGGTGGTGTGGTGTGCTGTTCTGAATATAGGGAAGCCAGCTGTGAAGGAGACCTGGGCTTGTACCTGGATTATAGTGACGGTTATGCTTCCTTTCCAGCTCCTTCCGCTTCCAGTCGTTCGAGTCCTATGACTCCAGGTCTTGCCTCCCCGAGCACCATCCTTATCGCCCCAGCTATAGCTACGATTATGACTTTGACCTGGGGCCTGACCGAAACGGTGGCTTTAGCAGTCAGTACAGTGACTGCCGAGACCCAGCCCGTGAGCGGGGCTCCCTTGATGGCTTCATGCGGGGCCGGGGCCAGGGCCAGGGCCGCTTCCAGGACCGGAGCAACCCCAGCACCTTCATGCGCAGCGACCCTTTCATGCCGCCGGCAGCCCCCTCAGAGCCTTTGTCTGCTCCCTGGACAGAACTGAACTATGTGGGTGGGCGGGGCCTGGGAGGCCCCTCCCCCAGCCGGCCACCGCCTTCCCTGTTCTCCCAGTCCGTGGCCCCTGACTTCGGTGTAATGGGCATGCAGGGGGCCGGCGGTTATGACAACTCGGTGTCCTACGGATGTGGCCGGTCACAGACCCGGATGAGGGATCGGGTAAGCCCTCAGGAAGTTCTAATCTGCCTTTCAAACAGCTAGGTAGAGGCAAATTTGTGTCCTGTAAGATTCACCCATTTTTAAGTGCATGATCAGGTTTTAGTAAAACGTACAGAATTGTGCAGCCTTCACCAGCATCTAATTTTATAACATTTCCATCCGCTGGGAAAGATGCAAACCTCTGCCATTAGCAGTCACTCCCCATCCTCGCCTCCAGCCTTGGCAAGCACTAATTTGCTTTCTATCTTTGTAGAGTCATTTCTCCCAAGCTTTCATGTGAATGCAGTCATAACATGTGGCCTTCTGTGTCTGACTTCTGCGTGGCATGAAATTGGGGATGGGGGCATGGCTCAACTATGTCTTCTCCCTTTGTTTTCTGGAAATATCTTTTCTGCCTCTTCTCTGATGTTATAACCTCTCCGTTCTTCGTTTCTCTGGGGTATCTTAATGGTCCCGGTAAGCGGTACATCAGATGTGCTTGTGTCTGTAGCCCAGGCGGAGAGGGTTTGACCGCTGTGGCCCAGACAGCATGGGCAGAAAACGGAAGCAGTTCCAGATCTACGATGAGCCAGATGCCAAACTGGCCCGGGCTGATAGCGAAGGAGATTTTTCTGAAAACGGTAGGCCCCGGGGGGTGTGGGATGAATCTGTTTCCTGCTCAGTACTCTACCTGCCCGCCCGTACATATAGTGGACATGTGTTGAACTCGAGGGTGGTGCGTGTCACCCAGTCTCCCGTGGCCCCCACTGCAGTTAGCACAAGCATGGTCACTCTGGACAGTGAGCCTAGGAGGGTGAAACAAGGAGTGGACCAACTCCCAAGGGGCTGACTTTCTCTCTCCTTTGTGTCTGGTAGATGATGGAGCTGCTGACTTCCGGTCAGGAGATGAAGAATTCAGGGGTGTAAGTCCATCTTCACTGGTCACCCTTTTTTATTTCTCTAGTGTGGGATTTTTTCTTTACTTAGCCTTTTTCTCCCAAAGAGGCAGGAACAGCTTCTGTGGTAGACTTGATTGCTTTGTGAGTGGATTTAATAGTCTGACTTGCAGCTAGATTTCTAAGAGTTTTGCACTCATGACAATCCTTCCTTCTTGGAAAAAACCCCGGCCATTCCTGTATCGTCAGTGATTTGCATAGCCACACGCGGGCCGAGACTTTCAAACTCGTGTCCTGCCACCCCTGTGCTGGTGCTCAGCTGCCTCCTTGTCATCAGCCCTTAAAGCCAGTCACAGGAGATAGGCATTAAAGGCCACCCCTGAGCCATGACCACACACGAGCACCTAGGTGGTGAGCCTTTGCTACCCCTGCAAACTCTAATCCATGTCTGGGGGTAGCCTGGAGACCTGGATGTGTGAAGGCTTCGACCAAGTGCTTCTGATGGTCAGATTGGGGCTGGGGGGGGGCGTGTCTTACTCCCTAATTGGTTTGCTTAGATCTTGAGTCTGGGAATCTCTGTGTCTCTGCTGGTGACTTTTATTTAATCTTGAGCTGAATGTCTAAGAAATGGGCAATGTTTCGATTTTCAGTTACAGATGCATCATTTTTAATCCACACCTGGTTTGTTACAGCCTTTGGTAAATATGAACAGAAGGCTAGGGAACATGGTAAAGCCCTTTTTCGGTAAAGCTTGCTGGAGTTAGCATCCTGTCAGTCAGGGTTTCATGACATAGAGCTGATGGATGGGCTCTTGGCACTCCCACGTGCAGAACTGCGCAGGCACACAATTACCAAGGGCAGTTCTTTAGCCGTAGAAAGAACCAGAAAAGAGCCAGTGACTTTACTAGAAAAGCAGCTGGTCATTGCAGAATCTCAGAAGGCAACCAGGAGCAGTGACAGAACACGCTCAGCCTCTCCCACTGCCCTGGGACTTGTCCTGACACACTGTGACCAGGTAGTGGCAGGGTGCTAGGTCGGTTGTAGAAAGTTACGGAAACTCCACCTCATAGTCCGACTTTGTGTGTTCCCTTTTTCAGGAGGATGAATTCTTCGACCCCGGGAGGCAGAGAGGTAGGCATTGCTTGGTGTCCCTCTGAGCTTTCCTTTGTCTGCTCAGCTCAGGCCGGGCTGGCCTTCTGAGCAAGCCTGGGGCCTGGATGCAGGGACTGGTGGCTCAGGGCAGAAGAGAGGCCATGGCCACTGGGTGGGCCTTGGCCATGGCGCTCACCGTGAGGCCCTACTCCAGTGCTTAGAAGAGCACTTGTTGGAAACAAATCTGTTTGCCTCACTTCATGGGAGGCTGTGGCGGGGGGCTGGGGGAACACCTCATTTCTGAGTGTCTACAACAGCTTGCGGTGGTAGGGAAGGGAGAGTCTCAGAAATGAAAGAAAGGCGCTCTCCAGCCCATCTTCTGTGTTACTTATTGGCCAGTGCAGATCCCTCTACTGTCTTTTCCTGGGCTTCTTTCTTTCCTCATAGTTTCTCGGCTGCCAGCCCAGGCTTGTGCCCTCAGCTTCTGTGGTGGGGATGCCAGCAGCAGCAGTCATCCTGCTGTGCAGGACAGAGTTTAGACACCTGCCCCGGTTGGGAGCTGGGGGAGGAGGGAGGGGAGACCTGTCAGGTACACCCAAGCCCAGGATCCTCCAGAGATTGTCCTTGCTCAGCAGGGCTCACCAGTGCCCTTGCGGGGCACCTGCAAGTCCAAAATAAGTGGCAAGAGCAGAGCAAAGTTAAACCTTTTTGACGGGCCATGGAGAAGCAGCCTGAGACTATGTGGCCTTGAGCTTACCCAGAAACCACTTGTTTCTTTTCCTGTTCCCAAGGGTCTGTCCGTAGCTGTTTTTCCCCAAGAATGACAGGCTGCCTCCTTTGTGGCTCTGCTCCCGTCAGTCTGCAGGCCCCTGGCTTAGATCCTCCTCCTGTGTGTTCAGGCCGAGCCACCCTGCTGAGGTCCTCCCGCCTCAGTCCTGAAGCAGTTATGCCTGTAGCTTGGGACCACACAGCATTTAGCAGCTCGTGCAGCAGGGCAGATGCTAAAGCAAAGGTGACATGTTTATTGCGCGCAGGTCCTGCTGCCTACCCGGGATGACTTTGCTATTAAACAGCAGTAATAGTTTCAGGCAGTGACCTCTTGCCAAAAACCCCACACGCCCTTTTGAGAGGCTTCTGAGCAGCGCACGCCGGTCGCCATCTTCGTGGGACAGTCTCGTGACTGGCATCAGGGGTAGGGGTTACAGTTCAGATGCTTATCCAACCTTTCCTTAGTGTCTGGCCCTGGCCCTGAGCCACAGTGGCCTGGCCTGGCCTGGCCTGGCCTGACGCTGGGACGCTGGGCTGCACAGCTCTCGGAGGAGCTCCTGCGCTGGCCCCAGGGGACGACGGAGGACCAGTTGGTCTCTTCCCACTTTTGTTTCTAGGACTGCTTCCCTCGTAGCCCTGGGAAGGCCCTAGATGGACTGTTTTTGTGAGTGGAAGATAGAGTTTGGGCCAGCAAGGACTGTCAGACCTGCTGAGGCCCTAGTTCAGAAGAGCCTGACGGGACAGTCGTCATGGTCCACCCAGAGGTGGGACGGAGGGCGGTAGAGTGGCTTGCTTTATTTTCTGAGGCCTTCCAGCTGCTGCCTCTTTATCTGGGAAGAACTGCTTCTCTCTCTCCTTAAGTGACTTTGGGAGAAGACCCAATGGTAGGGCACTGGATCGGAAAAGCAGGATAGGAAAGGACAAGAGAGCAGGTGGGCCACAGTGTGAGTGGGATGGGCGGACTGGGTCTCTGGCCCATCCCAGCCTTATCAGGCCATGGGGGGGAAGTAAGATGACTCCCTGGGAACTCCCAAGGGTTCTCATCAAAGGCACATCCCTGTTGGGAGCCTTTGACAGACTATTGGTGCCTCAGGGTGTCCTGACCCTGCCCTGTGTGGAGGCAGCGGCGGGTACGGGGGCGTAGTGGCCATACTGTGGCCCCCCACCCCCATCAAGGCCCTGGTGCTCAGCTCCTCTGTGGGCTCCTCAGGGCATCTCGAAGGAAGTTATCTGTTGCAGGAGAGAAGGACGATGAGGATGATGAAGTAAAGAAGAGAAGAGAAAAGCAAAGGAGGAGAGACCGGATGCGAGACCGAGCGGCCGACAGGTGAGGAGGCAGGCAACGTGGGAGGTTGGCCGGAAGCTGAGCACTGGCAGGGTTCTCCGGAGCCCATCTGTCTTCACTCCACAATGCAGGAGCAGCTCGGTTTGATCTGCCTCTGGAGCCTGTCAGGAAATCCGAGTCAGGTGGAGAGGAGACAAAACTGGGGAAACAGATGGCATTCTGTTCTTGCCAGTGGGTCTCTGTGGCCCGCATGTATCCAGCAGGGGGCTCTCTTGCTCTCTGCTCCCCTCCCGCGAGTTTCCTTGCCCCTGGTTTGTGTGTGTCACTCCGGAGAGGTGAACTTCATTCAGCAGAACTGCTGAGAAGGTGCTTTGGGTGTCTTATCCAAATCCAGACCACCTCCAGAGTTCAACATGGCAGTTACGTATGCAAGGATAGTATCTTACAGATTTTGTCTCTAAACAGAAAAAGAATTACAAAAGTGCGAAGGGTGTTGGGGTGACCACACCATGTGCCTCTCTGTCTCTCCAGTGATCAGGTGACTACTGACTAGAGATGTAAACTACTGGTGGCCACGGGAGCCCTTGGTTGCTCAGGCCTTGACCACGTGTGGTTTTTCTACACACAGGCTCTCCTTCTGTCGTAAGGGGGGATCCTTGCCCTTAATGCTCAAATGGGGTGGTGCTTTTTCTGTGCAAATAAATGCAAAAGAAACTTTAGCAAAAGAGCCAACAGTTGGGGTGCCTGGGTGGCTCAGACGGTTAACCTTCTGTCTTCAGCTCAGGTCATGATCTCAGGGTCCTGGGATTGAGCCCCACATCTGGGCGTTCTGCTCAGCAGGGAACTCCCCCCTCCCCTCTCTGCTGCCTCTCTGCCTACTTGTGATGTCTCTCTCTCTGTCAAGTAAATACATTTTTTTTTTTTTTTTTTAAGTTTTTAAAAAAGAGCCAACAGTAGAGCAAGAAAGCTGGGAACTAGAAGGTAGGATCTTCTGAGTGTTAAACAGAAATTCATCAAAATTTTTGTTTTCAGATAGATGAATACATGATGACTAGGTCATATTATTTTCATGCCTTAAGAGAACTGAGATGACTTTTTCAGAAGGAATCTTTAGACTCCACCCTAGGGACAGAAGGTCCTCAAAGAGACTTGGAGAAATTGTTACAGGGGTGGTAAAGCTGAAGCAGGAACCCCACACTTCTTTGATAGCTTCCTGATACCTGTTCGTACTCATAGGGCCCTAGAGCTTTTTCCTTCATTCCTCTTATTGAGGGGCGTGCCTGAGTGGCTCAGTCACTTGAGCATCTCCCTTGCCTTCAGCTCAAGTTGTGATCCCAGAGTCCTGGGATCAAGCCCCAAATCGGTCTCCCCTCCTCTGTCTCTCCCCCAGCTTGTGTTGTCTCTGTTGCTCACTTTCTGTCTCTCAAATAAACAAATAAAACCTTTAGGGAAAGAAAAAAAAAAATCACTCCTCTGTCGAGAGTATATATGCAAAACCAGGTGTCTTGTGCCTTGTTCGGAGGTCAGAAGCCAGGCATTGGGAGCTGGCAGAAGTCTGAGTTGGTAGATGTGGAATCCTGAGTGCCACAGGGCTTATGCTATTAACCCAGATACACCAAAGCTGCCTGAGCATAGCAGAGGGAAGCAGCGCCTCTACTGTGAGGACATAGGGCTTTGTTGGCTGTTCTCTTTATAATATGACTACATTTGTGAGGTTTAAAGTATACAACAAAGATTATGGTTTTTAGCTGTAGATTTTGATAATGATAGGTCTTAATGTTAAGTCCCAGGGGAAAATTGTTCTTGGTTTTGTGAGTTTTAAATCGTGGAAGGTCTTCAGGAATTTCTCCCTCACACTAAAATGAGGTTCCCATGCACTATCCTGGTGGCGCAGGAAGAAGTTAGAGTTAGGTACTACACCCGCATCCGCTCCTCCCCAAGCAGTGGTCTGGGGCCTTCAGGGAGTCCACAGTTTGGAAAGTCTCCACCTTAGTGTCTTCTCTTATGGGCCCTTGGGCCAAAAAGACGGGTGTGGTGCATGAATCATTTTCCTAAAACGCTTGCAGGATTGCACCCCCATTCTCAGGATAGGGAGACCTGGGGCGTCTGCTACTCTGGCGCCCCACACAACGTCAAAAGTCTTGGCAAATTGCTTCCCCGTTTCCATTTCCATTCTGACCAAAGATGAGCTGATGATTGTTTGGTCATCATTCTTTTCATCTTTTCTCCAGGATTCAGTTTGCCTGCTCTGTGTGCAAGTTTCGTAGCTTTGAAGATGAAGAAATCCAGAAGCATCTGCAAAGCAAATTTCACAAAGAGACACTGAGGTTTATCAGTACCAAACTCCCTGACAAGACGGTGGAGTTCCTCCAGGTAAAGCACACTTGACCTCAATCGCGGTTTCCTGATGGTCCTCCAGAAATTGATCCCTCACAGAGAAGGGAGAGGGAAGGGAAATAAGAGGCCTGGACATTTCAGAATAGCAGCAGACAAGTTCCAAGTCTGAGGGACAGCTAAGCACTCCAGCCATTGTAGTTCCCATCTGTGGGGTAGCTGAGACAGAGCTGTCCTCTGCCGGGGGCTTGGTAGCCACCTTGGTGGACTGCCTCTGGTGTAGCTGGGAGAGGCACACACACCATGCTGCCCTCTTTTCATTCGGTGACATCTCCTCTAGGAGTACATCGTAAACAGGAACAAGAAGATTGAGAAGCGGCGTCAGGAGTTAATGGACAAAGAAAGCACAAAACCCAAACCAGATCCTTTCAAAGGTGAGTTGTGATGCTGGGGCGCACCATTCCATGTGCTGCTTAGACATGAGGCATAGCAGAGCCGGCCCAGCGCAGGGCTGCTGAGAGTGTGACGGGAGGACCCTCGGGTGGGACACTCGGCGATGGAAAGAGCCTTGTGAGCATGGCCTGATGAATGTCACATGGCTGCTGGCAGCTTATTGGACTGATAGGAAGCCCTCTGGTGTTTTTTCCTTCTTCTTGTGGAAAAAAAAAAAAAAATGACGAGAAGGATGAAAAATGTTGAAGATCCCCAGGTATAGAAGGGCTTCTGTCCACACACCCATGCTGGAGGACGGTGATGGCCCCACAGATGCTGTCCTAACCTGGTCCTTTGGGACTGCTGGGAGTATATGGGGGCCCTTCTGGGGGCAGGAGAAGAGCATCACTTGCCAGCTGTCCCAGATGGTACCAGACTTGGGTTCTATCAACAGGGATTGGCCAGGAGCACTTTTTCAAGAAGATAGAGGCCGCTCACTGCCTGGCTTGTGACATGCTGATCCCTGCGCAGCATCAGCTCCTCCAGCGGCACCTGCACTCGGTGGACCACAATCACAACCGCAGGGTGAGTCCCCTCCCCGGGCCGGGCCAGGTTGGGACTTACAGGCCGCCAGCGGTGGGGCACAGAGCCTTCTGTGTCTTGAAGGGAATGCTGGCATCTTCAGGCGGTCTTGATGGAGTCCGCTGAGTCTGTGATTTCTTCAGTGCTCCTAAGAGGCATTCCAGTTTCTACTAAATTGTGAAAAAAACGTGTTGGTTAGGGTTGACTTAGAGTAGCTGAAATTCTCCTGGTTAAGAATGTTCCTTTTAAACCACACAAGTGCGTTTCCCAGTTGCTGACAAACTGGGTTTCCTGGGAGCAGAGGCCGAGGGCTGTCCACAGCACAGTGGCTTGAGGGGACCCATAGTTAAGAACTGACTTGGTCCTACTTAGCTGATGGGGCCCAAGACTAAATGTGTAGCTTGGTATTACCAGGGGTTTTTTGTGTGTGTGTGGTTTTGTTTTTGTTTTTTTTAAGATTTTACTTATTTATTTGACAGACAGAGATCACAAGTAGGCAGAGAGGCAGACAGAGAGAGAGGAGAAAGCAGGCTTCCTGCTGAGCAGAGAGCCCGATGTGGGGCTCGATCCCAGGACCCTGGGATCATGACCTGAGCTGAAGGCAGTCACTTAACCAACTTAGCCACCCAGGAGCCCGGTTTTAGTTGTTTTGTTGTTGTTGTTGTTTTCATAAAGAGTCAAATCACAGACTTTGGCTTTGCAGGCCCCAGGGTCTCTACCACCTCACAGCTGCTGCTAGTAGGCAGAAGCAGCAGAATCCAGATGTAAAGCATGGGCGTGGCCACATTTGGCCCATAGCCTCTGGCTTGCTGAGCCCTGGTTTAAGGCCTGTCCTTACTCCTGCCTTAGAATCTGCTAGTTTATGAAAGATCATCCAGAGAGCATCGTACCAACAAGGGGTTATCATTTGAATGTGTCGAGCTCTAAAACAGCCAAATAGTTGCAGCATTCCTACTTCCGTGGCTGAATTTGTCACTGAAACTCAGAAAACTGAAAAGAAAAATTTGCCCTTCTGCTACACCGAGCCCACACAGCAGCTGTCTGTCTGCAGGTGTCCTCATTCTGTCCTTGCTCATGCACAGGGGGCCTGGATGTCTGTGGTGTCCTTGTGCTCTTATCTTTCATCAGACTTTTCTGCATTGCCTCATGTTCTCAGTTCCACTATCCCTCCAGGGCCACCTTTCTCTCATTACTGGAGTCTGGCATCAGAGGACTTGCCATAGTGAAGAGAGATGATAGGGACGCCTGGGTGGCTCAGTTGGTTAAGCAGCTGCCTTCAGCTCTGGTCATGATCCCGGCTTCCTGGGATCGAGTCCCACGTCGGGCTCCTTGCTGGGCGGGGAGCCTGCTTCTCCCTTTGCCTCTGTCTGCCATTCTGTCTGCCTGTGCTTGCTCTCTCACTCTCTCTCTCTCTGACAAATAAATAAATAAAATCTTTTTTAAAAATAAAAAATAAATTAAAAAATTTAAAAAAAAAAAGAGAGAGAGAGAGAGATGGTAGTCCTCGTCCTGTCTCGGGCTGACCCCAGGGCAACTCAGGGGAGCCTGGCTAGTGTTTCTTGTCCCCCTCTGTGTACACCATGTGTAAAAGTTCTCCTTTGGTTCCATTTGCAGTTGGCTGCTGAACAGTTCAAGAAGACCAGTCTCCATGTGGCTAAGAGTGTTTTGAACAACAGACACATAGTGAAGATGCTGGAAAAATATCTCAAGGTTCGTGCTTAGGAGTGCAGTGGACAAGAGAAGCTTCTGGAGTGCAGGATGACTCTGCAAGTGTGGAGCTGCATCCAGAGCGCAGTATTTAGCATTTCTGAGTCTTGGGAGGAACGGCCAGGTGCAGGAATGTTTCGGGCCGGGTTTCCTGCACCTCCATGCTTGCCCAGGGTCTGGGATATGATCTGCTTGATTGGTCTGTGTGGCGGTGCGGGCTCACCATAAGAAACCTCGAATATCTGCGAAATACTGAGCAAGTGATGCTAAGGTACTCAGGGAAATCCAGGTTAGGTGATGCTTGTCCAGGAAAGAAGCCAGAAAGAGGTTTTGCAGTAGAGGCAGCTATCCGTGAGCCAAGAGCTCGAGGGGAGGAAGGGCCAGTGCTGCCACAATACTGAGCCTTAGTGACAGGAGCAGAATAGTAGAATTCCAGACAGGGTGCCCTGGAGCGAAGCCCAGCTGGGACAGCCCCTGCTTCCTCCTTGGGAAGCCCATTTGCTAAACACTTCACCCCGGACTTCAGTGTGGGGGGTGCAGAGTAAAGCACCAGCACAGCCCAACTACGAGGACCTGTTTGCTAGCCTTTCGGTCCTTAGATTCTTCTTTTCGTGCCAGCCGTTAAAGGCATAGAATCTAAATAACAATTTAAGAACTGTGGCTGGTCAGTGCTTTTGTTTGTACTTTATTTTAAAGATTTTTTTTCTTTTTTTGAGATTTTATTTATTTATTTGACAGAGAGAGACGGCAAGAGAGGGGTCACAAGCAGGCGGGGGAGTGGGAGAGGGAGAAGCAGGCTCCCCCCTGAGCAGGGAGCCCAGTGCGGGACTTGATCCCAGGACCCTGGAATCACGACCCAAGCCAAAGGCAGATGTTTAACCAACCAAGCCGCCCAGGCACCCCGATTTTTTTTTCTTAAGTAACCTCTGCACCCAGTGTGGGCCTTGAACTCCTGACCCTGAGGTCAAGAGTCATGTGCTCCCCTGACTGAGCCAGCCAGGTGCCCCCTAAATACTGTATTTTTAAAATCCACTTCTTGATCTGCTGATGATGTTTACATTTCCTAAACTAGAGACAGTTTTAGCTGAATTTTGGCTTTTGAGAGTCAGATTTGGATTCCATCCTGGCCTTGGGCAGCTTGCTGAGTCTCCTTACCTACAAAATGGGGCACCTGTATAACCAGGGCTGTGTACTTAAATGACATGAAAATTTAAAATAGTCTTTTTTGTTTCAATTGGGTTAAGAAATCCTAAGTCTTTTTGAACCTTTCTTCACTACTATATGCTTGAATAAAAAGTGTAAAACGGGGGCAGTTGTATTAGATATTTGTAAATAGGGGCACCTGGTTGGCTCACTAGTCAGTTAAATGTCTGCTTTTAGCTCAGGTCATGATCCCAGGGTTCTGGGATCGAGCCATGTGTCAGGCTCCCTGTTCAGCGGGACGTCTGCTGCTTTTTCTGCCCCTCTCTCACATGCATGTGCTCTCTTTTTAATTTTATTTTATTTTATTTTATTTTATTTTATTCATTTATTTGTCAGAGAGAGACACAGCAAGAGAGGGAAAAAAAGCAGGAAGAGCATCAGCTGAGGGAGAAGCAGGTTCTCCACTGAGCAGGGAGCCTGACTCGGGGCTTGATCCCAGGACCCTGGGATCATGATCTGAGCTGAAGGCAGATACATAACCAACTGAACACCCAGGTGTCCCTCTCTCTTTCTTAAACAATTCAAAGTCTTTAAAATAAATTAATAAGTACTTGTAAATCATTCTAAAATATATTAAAAGCTTTTGAATGAGGGAGAAGTACATCTTTCAAAAACCCATTGTGAATATTAAAATTACTAGTATGCATAACAAGAATAGCCCCTGATTCTGCCTTCCCCATTCTGCTTTAGTCCTAGCTAACCAAATAAGAAAATAAAAGTTCGGGCGTCTGGGTGGCTCAGTTGGTTAAGCAACTGCCTTTGGCTCAGGTCACGGTCCTGGAGTCCCGGGATCGAGTCCCGTATTGGGCTCCCAGCTCCATGGGGAGTCTGCTTCTCCCTCTGACCTTCTCGCCTCTCATGCTCTCTCTCACTCTCTCTCTCTCAAATAAATAAATAAAATCTTTAAAATAAAAAATAAAAGTTAAAAGACAAAAGGTGCAAAACGGTTGCAGCAAGGCTTTTCTGAGAAGCCTTTTCTGAATCTGGTTGGTGCTAAGCACCTGTTGGGCGCACTCCCTGGCTGTAGTGGGAAGTGTTTCTCTTGTTGGCTGTTCAGCATAAAAACACGGCACCCTGGGCTCCCTTCAGTCTCTTGGCTCACGGATAGCTGCCTCTACTGCAAAACCTCTTTCTGGCTTCTTTCCTGGCCAGGGTGAAGACCCTTTCACCAGCGAAGCTGTCGATGCAGAAATCGAAGGAGATGACAATTTAGGAGGTGAGGAGAAGGAGGAGACACCCGAGGAGGTGGCCGCAGAGGTGTTGGCTGAGGTCATTACGGCAGCAGTGAGAGCGGTAGATGGGGAAGGAGCGCCAGCTCCAGGAGGCAGTGACGCGCTGGCCCAAGGGGAAGGCCCCACGGACGCAGCCCAAGCCGCTTGCGGTCCCCACTCCGAACAGCTGGTGGGAGTGGAGGCACCGTGTGGCGTGGCCTCTGAGAAGGGCAGTGCCGAAGCAGAGGCAGGAGGTGAAGCCGCCGAGGCCGGAGGGGACATGCAGGCGGCCGCAGCAGAGGTGGAAGACCCCGTGAGGGTCGTAACTCCGGCCCCAGCTGTCGCAGAAGCTGAAGTAGAACAGACTGATGCGGACCCCAAAGACGTCCCTCCCTCAGAGTGACCCTCCTCCCTGTCACCAGGGACGTGTTTCATCACGCGTTGCTCTTTTCTCCTTTTGTTTGTAAGCAGAACTAGGGTGTGTGTTTCTGGAACATGCTGCAAAATTTGGTGAAGAGACCCAGCCATTTGCTTCAAAAAAGTGTACCTCACGGGCTTGTGTTCTAGAGTTGTATGGCTTTCTGCCTTGGTTCGAAGGCTGCAGAAGTTGTACATTCCCCGTGGCTGTGAAGTCTCTCTACACTGCAGTTGGAATAATAAAAGATGGGTAATTAGATTTTGATGACATTTTGCTTGTTAAATACAGCAGCTGGCTGAATGCCTTTTTTATTTTTTTTCTGAGAGCAGCTTAATACTGGGATGTATCTTGCTTTATACAGGATTTTTTTTTTTTTTTTAAGTTTTAAGACTTGGCTTTGGCTTCAGTTTTTGACCTGCTTCAGTAGCACACTGCGTGTGGTATGTGAGATCCTCACAAGATGTAGCGGGATCTTGTGAACGCGATGTTGGTTCTGGCACATCCATGAGCTGTCCTCGAAGGCCTCATGAATTTGGTGGACCTGCGCACTCGGACTCCCGCCCACCAGCCCCTCCAGAATGAGGACGTTTTGCCTAAAGTGTTACTCCCCCAATCTCTATAGTCTCTGGTGAATCACTCTGTAGTTTGGAGGGGTTTTGTGTTGGCCTTTTTATTTTTTTTCCTCTTTTTTTTTTTTTTTTTTAACCTCATTTGTGTTTCTCTGTTATTTCAGGGGTTTTGTTCCTGTTTTTCCTTTCAATTGAGTTACTACTCCCTAAGTATATTTAAAAGCAAAAAAAACTTAGTATCACTCCCATGAATAGAAAATATATAAATTGCCATAGATAGATGCTATCTGTAAGAAATGAATATAGTGAAATAAACACATTTCAGATAAATACTATTCCTTTAGAGGTTTCTGAATCTGTGGGAAAGGAAAGCTGGCACGTGTTAAAGGGTTGCAAGCAACAGTCACACTTTCATATAATCAAAAGAAGTGGAAGATACTTCCCTCTGGAAATGCTGCTTCTGGGTCTGTTTTCCCTGCAAACCCTTAACGGTCTTCCTGGGGGAAGCATTGGCCAGAGGGAACTGGCGAGATGGTAGGAGGCTCCATGAGCATCTACTGCGTACCAAGTGCTCATTCATGATAAAAGGAAGAGAAAGGCCCTGCTCTCAAGGACCTTTACTGGAAATGTGAGATGAATATTTATGAAAAGTTGGTATAAGAATTAGAAACAAATAAATTGCTCAGTAAGTAAGAAAATGGTGTCTTTGAATTGTCTGTGCCCGGCGCCACTATTGTTAACGTCACTACTGTTACATTGGTGTGCCTTACCCACAGGTTGCGGGTGCCCTTTGAAGTTTCTTCTCTTGAGGCAAAAAGGTTGGTGGCATTGAACGTCAGTAGTCTCAGAAAGGGTAACAGAACTCTGAAACTGCTCTTTTGTCTCTCGTAAATAATCCAAGGCCTAGCCTTAAACCAATTTAAATTTCAGCATATTTCTTCCTCTCGCCAGTGTGAAAGGACACAAATCATTTTACTTCTAAACTTGGCTTAAACCAGGCCCTCATTCCCCAAGATGGGAGTAAGTACTTGGATACCACTAAGGGATGCCCTTCTGTCTCCTGAGGGGACAGGAATAACCTGCAGGCCCCTTACTTTAGTTGTTTCCCACTGGTTGATGAGAAACCTGAGGGGAAGTGTAAGTAACTTTTAGGGTTGTCATCTGAAGATACGCAGGTAACCCAAATTAATGCACAGATAATGTGAGACACCAATGGCCCTGAACTTTATAGAGACCTTTTTTTTTTTTTTAAGATTTTATTTCTTCATTTGACAGAGATCACCAGTATGCCAAGAGGCAGGCAGAGAGAGAGGAGGAAGCAGGCTCCCCGCTGAGCAGCGAGCCCGATGCGGGGCTTGATCTCAGGACCCTGAGATCATGACCTGAGCCGAAAGCAGAGGCTTTAACCCACTGAGCCACCCAGGTGCCCGGAGACTTTTTTTTTTTTTTTTTTTTTTAAGAAGATTAAGGGACTGAGGCATCTGGGTGACTCTCTTAAGCAGCTGCCTTCAGCTCAGGTCATGATCTCCAGGTCCTGGGTCGGGCTCCCTGTTCAGGGGGCATCTGCTTTTTCCCTTTCCTACTTCCTGCTCCCACACACTCTCTCAAGTAAAAAATCTTCAAAAAAAAAAAAAAAAGGGGAGTTATAGGATTTGACAATCCCTGCTATTCCCAAGCCAAAATATCTCAGAAATGGCAGCCTGATGTCAGCTTCATGTAATCCTATTGTGGACCTGTGTGATTTCACTGGGGTTTTTATGAAATTAATTCAGTTACTAAAGGGGAAATACCACCATGTAATAAGCAAAGTACTCGTTCCAGAGGACATCGGGCACCTGGCTTGTTCGGATGGAAGAACATGCGACTGTTGATCTCAGGGTCACAAGTTTGAGAGGCACAGTCATTACATGTAGAGATCACTAAAAAAAAAAGTAAAAGTGCATAGTCGGGGATACCTGAGTACCCCAATTAAGTGTCCTACTCTTTTTTTTTTTTTAAGATTTTATTTACTTATTAGAGCACAAACAAGGGGAGTGGTAGCCAGAGAGGGAGAAGCAGGCTCCCTACAGAGCAGGGGAAGCCCAATACAGAACTCGACGACCTGAACTGAAGACAGTAGCTTAACCAACTGAGCCATCCAGGCACCCAAGTGTCCTCTTGATTTCGGCTCAGGTCATGATCCTAGGCTGTGAGATTGAGCCCGACCTTGGGCTCCTCACTGGAGCCTGCTTGGGATTCTCTCTCTCATCCACTCTGTTCCTACTCCTCTTTCAAAAAAAAAAAAAAAAAAAAAAAAAACTATCAATATTAATAAGTCCTCTCCAGTTAAATTTTGGACCATAAAAAACATTTCCACTGTCCAACAACTTGGCTGGAAGAGGGTCTTGCTCACTCCAAGTGTGCCCAGTAGTGATTAGACAGGCACAGTGATGTTCAAGTAGAACCTCAGAACCAACAGCATCTTTTGGAATTAGCATCCTTGAAGCATTTCATAGGTATAGAAAACACGGTGTGGCTTTATACTGATTTAATACTGATGGCTCGGGGCGCCTGGGTGGCTCAGTGGGTTGGGCCGCTGCCTTCGGCTCAGGTCATGATCTCGGGGTCCTGGGATCGAGTTCCGCATCGGGCTCTCTGCTCAGCGGAGAGCCTGCTTCCCTCTCTCTCTCTCTGCCTGCCTCTCCGACTACTTGTGATTTCTCTCTGTCAAATAAATAAATAAAATCTTTAAAAAAAAAAAAATACTGATGGCTCTTGGGTCATGGTGAAAGTATGGGGGGAGCACCTGGGTGGCTCAGTTTAAGCATCTGCCTTCAGCTCAGGTCATGATCTCAGGGTCCTGGGACTGAGCCCTACATCAGGCTCCCTGCTCAGCAGGAGCAGGGAGCATGCATGAGTGGGTAAGTGTACACACTGTGTCAAATAAAATGTTAAAAAAAAAAAAAGAATTCAGGGGCACCTGGGTGGCTCAGTGGGTTAAAACCTCTGCCTTGGGCTCAGGTCATGATCCCAGGGTCCTGGGATCAAGTCCTGCATCGGGCTCTCTGCTCAGCAGGGAGACTGCTTTCCTTCCTCTCTCTCTGCCTGCCTCTCTGCCTACTTGTGATCTCTCTCTGTCAAATAAATAAATAAAATCTTAAAAAAAGGGGTGCCTGGGTGGCTCAGTGGGTTAAGCCGCTGCCTTCGGCTCAGGTCATGATCTCAGGGTCCTGGGATCGAGCCCCACATCAGGCTCTCTGCTCAGCAGGGAGCCT
>NC_081558.1:12010855-12015617 GCF_022355385.1 Mustela nigripes | reverse complement strand
TTTTTTTTTTTTTTTTAAGATTTTATTTATTTATTTGACAGAGAGAGATCACAAGTAGGCAGAGAGGCAGGCAGAGGGGCGGGGGGAGCAGTCTCCCCACCAAGCAGGGAGCCAGACGGGGGAATTGATCCCAGGACCCTGAGACCATAACCTGAGCCGAAGGCAGAGGCTTAACCCACTGAGCCACCCAGGCGCCCCTCCATTAACCATTTCAAAGCGGACAATGCAGTAGCATCTGGTACACTCACCACCTGCAACTGGTTCTCCGATATTTTCCTCACCCTAAAAGGAAACTGCACGCTCCCATTGGCACTAACCCCATTCCTCCCTCCCCTATCCCCTGACAACCAGTAATCTGCTTTGTGTCTTGGATTTATTTGGTCTGGACGTTTCATGCAGAGGGAACCATACACTACATGACCATGGCTTCTTTCACGAAGCCTGTTTTGGAGGTTCCCCTGTGCTGGAGCCTGGATCAGTACATCATTCCGTTGCATGGCTGAACAGTACTCTACTGCATGTATATACCCCATCTGTTTATCCACTCATCCAATAAGAGAGATTTGAGTTCCCACATTTATGACTATTTTGAATAGTGCTGCTAGGAACGTCCTTGAACAGCCACAATAGCTGTACCATTTTACATTTCCATCAGAAGTGTACAAGAGTTGCAATTTCTTCACATCCTTACTGATACTTCCATTTTCCCCCCACTTCCGGCCATCCTAGTAGGTGTGAAGTGGTATCTCATTACAGTTTTGATTTGCACTTTTTTTTTTTTTAAGATTTTATTTATTTGGCTATCAGACACATGAAAAAATGTTCATCACTAGCCATCAGGGAGATTCAAATTAAAACCACATTGAGATACCACCTTACACCAGTTAGAATGGCCAAAATTAGCAAGACAGGAAACAACGTGTGTTGGAGAGGATGTGGAGAAAGGGGAACCCTCTGGTGGGAATGCAAGTTGGTGCAGCCACTTTGGAGAACAGTGTGGCGATCCTTCAGAAATTAAAAATAGAGCTTCCCTAGGACCCCACAATTGCACTACTGGGTATTTACCCCAAAGATACAGATGTCATGAAAAGAAGGGCCATCTGTACCCCAATGTTTATAGCAGCAATGGCCACGGTCGCCAAACTGTGGAAAGAACCAAGATGCCCTTCAATGGACAAATGGATAAGGAAGATGTGGTCCATATACACTATGGAGTATTATGCCTCCATCAGAAAGGATGAATCCCCAACTTTTGTAGCAACATGGACAGGACTGGAGGAGATTATGCTGAGTGAAATAAGTCAAGCAGAGAGAGTCAATTATCTTACGGTTTCACTTATTTGTGAAGCATAACAAATAGCATGGAGGACATGGGGAGATGGAGAGAAGGGAGTTGAGGGAAATTGGAAGGGGAGGTGAACCCTGAGAGACTACGGACTCTGAAAAACAATCTGAGGGTTTTGAAGGGGCGGGGGTGGGAGGTTGGGAGCACTGGGTGTGGTGCATAAACAATGAATTCCATCACACTGAAAAAAAAATTTTTAAATTCTAAAAAAAAAAAAAGGATTTTATTTATTTATTTATTTTTAAAGATTTTATTTATTTATCGGGGGGTGGGGAGAGCGAGCACAGGCAGACAGAATGGCAGGCAGAGGCAGAGGGAGAAGCAGGCTCCCTGCTGAGCAAGGAGCCCGATGTGGGACTCGATCCCAGGATGCTGGGATCATGACCTGAGCCGAAGGCAGCTGCTTAACCAACTGAGCCACCCAGGCGTCCCGGATTTTATTTATTTATTTGACAGAAATCACAAGTAGGCAGAGAGGCAGGCAGAGAGAGAGGTGGAAGCAGGCTCCCCGCTGAGCAGGGAGCCTGACATGGGGCTCCATCCCAGGACTCCTGGAAGGCAGAGAGACTTAACCCACTGAGCCACCCGGGGACCCTGATTTGCATTTCCTGATGACTACTGATGGTGGACATTCCTTCATGGGCTTGTTGATCATTTGTTTACATTTGGAGAAATGCCTATTCAAATTCTTTGCCTGGTGTGTGTGTGTGTGTGTGTGTGAGAGAGAGAGAGAGAGAGAGAGAGAGAGGCAGGCTTGCGGGGAGGGGCAGAGGGAGAGGGAGAAAGAGAATTCTACATGTGGATTCTGATGCAGGGCTTGATCTCAAAACCCTGAGATCATGACCTGAGCTGAAATTAAGAGTGGGACACTTGCAGGGGGGGCACCTGGGTGGCTCATTGGTTAAGCATCTGCCTTCAGCTCAGGTCATGATCCCAGAGTTCTGGGATCCAGCCCTGTGTGGGGCTTCCTGCTCAGTGGGGAGCCTGCTTTTCCCTCTCTCGCTCCCCCTGCTTGTGTGCACTCTCTGTCAAATAAATTAATAAAATCTTAAAAAAAAAAGAAAAAAAAAGAGTGGATGCCTGGGACGCCTGGGTTTCTCTGGTCAGTTAAGCATCTGACTTTGGCTCAGGTCATGATCCTGGAGTCCCAGGCTCCTTGCTCAGCAGGGAGTCTGCTTCTCCCTCTCCCTCTGCCCCTCCCTCTGCTCCTTCTCTGTGTCTCTCTACTCTCTCTCACTTGCTCTCTCAAATAAATAAATAGAATCTTAAAAAAAAAAAAAATACTGGGATGCTTAGAATGGGTAGAGCCAGCCATGAGGCACTCTTTGCTTATTTTTTTAATTGAGTTGTCTTTTTATTAATCGTAGGAGTTCTTTATATATTCTGGATGCTATTTATATATTTTAGATACTATATTTACTATATATATTCTGGATACTAAATCAGATATGATTGCAAAATTTTTTTTTCCCCATTCTGGACTCTTCATTCTCTTAGTAGTGCCCTTTGGTGCAAAAATTTTCTTTCCCATCAAGTCCAATTTATATATATATTTTTTCTTGATGCTTTTACTTTTGGCATTTTTTTAAAATTTTATGTATTTATATGACAGAGGGTGAGAGCACAACAGTGGAGAGGGTCAGAGGGAGAGGGAAAAGCAGAATCCCAGTTGGGTAGGGAGCCCGATGTGGGGATTGATCCCAGGATCCTGGAATCATGACTTGAGCTGAAAGCAGACACTTAAGAGCATCTTATGTATGTAAAAAGCATTGTCAAATCTAAGGCCACTAGGATGTACCCCTACATTTTCTTCTAAGAGTTCATGGTTTTAGGGGCACCCGAGTGGCTCAATCATTTAAGCATCTGCCTTTGGCCCAGGTCATGATCTCAGGGTCCTGGGATTGAGCCTTGCATCAGGCAGGGAGTCTGTTTCTCCCTCTCCCTCTGCCTACCGCTCCACCTGCTTGAGCTCTCTCTGCCATATAAATAAATACAATCTTTTTTTTAATATTTTATTTATTTGACAGAGAGAAATCACAACTAGGCAGAGAGGCAGGCAGAGAGAGAAGGAAGCAGGCTCCCTGCTGAGCAGAGAGCCCCGATGCGGGGTTCGATCCCAGGACCCTGGCATCGAGACCTGAGCCGAAGGCAGAGGCTTTAACCCACTGAGCCACCCAGGCGCCCCAAAATCTTTTTTATTTAAAGATTTTATTTATTTGACAGAGAGTAGGCAGAGGCAGACAGAGGGAGGGGGGAAGCAGGCTCCCCGCTGAGCAGAGAGCCCAATGCAGGGCTCCATCCCAAGACCCTGAGATCATGACCCGAGCCAAAGGCAGAGGCTTCAACCCACTGAGCCACCCAAGTGCCCCAATAAAATCTTTTTTTTTTTTTTTTTAAAGATTTTTTATTTATTTATTTGACAGAGAGATTACAAGTAGGACAGAGAGGCAGGCAGAGAGAGAGAGAGAGGAGGAAGCAGGCTCCCTGCTGAGCAGAGAGCCCGATGCGGGACTCGATCCCAGGACCCTGAGATCATGACCTGAGCCGAAGGCAGCGGCTTAACCCACTGAGCCACCCAGGCGCCCAGCCCAATAAAATCTTTCTTTTAAGAGTTTTATGATTTTAGCTGTTGCATTTAGGCCTGTGATCCATTTTGTGTTAATTTTTGTGTATGTGTGATATAAGAGTCCAACTTCACTGCATTCCATGTGAATATCTGGTTGTCCCAGCACCATTTGTTAAAGATGCTGTTCCTTCTTTCTTTCTTTTTTTTTTTTTATTTTTTTTATTTATTTGAGAGAGAGAGAGAAAAAGAACAAGCAGGGGAGAGGCAGAAGCAAAGGGAGAAACAGGTTCCCCACTGAGCAGGGAGCCAGATGCAGGACTCAATCCCAGGACTCCAGGATCATGACCTGAGCCAAAGGCAGATGCTCAACAACTGAGCCACCCAGGCACCCCAAAGACATTGTTCTTTCTGCTGAATGGTCTTGGCACCCTTGTCAAAGGGAAGATGACTATAGCCACTAGGGTTTACTTCTGGCGACTCAATTTGATTCTTTTATTCTATACAGCTATCCTTATGCCAATATCACAGTGGAGTTCTGTGGAATCAGGAACTGTGAATCTTCCAACTTTCTTCCTCTTTTTAAAGATTGTTTTGGTTATTCTGGGTCTCTTGAGTTTTCATATTTTTTTGTAAGAATCAGCTTATCAATTTCTACAAAGAAGCCAGCTGTATTCTGACAGGGATTACATTGAATCTATAGGTCACTTTGGGGAATACTGCCATCTTTACACTATTAAGTTTTCTAATTCATGAACACTGATGTCTTTCCACTTATTTAGGTCTACTTTAATTTCTGTAAGTAGTGCTAAGTTGTTCTCAGTGTATAACTTCTACCTTTTTTTTTTTTTTTT
>NC_081558.1:11950538-12010755 GCF_022355385.1 Mustela nigripes | reverse complement strand
TTTTTAAGATTTTATTTATTTATTTGACAGAGAGAAATCACAAGTAGGCAGAGAGGCAGGCAGAGAGAGAGAGGAGGAAGCAGGCTCCCTGCTGAGCAGAGAGCCCGATGCGGGACTCGATCCCAGGACCCTGAGATCATGACCTGAGCCGAAGGCAGCGGCCCAACCACTGAGCCACCCAGGCGCCCCCTAACTTCTACCTTTTTAAAGAAGATTTTATTTGACAGAGAGGGAGACCTACAGAGGGAAAGGGAGAAGCAGACTCCCCACTGAGCAAGAAGCCCAACGTGGGACGCAATCTGAGGACCCTGGGATTGTTTTTCATTAATTTCAACTAATTAACTTAAAAAAAAGTTTTGAAATATCCTTTTTAAAAAGATTTTATTTATTTGACACACAGAGAAAGATCGTGAGAGATAGAGCACAAGCAGGGGACGTGGCAGGCAGGCAGAGGGAGAGGGAGAAGCAGGCTCCCCACTGAGCAAGGAGCCCAATGTGGGACTAAATCCCAGGACCCTGAGATCATGACCTGAGCTGAAGGGAGATGCTTAACCAACTGAGTCACCCAGATGCCCCTATAGACGTTCTTCTTCTATTAGATTCCAAGTGCCTGCTTCATCAAACCCTTTTTTTTTTTTTAAGATTAAAGGAACAAAAAAGATGCAGGCTTTCAGTCTTGACATGTACTTACACTGATGAGAGCAGGCTATTCATACAAAGCTTTAAAAACAGACCTACTCATGGAGTCCCTGCTAAAATAAGTTTTATCTGGCACCCCTCCCCACAATAGCCTGTTTTCAACAATGGTGAGAATCGGTCAAGACAAGAAGCATTCCTTACTTGGCAAATGCCAAAGAGAATGTTTTTAGCAGCTGGAGCAGGTTCACTTGGCTCACTGCCACTCGTTCTGATGCCACGATTCCACAGGGCCTTGAACTCATGGGATGTCAGGGGCTCATGACCAGAATTTTATCGGAATTACGAGCCTCCTGTGTGAGTCTTAAACGAGAAGGTATCTTACAATGTGGCTCATTTCCTGGCCAGACATTCAGAAGTCTGTACATTGCAGGGCACCTGGGTGGTTCAGTCGTTAAGCATTTACCTTCGGCTCGGGTCATGGTCCCAGGGCTCTGGGATCAAGCCCTACATTGGGCTCCCCGCTCAGCGGAGAGACTGCTTCTCCTTCTCCCACTTCCCCTGCTTGTGTTCCCTCTCTTATTGTCTCTCTCTGTGTCAAATAAATAAATAGAATCTTTAAAAAAAAAAAAGAAATTTGTACATTGTGACTGTATCATTTGCGTTTTCTATTTACTTTTCTTGCTCAGGAAGTTTTCTTTACATATGGCATTCTTTCTTAAAAAATGGAAACACAGGGGCACCTGGGTGGCTCAGTCGGTTGAGTGTCTGACACTTGGTTTCAGCTCAGGTCATGATCTCAGGGTTGTGGGAAGGAGCCCTGTGTGGGGTCTGTGCTCAGTGCAGTCTGCTTCAGATTCTCTCTCTCCCTCTACCTTTTCCCTTACTAGTGCACATGCACGCTTCCTTTCTCCAAAATAAAATAAAATAAAAATTGAAACACAAAATATGCATAAAGCATAGGTATAGTGAAATTACAAAGCTAATGCAGTCAAGAAGTGGAACACTGTTCATTCACGTAAGATGAAAAAGCTCTAGAGACCTGCTCTACAACATTGTACTTATAGTTCTCTATACCATACACTCAAAAAAACTAAGAAGGTATAGATCGCACACTTTTTTTTAAGCGCATTAAAATATTGGCTATGCCCACCCATCCCCTCATCCCTTCGTGGTCACCCTCTCAGACAACCACTGGTGACTGCTTTTCTTTATAGTTTTATTTCCCTAAAAACTTCAGTCTATTTTCCTGTTTTAAAATTCAACATAGTGGGACACCTGGGTGGCTTGATTGGTTAAGCCTCTGTCTTTGGCTGAGGTCATGATCCCTGGGTCCTGGGATCCAGCCCTAAATCGGGCTCCCTGCTCAGTGGAAAGCCTGCTTGTGTTCTCTCTCTCGCTGAGTCTCTCTGTCAAACAAATAAATAAAAAACCTTAAAAAATAAAAAATAAAAATCAACATAGGAATGGTATCATCACATAGGCACATGGGCCTTGCTTCTAGACCAAATGATAAACAATATATGAGTGCTCCTACTACCATTCATTGACCTCCAGATTCCTTCTTCTTGAGTTTCATTCCTTGTGCAACATCTGCATTTTCTTTCCACGTTCAAACTTTTTTTTTAATCACTTCCTTTCTTTTTTTAATTGCAATTATATGACTCTCCATACTAGGTCTTCCAGTATCTCATTATTTTGAGTGTGACAGTGAATGATGTTTGTCAAACACTTCAAAACTAAGCAAAACCATGACAAAATACAAAATAACGAAGTAGCAGAGACTAAAAATTACCCTTCGGGCTATCATGCACCTGTTTACGGCTGACAGAATGCAGTGTTCTACTCTGAAGCTTACTTTTGTTCCTAGCTAATTTATGAGTTAAAAACTGGCAAGCATTAAAGGTGCATACATGTCATTACACATTTGTTGTAATACATAGAATAGGGGTGCCTGGATATGGTTAAGTGTCTGCCTTCGGCTCGGGTCATGATCTCAGAGTCCTGGGATTGAGCCCCACCGTTGGCTCCCTGCTCTGAGGAGTCTGTTTCTGTTTCTCTCTCTCAGCCCATCCACTTGTGCTTGCTCTTTCTCTCTCAAATTAATAAAATCTTTTTATTTTTATTATTTTTTTTAAGATTTTATTTATTTATTTGAGAGAGAGAGACAGTGAGAGAGAACATGAGCGAGGAGAAGGTCAGAGGGAGAAGCAGACTCCCTGTGGAGCTGGGACCCTGATGCAGGACTCGATCCCGGGACTCCAGGATCATGACCTGAGCCGAAGGCAGTCGTCCAACCAACTGAGCCACCCAGGTGTCCCAATAAAATCTTTTTAAAAACAGCAACAAGGGGCACCTGGGTGGCTCAATGGGTTGAAGTCTGCCTTCAGCTCAGGTCTTGATCCCAGGGTCCTGGGATCCAGCCCCACATTGGGCTCTTTGCTCAGCAGGGAGCCTGCTTCCCCCTCCCCCACTTTCTGCCTGCCTCTCTGCCTACTTGTGATCTCTGTCAAATAAATAAATAAAATCTTTAAAAAAAAAAACAAAAAAACCCAGCAACAACTCATAGAACATAAAATACAAAGAGTGACTCCTACTATAAACTATGGACTTCAGATAATAATCACTATCCATATTGGGTCATCAACTCTAACAAATGTACCACACTGTGCATAATAATAATGGGGGAAGTGGAGAGGGGAAGTAAGGGGGTATATGGGAACTCTGTACTTTCCACTCAATTTTAACGTAAATCTAAAACAGCTAAAAACAAATGAATTAGCAAAAAAATGCAAGTAGAATAGCTTCTGTAGAATGGTAAAGAAATTTCCATTTTCTAGGCTTCAGGGAGCTGCTTCTAGGGAGCAGCAAACTACCGTCTTTGGGATAAATCTGGACTGCTGTCTGTATATGTACAGTCTTCCAGCAAAGAATGATCTATATGGCCTATAGGATTATACAGTTATATATATATAATATATATATAATTTATATAAATATATACAAATAAAATCTTTAAAAAAGAAAAAATCAAAAGAATATTTTGTGATTCCTGAAGTTGGTATGAAATTCTAATTTTAGTACACAACATTTTATTGGGACATAGCCACACCCATTCACTTACATATTAATTATGGCTGCTTTTTTGTACCACAATGGCAGAGCTACAAAGACTGGAAATGTTATAGATTGTATGACACACAAAATATTGATACTTTTTTGGGGAGCCTGGGTGGCTCAGTGGGTTAGTGTTTTCTTAAAAGCAAGGATAAGGGGTGCTTGGGTGCCTTTGGCTCGGGTCATGATCCCAGGGTCCTGGGATGGAGCCCCGCATCGGGCTCTCTGCTCTGCGGGGAGCCTGCTTCTTCCTCTCTCTCTCTACCTGCCTCTCTGCCTACTTGTGATCTTTGTCTGTCAAATAAATAAATAAAATCTTAAAAAAAAAATTGATACTTTTTTTTCAAATATTGAAAAAAACTGTCAATTCTGGAGCTAGCGAAAAGAAGCAGACAGGCTTCATGGAGTCTGGAGATTTGCAAATGTATAATGTGTAAATGTGTAAATGTGTGATCTTGGGTGAATCACTCACTATTTCTAGGCCCTAATTCCAGTATGTAACTCCATGGTCAAGTTCTTACTCGAAAGTGGATATGGATTCAGGCCATAACAAATCAAACATCTCCAGGATGCTTGGGTGGCTCAGTCAGGTTAAGTGTCTGCCTTTGGCTCTGGTTGTGATCCCAAGGTCCTGGGATGGAGTCTCACATTGGGTTCCCTGCTCAGCAGGGAGTCTGCTTTTCCCTCTGCCTTTTGCTTCCCCTGCTTGTGCTTTCTTTCTCTCTGACAAATAGATAAATAAAATCTTAAAACAACAACAAACAAATCAATCACCTCCAACTCTTCCAAAACTGGTTTATAAATTTATCCTTGTTTTTTTAAATTATTTATTTATTTTTAAAGATTTTATTTATTTGACAGAAAGAGATCACAAGTAGGCAGAGAAGCAGGCAGAGAAAGAAGGAAGCAGGCTCCCTGCTGAGCAGAGAGCCTGAGGCGGGGCTCCATCCCAGGACCCTGGGATCATGACCTGAGCTGAATGAAGGCAGAGGCTTTAACCCACTGAGCCACCCAAGCACCCCTTATCCTTGCTTTTAAGAAAACACTAATATATTTTTTAAGATTTAAAAAAAATTTTAAGTGATTTCTACACCCAATGTAGGCTTGAACCCACAACCCTGAAATCAAGAGTTGCATGTTCCACCAACTGAGCCATCAGAGTAATCCCAGATCTTTTTAATCTGGGAAAATGCTGGCAAGTATGAAAAGAAAACGGTAAATGTATAGGATGTTTATTGTAATGCTAGTATGATGGAAAAACTAGAACTGAATTAAAGTTTCAAAATGGTGGAACAATTAAATAAGTTATGCTCTATCCCTTCCAGATAACATACCATATGTCATTTTGGAGTTATCTCCCAATTAGTCAGAACTCATGTGGAATGGCTTTTAAGATACAGTAAATGAAAAAAGCATGCTACAAATTAACAAGTAGAGAAGGCTCCCTTTTGTTTTAGAACAATACAACTATTTCTATGGATACATACTGATGCATAGAAAAGTCTAGACAGGGTATAGATTTGTGGAACTACTATATTGTACACCTGAAACTAATGTAACGTTGTGTGTCAACTATACTTTAAGAACAAGAAAAAAAGACCAAGGAACTCCTGGCTGGCTCAGTGGTAGAGCATACAATTCTTGATCTTGTGGTTGTGAGTTCCAGCCCTATGTTGGGCATATAGCTTACTTAAAAGAATAAATAACACGCTGCCACAAATTTTAAAAGTCTAGACCAGTATTGCTCAATAGAAATATGCTGCGAGCTGTATATGTAATTTTATCTTATCTAGTAGCCCACATTAAAAGAGTAAAAACAGGAACGCCTGGGTGGCTGGGCTGGTTGGTGGCTCATCTGCCTTCAGGTCAGGTCATGATCCTAGGGACCTAGGATGCAGTCCTGCATTGGGTTTCTTGCTCAAGCAGGGAGGCTGCTTCTCCCTCTGCCTGCCACTCCCCCTGCTGGTGCTCTTTCTCTCTTTCTTTCTCTGACAAATAAATAGATAAAATCTTAAATAAATAAATAAAAGAGTAAAAACAAACAGGGAAAATTAAATTTAATAACTATTTTATTTAATCCAATATACAAAACATTATTCCAACATATAATCAATACAAAAAGTAAGATATTTTACGTGTTTTTTTTCTACCAAATCTTTGAAATGTAATGTGTATTTTACACTTACAGCACATCTCAATTTGGGTCATCTACATTTCAAGTACTCAATAGCCATGTGTGGTCCTATCAGAAAGCACAGGTCTAAAACACATAGAAGAGATAACAGTGGTTACTCTGGTGAGGGAGGGGAAGAGATAAGAGGGTACTTTTTTTTTTTTCTCTAGATTCTTTTTCATTGTTCAGTTAAAATGGTTTCATGTATTATTTTATTTAAAATGAATAATGCATATTTAAAACTAATCAGAATTATAGCATGTACTTCATGTCTCATTCCTTAATATTTTTATTAATCTCTTCTGGTTTTCAGTATTGCAAACACAGTAATAACAAGAGAAAAGGAGCTTATTATGGGAACCATTAAAAAGTAACACTTTTTATGAAACTGATTCAACCAGATAAACATTTTCTGAGTTTAAGCTATAAGGAGTTAGGGTCTGCACTATGGAAGACAAGAAGAATGGGATGTTGGAAACAGCTTTTGGAACTGCCTCTACAGTTTGCATATTCTATTCAGGCTGGAAATGACTTCTAGCAACAGCCCAAAGTCCTCCAGTTTGGTTCAGTAGAACAAGCTAAATGTTACAGTTTTGTTTAAATGAAGTGCAACTCAAGTAAAGTGTAAGATTCTATTACCTGACTTGCAAACTGGCAGCTTCAAATTACTTCCAAAAACATGATCAGCAACAACAATAAATTAAGTAGATAATACAAGAAGACAACCATGGAAAGGACAGCTTCAAATGGATACATTCTGGTTTCCTTAAAAAGAAAAAAAAAAGTTGTTACTCCACATTCACATAGCCCTGGGTACTTTCCTATTCTTTTTCCACTTCTGATCATTTTCCACAAACTGCTGAACATGCAAAACAAGGAGCCAGAAGATAGTTACAAAATTTCAGTATTCTTTAATATATGATTAAAGGAAGTTGACTAATAACCTGGTTACAATCACTTCTTTTATTTCTTGCACTTATTTGTTATCTCATGGTTTGCTAAAATAACTGATAAATTTAAGTCTTTGCTTTCCTTAAGACTGATCACCCTTGAAGCCTGAGCAAACAGCATGACATAGACATCACTGTTTGACTGTTATGCTAGTGTACTGATATATTTTGGAAGAAGGGGCTATCAGAGAATTAAAAAAAAATTTTTTTTTAAAGATTTTATTCATTTATTTGACAGACATAGAACACAAGTAGGCAGAGAGGCAGACAGAGAGAGAGAGAGAAGCAGGTTCTGCACTGAGCAGAGAGCCCGATGCGGGGCTCCATCCCATGACCTGAGCCAAAGGCAGAGGCTTTAACCCACTGAGCCACCCAGACGCCCCAATTACCTAGACTTTTTACAGGAACGGCATCTGTGATTTCTAAAAGATGGAACTAAAAGTAGTAAAGGTGGGGCACCTGGGTGGCTCAGTTGGTTAAGCATGGGACTTCTGATTTCTGCTCAGGTCATGATCTCAGGGTTGTGAGATGGAGCCCTAAATGGGGCTCTGGGCTCAGTGGGGCGTCTGCTTGGGATTCTCTCTCTCTCTCTCCCTCTGCCCCCTCCCCTGCTAATGCTCTGTCTCAAAAAAAGGAAATCTTTTAAAAATAAAAGTGCTATGGGCGCTCAGTGGGTTGGGCTGCTGCCTTCGGCTCAGGTCATGATCTCAGGGTCCTGGGATCGAGTCCCGCATCGGGCTCTCTGCTCAGCGGGGAGCCTGCTTCCTCCTCTCTCTCTCTGCCTGCCTCTCTGCCTACTTGTGATCTCTCTCTGTCAAATAAATAAATAAAATCTTAAAATAAAAATAAAAATAAAAATAAAAGTGCTAAAAGAGTGAAGAGCAAACGGGAAGGAAGTTTTTGCTTTTCCATTTGAGTAATTTAACAGAATCATCATTATTTTTTATTTTAATGTTTTTAAGTAAGCTCTCCGTTCAACGTGGGGCTCGAACTCACGACCTCGCGATCAAGACTAGTCGGGACTGCCCATTGAGCCAGCCAGGAGCAACCAGAATCTTCATTTTAAAATCCAAGCGACCTAAGCCTTAACCCCTTCGTTCTCTGGAGCTGACTTGTCTGGGAGGCTCGAGGCTGAGGAACGGCCGGGGCACAGCTGGAGGGACGGCGACGCGGCCCGGCCCAGCACCTCCAGCCCGCGCACCCCGCAGCGGCGGGCCGGGACCCACGCCGCCGCGGCCCTGCGCACAGTTGCCTTCGCCCTCCCACTGCGCCCGGCGCCCCGTCGCCAACTCGGGGGCCGAAGCGACCCAGCCTCCCTCCAACACCCTTCCGCCCTGGCGCCCAGGGGCCCCTCCTCGGCCTCTGCCGGCAGCCTCTGGGGTCTCTCCTCACCTTCCTCCCTGTCGCTGAGGGTCTCATCTTCTTACAATTTTGGACATCTCCCTTCTCAGTCCCAGCCTTCAGTCTGTTAGATCTCCCCGCCACCCCCCCGTTCTCTCCTCGGGTCCGCAGCGTCACGCCCCTCAGTCTGCGGGGGTATCTTCCCTGGGTCCGCCTGATCCCGCGCCCTCCAGCCGAGGGGTTCCCCAAACCCCGCGCGCCCGCCTCCCCCACTCACCTAGCGCCTGCTAGCTCTCCCGAGCTTGCCGGCGCCGGGCGCGGTCGCGGGACGCGCACGCCGGGTGGCGGCGCGGGGCCGCGCGCGCAGCGTACGTGGTGACGTCAGTGCGCTGGCGGCGGCGGCGGCGGCGGCAGCGGCAGGGCTGTTTGTTCTGCTCTCCCGCAGCCGAGGAGCCGAAGCGGTGGCTGCGGCGGCGGCGGCTGCCGGCAGTGCCCGCAGGCGAGCGGGGCCTGTGAGCGCGGCGGAGCGGCGGGCGTGGCGGGCGGGCCCCGGCGCCGCGCAGGCAGCCCGAAGAGGAGGGGGCGGCGGCGGCGGGCGGCCGGCGGGGGCGGCGTGCGGCCTAGCGTCTCAGGTGAGGACCGGTGCCCTTCGGGGTGGCGGGCGGCGCGGGGCGGCCGGCGGGGACCCGCGGCGCGGCCCGCGTAACCTGCATTGCGTAATGGGGCCGGTGCGCCAGCACCTACGCCATCGGCGCGGCGCGGGGGCGGGGAGGCCGGGGCGACGCGGGCTCGGGCCTGCGGGCCTCCCGCGTCCGCGCGCGGTGCCGCTTGCGCCGGGCCCGGGCCGCCTGCGCCGTTGGCGTCGGAGTGGCTGGGCAGCTCGCGGCTCCTCGGCCGTTGGCGCCGCCGGTCTCCGGCTTGGGCCGGCCGGCGGGGCAGGGGCGCGGGCGGGGGGCGCGGGCGCCGCGGCGGGGCGGGTGGCCGGGGGCGGGCGGGGGGCGGGCCGAGGCGCCCGGCACTTCCTGCCGCCGCCATTTTGTCAAGTGAGGAGGAGGAGGAGGAGGAAGCGGCCGCCGCGGGGCCGCGGCGCGCCCGGCCCCGGTAAGTCCGGGCCCGGCGTGGTGGCCACGGGCGCCGTTGTCCCCGACCGCGGTCCCCGAGGCGGCCTTGGCCCCGGCGCTCACGTGGGCCGGCCTCAGCGCGCGCTCTCTCGGCGCCTGGGTCCTCCTATCCGGACTGGGGCAGCGCGCCCCCGCCCCCATTTCCTCGGCTTCCCGGCTGTCTCGGTATCTCTGCGGAGAAGGGACCTGGTCCCCAGGTGGAGGGAGGAGGCTGCTGCTGCACGCCTGCCGGAAGACACCCTCGTGGGTGGGAGCGGTGCTGTGTCGGGCGAACCTGACCCCCTTTACCCACCCACTCCCAGTCCGGCAGCCCTGCGCTGGACGCTTTGTTTTGCTCGGTCGGTGCTCGCTGGCGTCCTTGCTACGGCCTCGTCTGTTTGCGGTGTTGTGCGGGGTGGTGGTTTGGGGTGGGGATGTGGGGGAGTTGTGATTCAGCGAAATAAAATGACACTCCCCCCGCCCCTACGGAAGCAGCACAACTTTACCCGACTGAGCTGCCCCCAAGGCCTGCGGTGGCCTTGGATGAAAATGGGAAATCCCACTTTGGTGTGGTGGACAGTGTAAATACTTATATTCAGGTCTGTGGATGAGTCATGTGCTTTTTGCTCAGTGGCTGACCTCCCATTTACTTAAGACCACGCATTGTTTTTTGAAATGTTATTTTTATTTGTTTACTCATTTAATGTTTTCAGCAACCTGATGCGGTTTATGGTATTGGTCTTTGGGTTCATTTTTACGTGTTGGATGCAAGAAGTGACCTCTTCGAGCCTGTTTCGTGAGAATTGAAGTGTCTTTGCTGCCCTTTGAGAGGGCTCTATCTGTCCCTGTTTACAAAAACGAAGTCCCAGTGTAGCTCTAAGCCAGTGGCTCTTTGGCGCTCTAATAAGGGGAGATTTTTATGAATGGGGCCGTCAAGTTCCTTAAGTTGTTAGTCCTTAGAATTTGTAGTCTGGAAGCGGTAAAGAAAGCTATACTCAACAGGATTTATGAATGTGTTTTCAATTCCAACTAGGTTTTGGATGGTAAAATCTGTTTTATGACCTTGCCAGTAATTTAATAAAACATTCCTTTTGGTTTAATTTGGATGGGGATTATCTTTTCTTCAAGGTGGTATAGGTAACCAAGCCCTTCTCCCCCAGAACTTCATTCTGGGGAGGATAAACCTCTCAGATGGTTTCCAGTGACTAACTCTAGAAGGAAAAGCATGATTTGTTTAAAAAACAAAACAAAAGGGGCGCCTGGGTGGCTCAGTGGGTTGGAGCCTCTGCCTTCGGCTGGGGTCGTGATCCCAGGGTCCTGGGATCGAGCCCCCTCATCCGGCTCTCTGCTCTTCGGGGAGCCTGCTCCCCCCACCCCACCCCCGCCTGCCTCTCTGTCTACTTGTGATCTCTGTCAAATAAATAAATAAAATCTTTAAAAAAAAAAAGGTATTGTTTCCTAGTTATCCACCGTACCCCTTTCATTAGTAGAGAGCCTAATATCTAAGGGCTCAAGCTGTGGAGTAAATCTAATAAGATCACTTTAGTTGGTTGTAATTGGAAGGAGATGAGCCCACCTGTGTATATCTAGCTAGAGTTCGGCCTCAGCCAATTTGCTGAAGATAAAGAGCTCTGCCTGCAGATTAAAGTTGGAACTTGAAAGTGGCTACATTTTCAAGATAGTTTGTTCCAGGGTGCCCATCTGACAAGCTTCCTACTTTAGGATGGTGATGAGAAAAAAAAAGTCTGGCCACTTTGTAAAATTTCCACTAAATTATTGAATTGTTTAAAGGAATTTAGACTTTGTTTCCAAAAGTTACCCTTTTGAGCAAGTTGTGATCTTTGTACTAAATTGCACTTTTGTTTTTGGAGGTTGGGAGGGTGCGATATTTTTCTGTTACACAATTCAGGTTATTGAATGACCTGAGATTTATAGATCTAGAAGGAGATTGGAATCCTTGTTCTTAATTTAAAGCAAAATTACTGGGTACTTCTATGATTTGAAGACTATGGGCTGTTAAGTCTTTTGACAACCCACTGTCCTCTGTCACAATTGTATTGTAAAGTATTTCAATTTCTGATTTTGAATAAACTTGTAGAGTAGATCGTGTTTGTCTTTTATGTGCCCGGCAAATATATAAAAAGGAAAGAAAAGCTTGTCGTTGGAAACTGCTACTGATATTTTGTAAGTCTTTGTGATTTTTTGTGTTTAGGAAGGACTCCATGTTTGCAAGGTGAGAAATGGGATTCTTTGTGAAAGCTGACAGTTCATTTTTAATTAATAAGACATGAGTTTGTAAAAAATAAAATTTTACATTTTTCTCTTTGTTTTACTGGAATGTAAGTTCCATGCAGGCAGGTTTATGTTTGCTTGATTTTGCCTATTTTAATTCTCTGTTGAATCCTCAGCACCTAGAAGAGCACTTAAAATATTTTTTGAGTGAACAAACTGGAGAGATAATTAAGCAAGAATTTGGCATATCAAATGCAAGTAATTCCTCTTAAATTAATGTTAGGAGGGGACATAATTGGTTAGTAGTGATTTATAAGTAATGTGACTTTCATCTAGGATGGTAAGGTCCAGAAATTGCAGTGAACTTATTTATAGTCTGGGCAATGTGGCATGCAGTTTCTTTTGTGCACTGTCTACTGTACATTTCCCACTTAGTTTGAAATGTGGTAAGTGGGTTTGGGCTGTGCTTCAACAGTGGCCTGGGAAAAGTATTTTAAGAGGGAGATGAAGTGGGTAATAAACATGTATGGGTAGCATTTCTTAATGTGACTCTCATGTTGTCAGTAAAAGTTTGATTTTTTTTTTTTTTTAACATTGAGCACTTCCTTTTTAATTTTTTTTTTTTTTAAAGATTTTATTTATTTATTTGACAGAGAGAAATCACAAGTAGATGGAGAGGCAGGCAGAGAGAGAGAGAGAGAGGGAAGCAGGCTCTCTGCTGAGCAGAGAGCCCGATGCGGGACTTGATCCTAGGACTCTGAGATCATGACCTGAGCCGAAGGCAGCGGCTCAACCCACTGAGCCACCCAGGCGCCCCAGCACTTCCTTTTTAATATTCGGATTTCATGTGGATGTGATTGCCCAGTCAATTTCAGCGATTAGTTCCTGAGCTCTTACTATGTGCAAAGAAAGACAAAAAGATATTTGCACATGAGTTTTCTTTGGCGGGTTGCTTTATTAGGGTATTTATTGCCAAACATTTACTGAATGTAAATTGTGTATAACTTGAGCATTACACTATTACTGTGATAAAATCCCACCAAATATCCTTTTTTAAAGAAATAATAGCTTTATCGAGATACAGTTCACACATACGATACAGTTCACCAATTTAAAGTGGACAATTCAGTGGTTTTCAGTATATTCAGAATTGTGCAGCCATCGCCATAACGAATGTGAAGACATTTACATCTCCAAAAAGAAATCCGTATACGTTAGCTGTGGCTCTCCATACCCACCCTGCCCACCAGTGCCTGGCAACCGCTAATCTATTCTCTGTCTCTATAAATTTGTCTCCTGGTTATTTCAGGAATCAAACAATATAGCTATTCGTGTCTGATTACTTTCAGCATAATGTTTTCAAGGTTTGTACTATAGTATGAATCAGTACTTCATTCTTTTTTTAATTTATTTTTTAATTTTTTGGTTATTTTTAAAAGATATGATTTATTTATTTGACAGAGAGACAGCAAGAGAGAGAACACAAGCAGGGGGAGTGGGAGAGGGAGAACCAGGCTTCATGCTGAGCAGGATGCCCTCTGCCGGGCTCTCTCCCAGGACCCTGGCATCATGACCTGCATCTGGGGCAAGATGCCTCATGACTGAGCCACCTAGGCACCCCAGTACTTCATTCTTTTTATAACTGAATGATATTCCATTATGTGAATCCGTGCCACATTTTATTTATCCATTCATTAGTTGGTGGATATTTGGGTTGTTTCCACTTTGGCCTCTGTGAACATTCATGTACAAGTTTTTGTGCAGAGATTTTCTTAGATATTTAAGAGTGGAATTGCTGGGTCATGGTATCTATTTGTCGATGTGCAATGATTTTAACTGCCTTGATTTTGTAATGTATTCACAAGGGGTTAAAAGAAAAGCTTGCTGAGCTGTGGGTGTACCCATTAAAAAAATGAGGAAATGGAAGTGCAAGGATGTCAGCATGTTGCATGTAGTACAGTCCGAGTGGTCTGATCCCAACTTAGTTTTTAAAAATTGTACATTCCTAGAGAACAGTTTGAAATGCTGGTAAGGCACAGAAACCCTTCTGGAAGACGCACTCCAGACTTCTAGTGTTGTAAAGAGTAATTGTTAAAACCCTTAATTTCCTTTTTCAGTCTTAACAGGCTACAACTCATTAAGCTGCATCTGTAAATCCCACCTTAAATCATGGAATATATTCCACTCAAAAGAAATAGATGGAGTCCAGTGTCAAATTTAGGGCAAACAGCCATCTGTCCCATTCTTGACTGAACCCTGAAGGGGAATAGCACAGATTGATCCACCATCATTTGAAAATGAGATTGTAAGGTTTTTTTTTTTTTCTTCCTTTCTTAAAAGTCGTTTGTGGTCATTTGAAATAATTTGAAAAATAGCAATATTAACAGTGTGAAGTGTCAAACTATCCCTTGATCTCATTTGTATTCCAATTTTTTCTATTTATGAGTAACAAAATTAGATTATACTCTTAAATTTTCAAATATTAAAATTAAATTAGATTTCAAATATTTTTTAAATATTACATTGTGAACACTTCCAAGATGCCCTTTTTAAATAGTTGTCTAATATCCTACCATACGAATATACCATAACTTAATTCTGCTATCTTTGGAGATGATTTTCAAGTTGTCTTTTTTCATGTCTAGGGAGGAAATCACTAGATCAAAGGCTGTACATTTTTTAAACCTTGATACAAATTAGTTTTCCTGAAAAGTTCCATGAATGTCTATTTCTACACAATTACAGCTTGTTAGTGTCTTGTTTATAACAGTGAGGTTTTTAACATTTTTTTTTCCCATAAAAAGCAATTGGATCAAAACAAAATGTCCTCTTGAGTGTGTTCTGAAGGCTTCTGAGAAGCAGTTATGTCTCCACATCTTGCTGATTGACCTTTCTACTCTCTCCTGCCAGAGTTGGACTTTGTTTCTTGAAATCAAGTCTCAGAATTCCTGATACTGTGATAGGAACCCAGTGTTATCTGAATGCTCTGGGGAAGGGTACTGGGGAGGGTTTGTGTAGCCTCTTGACATCTGATCTGTCTCATATTTGCTAGCCTGCTCCAAAGACTGATAACACCAGTATGACACAGACCCTGGTTTGAGTCCTGGCCCTGCTGCCACCTGCGTGGCCTTCAGCTTGTCTCTCTACCTCCCACAAATTTCACTTTTTTCATCTGAGGGTAAAATGAGGTGATTCCCTTTCAAGGTTAGCTGCTTACTTCCTATTATTGCCCAGGGTGAAAAATGAAAGTGGGAAGAGATAGCCAGGTATGAGAGTAGAGCTATTCAAGGCTAGGAAGTATACCAGCTGGTAATCCTAGAAATCATGTCACCAGGTGACACCAAGGTCTGCCAGGTGCCTTTTAAGAAGAATCCCCTTTGTGTTGTGCCTTTCTCCCAAGTAAAGGGTGCATGGAGACCAGCTGAGGAGGTGATTTAAAGTGGGGATTTGGGTTTTTTTGTTGTTGTTGTTGTTTTGAATGTGAGGATTTGTTTTTATCTCATATTGAGATTAAAAGGGATGCTAATGGGATTAAGGGAAATTTAGTGGTTTGGGGGCATCCATTCTGGGATGTTGGCTGCAGAGTTTAGGGAAGTGATGTAGCAGGGAAATGTAGCCTGGTGTATTTTCAGGCCTGAAATGTAACTTTCGTATTTCATTAAAACTTTGTTATATGGATAAAGGCAATGGCCATGGTGCCAGAAGTCGTTGGTGGACTAAAGTTTTTCCAGAGCACAAGCACAGCATCTTTCCCTACCATTTTTGGCTGTAATCTGAATTGTGTTGACATCTTGGTGTGATAGAAGGATTCCGATCTCCAAGAAGGTTTGTGTCACAAATCAGTCTCCCCCTGGAAGAGAGACAGGCAGCTGGATGGGCCAGGAAAGTGGAGTTTCTGGTTGGGAGGCTGAGGTCCTACTAAGGGACTTTGGGCCTTGTTGACCCAATGAACCAGTTGACGTCAGTCACCGTTACTAGGGACCATGAGGACCAGTGACACATGGGGGTATTTTTTGTGTTAAACCCATTTGGAAAATAACTTTCAGAGATCAGGCAAATCTGAGCATTTAACTGCAGATTAAGAGTGCTTGAATGAATATGCTGTTCGTTTTGATCTGTGACATACTTACAAAGACTTTTTTTAGTTCATCCTAAGTATAGGCTATTCTGTGATCTTTTTCTTGACAAGTATTGGCCTGTTCTACCCAGTGTAGGAACTTCTAGGTCTTTGGGCTGTGGAGAGCAGGCTTGTTGGAGCTGTATCACTGGTGAGGGATAACTGTGGAGACCACTGTCAAGGTTCGGTCCCAGCCCTGTACCCTTTTGGTCTTGTCCTCAGGTGATTTACATAATCTCTCTAAACCTCAGTTTCCTTATTTGTAAGATGGAATCTGTATACCTGAGCATTGGCAGTTGGCCAGAAGGTACAGAGGAGGGGAGGGGTCTGTATTTTATTCGGTTTGAGTGGGGTCTGAAGGGAGTGCTTGCTTTGCTCTGCCTTAAGGACTTTGAGAAAAGCTGTCCATACTCTACTTTGAAAGTGGTCACCTTCCTTGTCTTGGTTCTCTCTAAGGCTCAAAGTCCTTATTTGTTCCTTGTTGCTGTCAAGTTAGGAGGCACTGACGCACTGTGAAAGCAGTGCCAGGGGAGAGGTGTTGGGCTTGGTATTGTGCAGTTTCCAGGAACAGGAATTAGTAATTCCTATGTCTTTGTAAGTGGCTGATGTACGCATTTGTCCTACCCCAGGCCATAACACATATACATCTGTGGGCAAATTGGCCCTTGAGATTGTTTTGTGTTTTAAGAATAAAGAGAAAGGAAGAGAGTGAGATCAATTTAGGGATTTTACAGCTGAAACGTTTTCTACTGTTTTTGAGGAAACCTATATTTGGCGGGAGCAGATTGTTAATGTGAGGGTGTAAACAGAATTGTATGGGGTATGGAACCTGCCAGCACAGTGTGTGTGTGTCTGTCTGTCCGTGTGTGTATGTGCATGCATGAGAACCAGGTACAGGGGCACACTGTACTTGCATTGGACCAGTCCCCTACACTCTTAAGTCTGGTTTCTCGTGTAAAAGAGGGTAATAGGTTTGGGCTCCAGACAACTTCGGCCAGAATTTAGATTTTAAAAGAAAGTCATTCTTGTTTTTTATCCCCCCCCCCCAAACTTAAGGGTTGCAGACATTATTTAGGGGGAAAAATGAAATGTCAAAGGGTGTCACACATTGAAGAGTATTTCATAAAATCTGTACTTGGACTATATGTAATGTTGTGTACATGATAAAACGAGTATCTTATTGTGGGTCCTGTCAGAACAGTGTTAAATAACATTGTTTTAGATACCATTCAACTTGTAACTCTTAGGTACCTTGATGGTAGTTTTTCCTCTTAACCGTATTGCAGTCTGTTTCTTCCCCACTTGTCTGAGGGTGAACCCTGCGTATACTTTCTAGTAGCAGGTGAATTGCATTGCTCTTCAGTGTCTTTCTTGTACCCACTGTTTGCTGAGCCCTCTCTGTAGGGGCTGGAGTGGGTGGGGGAGTTGAGGAAGCATGTATTGGTTAAGGTTGTCAGTAGTCTGCCACAGGCAAAACAGGTATATGAAGAGTGTGTGTGTATTAAAAAAATTCAACAGTTAATTTTAAAGATCTTAGTTGACTTTATTTGATGATTCATGAATTGAGCATCATCTCACCTAGTAAATACAAAAGAGCTCTAAAGAGCTCTGTTAGTGAAAAGGTTTTTATAGGCAGAAGGGGGAAGGATGAGGAAGTTACAGACATCAAGAGCAGATTGTTTTAGGCAAGGTCACCTTCCTTTAGGGGCTGGGGTCAGTTGGGCAGATTACCTCACTAGTGTTGACCAAGTAATTCCAGATTGACTGGTTTAAAATTCCACTCCTGGGAGAAGTTGAAACCATAATTAGTTATTAAGTCTCAGTTTGGTGACTGTGGAGCTTAGCGCAAGTGATTCCATTTGGGGCCTTTTATCACTTGAAGTGTGTGAGGCAGACTACCTGTCCTTTATTCTCAGAAACACTCCTTCCAACTTTTTTTTTTTTTTAAAGTTTTTATTTATTTATTTGACAGAGAGAGACAGAGATCACAGGCAGGCAGAGGCAGAGAGAGAAGCAGGCTCCCCGCTGAGCAAGGAGCCTGATGCCGGGCTCCATCCCAGGACCCTGATCATGACCTGAGCTGAAGGCAGCGGCTTAACCCACTGAGCCACTCAGGCGCCCCTCCTTCCAACTTTCTAATTAAGATATCTCTCTCTCTCTTTGTCTTTGGAAATAGTTTTTTTGTTTTGTTTTGTTTTAATTTTTTATTTTTTATAAACATATATTTTTATCCCCAGGGGTACAGGTCTGTGAATCGCCAGGTTTACACACTTCACAGCACTCACCAAAGCACATATCCTCCCCAATGTCCATAACCCCATCCCCCTTCTCCCAAGCCCCCTTTCCCCAGCAACCCTCAGTTTGTTTTGTGAGATTAAGAGTCACTTATGGTTTGTCTCCCTCGTCTTTGGAAATAGTTTTATTGGTTAGGTATTTCTGGTATAAGTAACTAATGTAAAACTATTAAAAGGGAAATTTGTTGGCTGATGTGACAAGAAGTCGAGTGGGTCTCAAACAGGGACATCAGAGCTTGTTACCTTTCTCTGATATTCTGATCTCAGGGTCAAGATTGAGTCTTCCCCAGTAGTGCTGTCTGATGGCAGAAGACTCTGACTTGGATCATTGCCCATCACTGACTATATGCAGAATGGGAATGCCAAACGACCGTGCCTCAGACATGAGACCTGTACCCATCTCTGCCCTCTGCTTGCTCACCCCAGCAGCACCTTGCTCATCATTATGAGGCATGCTAGGTGAAATACTTGGGTTGAGCAGTCTGTCTTTTCTCTAGAAGTGGTGTGCCCCTTAACTGGAAGCAGGAAATTTTGAATGGCTGAGAGGGAAGCTAATTTTCCATGCTAAGTCATAAATCAGAACTCAGATCCGCTTAGAGTGACTCTCGTAACTCAAGAAAAGGGTAAAGAGAAGGTGGTTGTGGATCATGTATTTCAAATCCTTTTGTAGAGGATGAAATGGTTTATTTTGCTAGGTGCTGGGTACAGAGGGAGCCACTCTGGGGAGCTGTGAGAGGCGTTAAGCCAAGTCTCAATGTCTCTTTGAGAGGAGTGAGATGACTTAGGTCACCAGTGATGATAGGGTCCAGTTTGGCCAGAGAAAAAGCCCTCAGGAAGCAAAAGGGTAAGAGGGGCTGTACATGGAGGGAGCACAGGGCAAGAGTTGGAAAATAGACCAGGTATATAAGTTTCAGTAAACACTTACATGAATGAAATTGTAATGGAGAGCATTTCAGTAGACTGGGTTCATCTTTCGTCCATGCCTGTGAAAACTACAGTTGTAATTTTGCCATTTGCTAAGCTGTTTCTGTACTTGAGTTCTTGTAAAGTCTGCTGCTTGGCATTCCTCTAGTATTACAGAATGCCTGCTCAGATTTCCATAATCAAAAACAAGTGTTAAGCATTGCTAGAGTAATCATTTTCCTACAGTTCTTGCTGTTGGATTTATTCAGTCCTTTAAGAGCCTTGGAATAATTGAGGATCCAGTGGCCAAGGATGAGACCAGCCCTGCTTCTCACTAGATCCTCAGGTCTTTCTTTTTTTAAAAATATATTTTTAAAGATTTTATATTATTTAGCTGACAAAGAGCACAGCAGGGGAGCCGCTGGCAGGCAGAGGGAGAGGGAGAACCAGGCTTTCCACCCAGCTAGGAGCCCAACGTGGGGCTTGATCCCAAGAGATCCTGGCATCACCAAACCAAAGGCAGCCACCCAACTGACTGAGCCACCCAGGTGCCCCAGAGCTTCAGTTCTTAACTTGAGGGGAGGTCAGAGGTCATCTTAAGAATGTGACGAATGCTGGGGTGCCTGGGTGGCTCAGTTGTTAAACCATCTGCCTTCAGCTCAGGTCATGATCCCAGGGTCCTGGGTTTGAGCTCCACATGGGGCTCCCTGCTTGGCAGGAAGCCTGCTTCTCCCTCTCCCACTCCCCTGCTTGTGCTCCCTCTCTCGCTGTTTCACTCTATCAAATAAATAAATAAAATCTTTAAAAAAATGTGACGAATGCTGTGGGTCCTTTCTCTGGGAAAAAATGCTTATGCGTGAACGTTGTACATTTGTGGAGATGGTTCTCATGAACCAGAGCCAATCCAAGAAGCATGTACTAAAATGAATTTCCTGAGCTTTAATTTGAGAATGAATTTATTATTATGTTAATTAAAAGGCTCTTGGTGGTTTTGAAGACTTTCCTTTTTACATGCAGCCTGCTTTTGGAGACATTTACAAATATATGATGTGGAAATGGTGTGAAGCGCCCATTTTGGTCTGTCCTTGTAAAATCCTCCAGAGGGTGTTATAGAGCTGTTAGCATGAGAGTTAGCAGTGGTACAAACCTACCCAGGACCCCTGTGTACCTCTCTTTCCCAGCTTGTTTTCTTTTCTGGGGTTGAGGAATGTCAGAATGGGCCTGTCCGCGACTGCAGAAGAAGAGAGGTTTTTGTTCAGTGCAGTTGCCACTGTTGGTAAAACTGTCTCCAGGGTTGGGTGTTGGCCTGGAGCTTTTGCTCCAGAACGTAACCCAGCAGGCCATTAGTTAGTCTGTCATTTGGTGGTGTTGGATGTGGGTAGACTTAGAATAATGGCTGTGAGTCCCTCTTGTGATTTAGTGTCTCCTCTTTATGCATGCTCTAGAACTACACGCGGAGGGAGGTAGAACTTGTGGGACGGCAAAGTATTCTTCAGCATAATGTTTAGTTCAGGAATATGAACCTAACATGTTCCTCCAGGTGTGGAGCACGGTGCACGCCGCTATCTCTCCCCACATCCCTGTGTGGTGGAAGGAATAGGAAACACAATACCATAAACTTGAATAATTCATACTTCTGTAATTGGGGCAGAGTTGTTGGAGGATGGAAAAGAACTCCCGTTACTTCTAAGAATAGTGCGTATTGAAAACTCTGTTACTCCTTAATCTCTAAAATTCAAAGATTAAACTTGTTAGGTGCTGATGGATAGTTTACCTTTTCATTTACTGTTGGTGTTGGCTCTAATTAATCCCATTGCTCTGTTCAGTTGAATTACAGTCTTATTGTATGGGCATGATTTTTGTCGCTTGAGCAGTTTCCCCATTCTGTTCTCTAATTAAGAGAAGCAAGATAGGGCACCTGCAAGAGTTTTAAGGTTTTTTTGTTTGTTTGTTTTTAAGATTTTATTTGACCGAGATTACAAATAGGCAGAGAGGCAGGCAGTGGGGCGGGGGAGCAGGCTCCCTGCCTAGCAGAGAGCCTGATGCGGGGCTCAATCCCAGGACCCTAAGATCGTGACCTGAGCCGAAGGCAGAGGCTCAACCCACTAAGCCACCCAGGCGCCCCCTTGGAAGAGTTTTGTAAAAGGTGGCGCCATCCATGTGTAGGTTGTTTTCATTTATAATCTTGGTTGAAAATTACTTGGCGCTCAAGTTCTTTCAGTTATAAAAAGCTGCTAAGGGGGCGCCTGGGTGGCTCAGTGGATTGGGCCGCTGCCTTCGGCTCAGGTCATGATCTCAGGGTCCTGGGATCGAGCCCCGCATCGGGCTCTTTGCTCAGCGGGAGCCTGCTTCTCTCTCTCTCTCTCTCTGCCTGACTCTCCGCCTACTTGTGATCTCTCTCTCTGTCAAATAAATAAATAAATAAAATCTTTAAAAAAAAAAAAAAAAAAAAAAAAAGCTGCTAAGTAAGAAAGTCATGGTATGTGTCTTCATTTGTTTTCCTTTTGGCACTTGGAGACAATTGAGCTGACAGATTAGCTGTCTGGAAATACCACCACCTTTGTGTTCATCTATTTCAGAATCCTAACACGCATCTTTGTAATCCCAGCAATGCAGTTTTGAGTTATCAGTGTTGGAGCCCTTTGGAGTTGCAGCACATGCAGCCTGTAATTCAGTTGGCCTATCCTCAGGGTCCTCTCTGAGGACATCGGCAGGCCTGTTTGCTTTGGGAATCCTGTGTGAGCATCCTTCTCTTGTACTTGTGAGGGCTGAATGTCCTTCCTGGTCCGTGGCTCTTTCTGCTTGCTTTCCAGACCCCCACATTCCCTCTGTTTGCCTTGAGGCAGTGTTTGTCTTTGATCCATAGCTGTTTGTGAAAAGGTTTTTTCTTAAGGGTAGAACTATATTTTCTGAACTAAGGTATTTTTGGTGTGTTTTGTTTTGTATTGTTCTTTTGTTTTTGTTTTGTTTTGTTTCTTTTCCCTCCCTCTAGTACTGCTTGCCTTTTTTGAAATGGTGAAGTCAAACATGAGTCACCTGGCTGGCTGTCAGCCTTAATATATGGAGCTGCAGTGTGGGTCTCTTCTTTCTCACTGTTTCCACAGATGGGAAGCTTGAGCATATGTTTATGAGCACTCTGTTTTAGTGAGTAGTTGAGTGGTTACTGTGGCCCAGGTGCTAGATTTCTGAGAAAGCCTCCTATGTTTTCCTTAAGTCTTCACAAAACGACCTTACTAACTGGGTGCTAGTATTCTCTCTGTTTTGTAAAAGGAAGATGACGCCCAGAGAGCTCATCCCTTGAGCAGAGATGCAAGGGCATGGAGCTGGCAAGTGGCAGCGCCTGGCTCCAGAGCCCATGCACGTGCTTGCTCGCTCCCTGCCCCCTCCCCCGCCCCGCCCCAGGATTTTATTTTTAAGTAATCTCTACACCCAGCATGGGGCTTGAACTTATAACTTGGAGATCAAGAGTTGCATGTTCCACTGACTGAGCCAGCCAGGTATCTCCTACATGCTCTTGATTTCTATTTTACAAGCTGTGGAAGGAGGCAATCTGTCATGTGTAGATGGTTGGGATGGTACACAGTGGGCACAAGGTAGACTGCGGGAGTGCTTTCTGAGAAGTATGGGCCAGCCACTCTGAAGGAAGAGAGAGCTTCCAGCTGTGAGCATAGGAAAGAAGCTGGCATTTTGGCTGGTCCATCTGAGGACAGCTGAGGCTTGGATGGAGATCTGGACTGTTTTGCAAGCAAGCATCTGTACCTTGGAGGCACTCATCAGGATGGGGAATAGTCAGAGGGGGGTTTTTTACTCTGGGCAGATCTCCTTTTCATCTGGGCATCTGGTCACTAAATGCTGTGTCACTCTACTGAGGAGTCTGGAAGAAATTCGCAAGAGTGGAATTAAACTTCACCTGTCTCGATTTGGTTTCCCCTCCCTTTTTTTTTCCAGTATGTGTGTGCATGTGTGTATTTTTTTTTTTTAAGATTTTATTTATTTATTTGACAGATCACAAGTAGGCAGAGAGGCAGGCAGAGAGAGAGGAGGAAGCAGGCTCCCCGTCGAGCAGAGAGCCCGATGTGGGGCTCCATTCCAGGACCTTGAGATCACGACCTGAGCCGAAGGCAGAGGCCTTAACCTACTGAGCCACCCAGGTGCCCCTTCACCTCCATTTTTTCCTTGTTACTCTAGAGAAAGTCTGAATACAGAAAAGGGAGTTTGGGCTGGAATAAACTTCATTTTTAGCCTGTGTGCACCAGGCTTGTTAAAGCAGGGGTGTGATCTGGATGATCTCTTAGGATTCTGGTGAGTCTGTCTCAAAGTGCTGCTTATTATAGGGTGCAGTTGAGTTCCTGCTCATGGGTGCTTATTTCCCACTTAGGGACTCTTGTTTAAAGGGAATTTCCTGCCTGAAGCAAACAGGCCAAATTCTGCCAGGGTGTGTGTAGGACTTACTAGGTAATCAGTTGCTGTGCTGTATTCTGTGTGTGCAGTGAAGATTCATTGGTTAATAAAGGTATTTTCTATGTATGCCATGTACAATTAAAGCATGTCTGAGGGGCAGAGTGAGGCAAGTGTTTAAGGGGTCCTAATATGTCCAGTGGTGGGCAGTGGCTCAGTGCTAGAAAGGTGGTAATTTATTTAATAAAAGTGTCTTGAAGAAATCGATCATTTTACTTTTAAGACCTGTCTTTTACTTTGTAAGATCACAAATGATCTCATTGAGTAAGAGTTTGGCTCTGAGTAGCTGTGAGAAAAATCCAGTCAAGAGAAAGTGATAGAAGTGGTTAAACAGGCTTCATGCAAAACTAAAAAACTAGACTAGTAAGCTGGTTGGAATATGATCAAAATGTAATAGATTTATTGCAGCAAAATTCTCCTGTTGCTCTAAAACCCAGACTCCCATCCTGTGGTACTCCAAGCTCTAGCTTCAGTGGCGGATTGTTGTCCCATGTCTTTGGTTCTTTGCTTTTTCTAGATACCCCCTTACTCCCCATCTTTCAGGGTCCAGTTTGGATCTTAGTTTACAGTGACCTACCAAGTTTGTTTTTGTTTGTTTTTTAAAAAGCTTGCTCCACATCCACCATGGGGGCTTGAACTCACAACCCTGAGATCAAAAGTCTCATGCTCTTCCGACTGAGCCAGCCAGGTGCTCTGACCTACCTAGTTTGTAAAGCAGTGGTATCCTTGGAACTTCCTGCAGTAATGGAAAATCTGCTTTCTGAGTTACCATCCAGCATGGTAGCCACTCTCACCCCATGGCAAGTGTGCCTGATTTGACAGGTTTTAGAGAAGATAGGCTTATTTTAGTTCACTGGTGCTTGTGGTTGAAACTGCCTTGTAGGCAGGTGAATTTTGGTTTTGGAATGCCGGGGCAGGCCTAGGCCAGAAGTGACTTTGGGTATTGCTGGGAGGGTGGGCGAGGTCTTCTTGGGGCTGTGTGGAGAGAGAAGAGGAGGGGCCTGGGGCTACATTTAGAGTGAGAGGACAGTCAGGAACTGGATCCTGATTTGTGGGAAATGGCAAATACCTTGCTCCCATTCCCACAGAAGGCTGGAAATGGAGTCCCAGCAAGGTCCCAGGCTAGAGAAAGCCAAGCCTGTATAGCCTTAGAACTCATATGGAGAATTAAGCTTCATCGGCTTAGGAAAAGTTTTATGTTTTGTTTTGTTTTTTTAAACTATCCATTGTGGAGTGAATGCCATTACCTAGGTTAAATATGGTATCCTTCAGTCTCTGGCCTTCTGTTTTTGTGGCCTAGAAAATTTCTTACTCCTCCTTGGAATTTGCTTTATCTGACATCTTTCGTTTCATTCCCTCCTTCCCCATTTTGTGAGCAGAGATTTTGGGGAGGGCTGGTGCATTTGACCCATTATCTTTGGATGCGGAGAATGTGAACAAAGGCTGAAGCAGTGATTGAAGTCAGCTGTGGTTATAGAAAGTGCCAGTGGTGGTCTGCCTGGATTGAATCAACTGAACCAGATGGATCAAGCCTGCCCACAGAGTTTGTGCTAGTGTCCTGCAGACTAGACCTCAAGGCCTATTGGGTTTATTCTGTGAGATGTGCAAAGTTAATACCAAATCATAACATTCACTTTTATTAATACTATGATTAATAGAGTTTATTGAGCACATATTTTCTGTTGCATACCATTTGACACTTCACCAGTCCTGTGAGAGACAGTCTGATCTCCATATCTGAGTTCAGGAATCTGGTGAAGCCATCGGCCCCCATTAGTCAACAACATATAAAAGTATCATCTTGGGGCACCTGGGTGGCTCAGTGGGTTAAAGCCTCTGCCTTCGGCTCAGGTCATGATCACAGGGTCCTGGGATCGAGCCCCGCATCGGGCTTTCTGCTCAGCAGGGAGCCTGCTTCCTCCTCTCTCTCTGCCTGCATCTCTGCTTACTTGTGATCTCTGTCAAATAAATAAAGTCTTTTTAAAAAAAGTTTTATCTTAATGTTTTTAAGTATATACATGTTATTGTGCAGTAGATCTCTAGAACTTTTTCATCTTGCAAAACTGAAACTATATCCGTTTAAAAACTCTCTTTCCAACTTCCTCCAGCCCCTTGGCAACCACATATGCTACTTTCTGTTTCTAAGAGTTCGACTATTTTAGATACCTCACATAAGTGGAATCATGCTATTTGTCTTTCCTTGCTTCACTTAGCAAATGTCTTCCATGTTGTCACATATGAGAGGATTTCCTTTTTTAAGGCAGAAAATATCCTATTGTACATACTTACACATTTTCTTAATCCAGTCATATGTTAATTGACTTTGGGATTGCTTCCCCTTCTTGGCTTATTAGGGATAGTGCTGCAATGAAATGAACCTGAATGCACCTGGGTTTACAAATAGCCACTTGGATACTTTTAAACACAGATTTCTTTCTTTTTTTTTAAGATTTCACTTTTTTGTCAGAGAGAGAGCAAGCACACAAGCAGGGGTAGAGGCACGCTACCTGCTGGGCAAGGAGCCCAAGGACCCAGGACCCTGGGATCTTGACGTGATCGGAAGGGGGAGGCTTAACTGACTGAGCCACTGAGGTGTCCCTGAACATGGGTTTCAATTTAGAAGTTGGATACAGAAACCCGCTACAAAATTGCCATGTCCTGTTTGCATGCTGAAACTGATCTGGGATTGGAGGGTTTTTATTTGGCGGCTGTGAAAGGTAGACACAAAGGTACAAGAAGGGAGATGGTGCAGCTGGGGTCACCTGTCCAGCAAGGTATCTTTTAGGGCACCCTAAAAGAAAACATGTGACTGGTTGCAAATGCAGTGGACTCTACCCCTTTTTAGGGTCTTATCCTGTCAGTTATCCCACAGCCATGGCTTCTCAGCCCAACCCACTAATGACATTTTCCATGGCAAGTAGCTTGCCTCATATTTTCATTTCAGCCAGTCTAATCCTGAAAAGGCTCACAGACTCACTGTAGCTTAACATTTCTCTACGCATTGCCTCAGAATGTGACTAGAGCAGCCTAACTTTTGAAATCCTTTAAATGGGGTGGCCCTTACCAACTCATGATCACATAGATGTAGCAGAGGTGAGAAGTGTTTCCAGTGTCCAGTCTTGGCAGGCTCTGCTTTTCCATGCATTCAGTGTCCTGTGACTCATTCCTGGACAACTAGGATTGCTTCATCCTCCCTCCTGCCCAGTGCAAGAAGCACCACATGCCACCTGTCCTTGGAATGCGAGCACAGAGCCTCAGGATAGATGAACTAGACAGCTTGCTTCCCCAAAAGGAAGCAGCTGAGATTTTGATTTTTCCTTTCTCGGAAAATCTGGTCCCATTTTTGCAAATGGGACCATTCATTCATCAGTTCATGTACATGTCCATTTCTGCTTTTTGATTGTTATGAAAAATGCTGTTGTGAAGTTTCACATGCAAGATTTTGTGTAGACCTGTTTTTCTTCCCTTTGATTTTATAGCTAAGGGTGAACGTTCCTCCTTCTATGGTAACTGTTTAATCTTTCCAGGAACTGCGGACTGCTTTCCAAAGTCACTCCCCTATTTTTACATTCCTGTCATCAGTGTATGAAGGTTCCAGTTTCCCTACATCTTTGTCAACACTTGTTGTTATCTGTCTTTCCAGTTGTAACAAATTCCTTTCAACCCAGCAGAATTGAAGAAGTTTCAGCTTTTACCTCTGACTCTCTTCGTTTTGATCTTCTGGATAAGCAGCAGTTGCAGGATAAGGAATTGTTTTCTGGTGTTCTTGCAGGATATTTCTGCCCAGATGAGTCTTATCATGTGACATGCCAGTAACAAGACACTGTATGCAGATCTGAATGCATGGTATTGTTAAGAGGTTGAATTTTAAGTTGTATTGTGGAACTTATTTCTGTGAACTTTTTTTCCTAGTGATAACCTTAATTGATCTTTTTGGTAATAGAGTGTTGATGTCTTCAGGTAAGGGTCCCGGTCCACATTCTCCCTTCCAGTTTTTACTCACAGGTGTACATGTGTACCTGAGGCTAAAGATTTATCTCAGAACCCATCTCACTCTCTGTAAGATGAGCTTCTGGTCCAGGGCAGAGGATGAGGGCTTGATTCATCAGGAATCTTAAGCAGACTGTGCCTCCCAGGTTTTGAAACCAGCCATAACCTTGAAGTCACTCTTTACTATTTAACAGCAATTGGCATTCTCTTGTCCTGGTACCAGAATGAGCTAGTCACTCAGCGTTTTATTTCATGCTTAACAGATGTTCTGTTTATCTCTGTTGTGTTTTATGTTAGCCAGTAGAGCATGCTGAAAATGGAATGAACCACTTAAGGAGGTAAATAGATGAGCTGTGACTAGTGGTGTTAAAACTGAAAATGTACACTCACTGGCATTTGAAGAAATGGGTAGCGATCTCGGACAGTCTGCTTAACCTTTGAGCCTCTGTTTCCCTACAGTCAGTAAAAGGGGGGTAACAAAAACCCCACCTCCCTCAAGTCTGGGATCAGGTAGCTCTAGTGTTAGTAAAAAGCTCCTGCCGGGAGGCACAGCAGAGGGAACATGCTCTGATGTAGAAGGTGCTGTGGATTCAGTCATACATGATTAAAGATGCAGTGATTTGCACTTGAAACCTGATTGATTCTAATTGCTGTCTTCCAGCTTGACCAGTTCAGTTGAGTTTGCTTTGTGTATGCTTTCCCTACCTTATTTCCTTGCTCATCCTGAATTTTGAAGTCACCATCCTTTTTCACTGTGGTCTCAGTTGCAATTACCTCTAAAGAGGACATTGCTTTGTCTTACTGTTTATCAGCTTTTATTACCCATGCCAACACATTATTTGCAGGGTTCTGTCACTTCCTCATTTAAGTTCGTGCATTTGTGGCAGCTATATCTCATTCATTTTCACCAGAGTGTGAACGTATCATGATTGGTTCTCATATTGGTGGACATTTGGGTGCTCAGATAGATTGATTGATTTTACGATTTTGTTTTTAAGCAAGTTCTACCCCCAACAAGGGTTTAAGATTCCCAGCCCCATGATCCAAGAGCTCAACCAACTGAGTCAGGCAGGTGCTCCCTTTAGATTTATTTGTACTGAAGGGGGAAGGGAGGGTGGAATTGGTGTCATTAGAAAGCATTGTTGCTCTGAGCGTTCTTCTGCATACAGACATGCACTTGAGACCTGTGTACAAGTGTTTCAGTAAGTGCCAGGAGTGGAATTAACTGGATCATCAGGGATACCTTAATACCAAATGATTTTTGGAAACGGTTCCATCAGTTTACCTGGCCACATCCTAAAATGTTGAACCACATTTTCACAAACATTGGCATTAATGGACTTCTTATAGTTTACCAGTCTTGATGGGTACAAAAATGTCATTGTGGCTTCAGTTATCAGGGAAATGAAGATTAATGAGGCTGGGCATCTTTTTTTAAAATTTAACTTTATTTAAATTAATTAACATGTAGTGTATTACTAGTTTCAGAGATAGAGTTCAGTGATTTATCAGTTGCATATGACACCCAGTGCTTATCACATCACATGCCTTCCTTAATGCCCAGCACCTAGTTCACCCATTCCCCCCACCTCCCCTCCAGCAACCCTGTTTGTTTCCTATAGTTAAGAGTCTCAAGGTTTGTCTCTGTCTCTGATTTCATGTTATTTCCCCTCTCTTCCCCTGTGATCCTGTTTTCTTACGTTCCCTATATGAGTGAAATCATATGATAATTCTTTATCTGATTGACTTATTTTGCTTAGCATAATATCTTCTAGTTCCACATCATTGCCAATGGCAAGGTTTCATTCTTTATGATAAATAGCATTCCTTTGTGTGTGTATGTACACCACTTCTTTTTTTTTTAAACATTTTTTTTTTTAAGATTTTATTTATTTATCAGAGGGAGAGAGGGGGAGAGAGCAAGCACAGGCAGACAGAATGGCAGGCAGAGGCAGAGGGAGAAGCAGGCTCCCCGCTGAGCAAGGAGCCCGATGTGGGACTCCATCCCAGGACGCTGGGATCATGACCTGAGCCGAAGGCAGCTGCTTAACCAACTGAGCCACCCAGGCGTCCCTGTACACCACATCTTTATCTGTTCGAATATCTGTCCAATGACATCTGGCCTCTCCATAGTTTGGCTATTGTGGTCATTTCTGCTGTAAACATTGGTGGGGACAGGTGGCCCTTGGGATTACTATGTTTGTATCCTTTGTGTAAATACTTAGTAATGTAATTGCTGGGTCCTGGAGTAGCTCTATTTTTAACTTTTTAAAAAAATTATTTTTTATTTTTTAAATTTATCTGTCAGGGGGGAAGAGAGAGAGTGCGCACGTGTGCACTCAAGCAGGCAGAGTGGCAGGTAGAGGCTGAAAGAGAAGCAGGCTCCCTGCCCAGCAAGGAGCCCAATGTGAAATTCAATCCCAGGACCCTGGGATCATGATGTGAGCTGAAGGCAGTGGCTTAACCGACTGAGCCATCAGGCATCCCTATTTTTAACTTTTTGAGGAGTCTCCCTACTGTTTCCCAGAGTGGGTGGACCAGCTTGCATTCCCACCAGCAGTGTAAAAGGGTTCACCTTTCTCCACATCTTCATCAACATTTATTGTTTCCTGACTTGTTAATTTTATTTTATTTTATTAAAGATTTTATTTATTTATTTGAAGGAGAGACAGTGAGAGAGAGCATGAGAGGCGAGAAGGTCAGAGGGAGAAGCAGACTCCCCATGGAGCTGGGAGCCCGATGCGGGACTCGATGCTGGGACTCCGGGACCGTGACTGGAACCGAAGGCAGTTGCTTAACCAACTGAGCTACCCAGGCGCCCATGACTTGTTAATTTTAAGACTGAGCATTTTCTTGTGTATATTCAATGTTGTTGAAAATGCCTGTTTCTGATTTTTGCTCATTTTCTGTTAGCTTATTTATTTATTTATTTAGAGCAAGTATGTGCCTGCACTAGCCAAGTGGGTGGGGTAGGGGCAGAGGCAGGGTGAGTGTGAATCCTAAGCAGGCTCTGTGCCCAGTGCAGAGCTGGACATGGGGCTCGATCTCAGCACGGTGAGATTCTCGCCAGAGCTGAGATCAAGAGTCCCATGCTTAACCAACTGAGCCACCAGATGCCCCTAGCATATTTTTTTAAATTGATTTGCAGAAGTTGTTTATAGAGTATGAGTACTGGATCTCTGTGGATAGATTTTTTTTTAAAAGATTTTATTTATTTATTTGATAGAGATCACAAGTAGGCAGAGAGGCAGGCAGAGAGAGGGGGGAAGCAGGCTCCCCGCTGAGCAGAGAGCCCGATGTGGGGCTCGATCCAAGGACCCTGAGATCATGACCTGAGCCGAAGGCAGCGGCTTAACTCACTGAGCCACCCAGGCGCCCCTGTGGATAGATTTTTTTTGCAAATATTTTTCCCTAGTTTAGTCCCCCCCCCCCCCCGCCGCCGCCTCGTAGTCTTTGGACAAACAGGTGATGTTAATATTAACATGGGTGAATATATAAATCTTTGTTTTTACAATTAGTGGAAAGAACACTACCTGAAAAATACTCTGTATTGTTTTTATAAAAGTTGTAAGGTTTTGGGGTGCCTGGGTGGCTCAGTGGGTTAAGCCGCTGCCTTCGGCTCAGGTCGTGATCTCAGGGTCCTGGGATCGAGTCCCGCATCGGGCTCTCTGTTCAGAAGGGAGCCTGCTTCCCTCTCTCTCTCTCTGCCTGCCTCTCCATCTACTTGTGATTTCTTTCTGTCAAATAAATAATTAAAATCTTAAAAAAAAAAAAGTTGTAAGGTTTTTATTTTCAAATGTATGCCCTTAATTCATCAGGAAATGATTTCTGGGTACAGGGTGAGAAGTTGTGCAGGCTTTGTGACCACAGATGAATGAATGCCATTTCTAGCCTTAGCATCCTCTTCTGTGAGATCTTGGTCCTTACCTGTGCAAGGTTCTCATGGCGTGTGGGATACAGCATACTAGCACACTCACTGGGCCTGAGCCACAGTGAGCATTCAGTAATTGCTCATTGGTCTCAGTCCAGCTGCATTCCCTAAGCATGTGGACACTCAGGGAAAGTTGGCACTTAACTGGGAAAGTTGTTTCTTATACATTGCCTGCCAGCCGCTACAAGCATTGTGGCCAGCCTGGGTTTGGCTGCTCAGCAAATCTCTGGCAGGGCACTGGCTAGCTTGGAGAATGTTCAGCTGTATGCAAAGCTTGGCTGATTCAGGCAGGTGCTCAGTCAGTATCAGAGCTAATTGGTGTGATATCTGATGCATTCTAGAAATGACTGTTTCCTAGGTTCCTAGTACAGTCACAAGCCTGGGTCCAAGATACTTTCCTAACCAGGAGATTTGGGCCTTGAGTGGAGCTTGTTTAGTGACGGACATTGAGTGTGCAGGAGTGTTCAGACGTGGGCATGCCTTCGTATGTTCTGGGAGGTCAGATGTCAAAATGAGGGCTTTGGGAGATTGAAAAGCATTGATTCTAACGCCTGCTTATGGAATTTGTGCAGTAGTTACTGTCCTGTCTGTGAGCCTTTTCCAGTTAGGCTCTGCTGGTGTTCTCACTGGCATTTTGACCAGGGGCTTTATCATACACCTACGGAGGGGGCCACTGACGGCATGTAATAATAAACCATCAAATGTTTCTTGATCCCTTTCAACTCTGTAATCTCCACATTGGAAAACTGGAAATAATCTCAATTTAAAACAGTTGGGTGTGGTTCATGAGCTTTGGCCTTGTGATGGGTAGCAGTGGCTGTTGCTTCACTGTTAAAGGTGACGACGGGGGGCGCCTGGGTGGCTCAGTGGATTGAGCCGCTGCCTTCGGCTCAGGTCATGATCTCAGGATCCTGGGATCGAGTCCCGCATCGGGCTCTCTGCTCAGCAGGGAGCCTGCTTCCCTCTCTCTCTCTCTCTGGCTGCCTCTCTGTCTACTTGTGATTTCTCTCTGTCAAATAAATAAATCTTTAAAAAAAAAAAAAAAGGTGACGACGGGTCTGTATACAGATCCCATCAACACAAGAACACAGGATGTGAGGAGAATATTAATTGTGGGTAATCCTGTGTGCTTCTACACATGAAAATACGTGTTACTACCCCCCCCCCCCCCAAGATTTTATTTATTTATTAGAGTTCATGAGCAGGGGGGAAGGGTAGAGGAAGAAGCAGGCTCCCCACTGTGCAGGGAGCCTGATGCGGTGAACTTGATCCCGGGACTCAGATCATGACCTGAGCTGAAAGCAGACACTTAACTGACTGAGCCACCCAGGTGGCCAGAATTAGGTGTTACGATATGGGGTGACCTTTTCCCTACTTGTGGCTTTGTTGCATTTTATTGTAAGGACAGTGAAATGTTTTAATGAGAAGACCTCATTCTGCAGGTAAAAATGCCCTCTGAACCTGAAGATGTTCTGCTCTTGGCCAGGAGGGAATTGCTTGCTTCTCTTGACACTTCATTGTCTAGGGGCTGCCTCACCTGCTCCTGCCCCTCCCTTTACTAGTTTTGAGATTCAACCAAAACTTTAAAATTGAGCCAAGGCCTTCTAGGAAGCATTTAGTTTGAAAAATTATTCTACCCTGTAGCTTTGTGTGTCACCATAAGTTAGTTGTCTCAAAAGATTAATGAACTGTACTTTAAACTCTCTGGAAGAGCTGAGTTATCAATTTTCCCCCTGCTCTGAGTTAGGAGTAGTCCTTTTCCTCAGTTGATGCGAGTGCAGGAAATGCTGTGGTTGTACAGCCCACAAGGATTTTTGTTACTCTTAAGATTGTTAATCTTGCTGCTTTTCTGTCTTAAATATAAACCACAAGTCACAGAATCCATTCTTTACCTTCAACTAGAGTTTTCCTTTCAGAAAAGTACTTTTATTTTTTATTTTTTATTTTTTTTAAAGATTTTATTTATTTATCTGACAGAGAGAAATCACAAGTAGATGGAGAGGCAGGCAGAGAGAGAGAGAGGGAAGCAGGCTCCCTTCTGAGCAGAGAGCCCGATGCGGGACTCGATCCCAGGACCCTGAGATCATGACCTGAGCCAAAGGCAGCGGCTTAACCCACTGAGCCACCCAGGCGCCCAGAAAAGTACTTTTAAACACTTAGCTGTTCAGCAGTGTTTGAGGAGCTCTGATTTTGTAGGAGGCTCAGTCTATAAAGGTGAGTTTCTGTTTCAGAAAATAGACTATTTGGGTTCTTTCCCCCTTGTCCTTTGATAACTGATTGAACAACACCGAGCACTTCATATATGTCAGGCACCCTTTTTAAGCCTGCTAATCCATGGGGCAGCCCTGAGGGTATCCCCTGTGAAGCACTAGTTCACAGAAGAGGAGTCAGAGCTTAAGGGTGGCCTGTGTCTCCCAGCTCAGCTCTGGTGCTTGGTGTTCAGACCAGGCTGTTCCTCTTCTTGTTCAGCACTTGCAGGTCTGTGTCTGCCCTCCTCGCAGGGCAGCAGGTCTGAGTGGGTGGGGCCCAGTTGTGGTATATTTGTTTATTCATTCTCTTAACTTCACTGTAAAACTCACTCTGACAAATGCACTACCACAGTAAGAAACAGTATTTCTAGCATCCCCCCAAATTCTCCTTGTGCCTCTTGGTAGTCAGCTCCTCTTCCCACTCCCAGCTCCACACATGTGTTTTTAAAACAAGCTTCCCCCAAAATTCTCTTTGCAGCCAGAAATGAGAGCCTCCACTTTACAAGCTCTTAGCAGAGCAGCAGTCAGGTCGTTTTTTTGCTTATGATCCTTGGTGGATGAGATGCAGAAGTGGGGCCACTTGCCATAAGCACAGATAGCACCAGAATGTTGGGTCCTGTTTTTGAGTTGCTGCAGGAAGGAGAAAACATTGATGGTGTGCCACGGAGTGCACTCATTTTGGGCCACCAAAGGAGTCCTGGAAATGTGTCCCTGTCCCATTTGCTTCTCTACATCTGTCTATATTGGGAATTCTGAGGTTAGCGCATCTTTTACAGGTAATCCCCAAATTGCTTTTTTTACCTGGGATTGGCCAAACCTGGATACACCCCAGGTGTCTCTCACCCTCCCATTCCCCACTTCTGCTAAGGGACTCTGAGTTGATTGCTGACTGAACACATGTATCACTGCAAAAGAATTGTGGCTTAGTGAAAGTTGCAGAACTCTCTGAGGGGAAGATTCTTTTAAAAATATGGGGGGACACTGCTCATTCATGCATAATTTTTTTTAAAAGATTTTATTTATTTGACAGAGACACAGCGAGAGAGAATGAGAGAGAGAACACAAGCAGGGGAGTGGGAGAGGGAGAAGCAGGCTTCCTGCTGAGCAGGGAGCCTGATATTGGGCTTCATCTGAGGACCTGAAGGCAGATGCTTAATGACTGAGCGACTCAGGGGCCTGCATAATCACCTTCTAATAAGATGCTGTAAGACAGGCATGTGGATCACTAGTGAGCAGTGTCAGGCTAGAACCTCAGGTATTCATGCAGGTAGCTGTGGTAGCTGAGCACATTTGCTCCCCAGATGTCTGTGTCTGCAAGTGTTTGTTGTTCCCTGAGACAAGGAACAGCTCCGTGCCGGCAGAAGGCAGCTGTTGCTACACTGCACAGGGCACCACCCATAAAGGCGACATAGTGATGTGCCAGCAGTCACCCAGGTGCTGGCATTCTAGGACATTAGCCTGGACTGCTTGGGATCTCTTAGCATCGTAGGACCCGTTTTCTTTGCTAAGACCTCGTGTGGATTGTATATTTAACTAGGGGTGACTGATGTGGCCTTTGTTCTTTTAAGCTGATTCTCTGGTTGTAGGAATTAGATTGTTGTAATTTTGGTTTAGTTCACAGCTGTTAGGGAAGCTGTATAGAAGTGTACTTTCATTCCTTTTTCTGGGCGGGGGGGGCGGTGTTGGTGAGAGGTGGAAGTAGGGAGAGGAATAATGACCACAGGCTTTTACGCTAAGAATGCCAGGAAAACATTTTGCAGGTTTGTTTTTGTTTGTTTGTTTTGGATAGCTCTTTGAATTATCCACAGTTTTCTTACAAACTTAGCCAGGATTCAGGCAGAAATGAACCAAATACTTCAGCCGTGCTTACAGTATGTATTTCTGTTGTGGACTTGTACCTGTGTCCCATGTTTGTGTGTTTTGCAGAGTCCATCAATAACCAGGGCTTAATAATGAAGTTCAGATTGACTGGGTTGTGAGTATGTTGGCTTGCCTGGGGTACCTTTGCTCTGCTGCCTGCATAGGGCACGCATAAAGAAACCTTTACTATAGTTGTTGGCTGTCGAGTAACCAGGTGCCTCCTGTCCTGTTGCAGCTCATAGTGATTCTCTCCCAACTAACAACACTGGTTGTAACAAAGTCCCTGTTGTGCTTCACTTTCATCTTAAAGATGAGATTGCAGAAAGGACTGATTGGGATTGGGGATGGAGACATGCAAACAGCCCCCCTCTCTCCCTGCTGCTGGTCCCTTGGGGGAGTCCAAGGTGTTTGGGTTGAGCTGGGCCCTTCTGTTCTCCTGTTAACATTCCATCTTTGATTTCCAGTTGAAATGCTGCTTTCTGCCTCTTACATCATCCCCTATGATAAGGGCAAGCCTCAGACAGGAAATAAGGACACTCCTAATGGGAGCCCACATCTGTATTCCCCTTGTCAGCAGGTGGGGCATTTCCCACTAGACCTGAGCCACGTGCAAAGGCAGAGATCAAAAAGTAGATGAAAAGTCAATATGCTCTAAAAGAGGGCTACTGAGTATCCAAATAGAAAGTTTCTTGTACTTGTTGGGCAGACAAAGCAAAGGAAGGTGTGGGAGTGTGTTAGGTTTTTATTTTTATTTTTTATTTTTTATTTTTTTTGTGTGTGTGTTAGGTTTTGATGAGTAAAAAACTTAAGCGAAGGAAGCCCCCCACAAAGCTGTTTACAAATTTTGTGAAGGCATAATTGAGGGGCTGTACATTCTTCTCTGTGTTGTGTGTGCAAGATGTGAAGATGAGGGAGTAATATATTCTACCTGATCTATGTTTAACAACAGAAAAGGGTAATAATGCTCTCAGTGCTTAGAACTGCTTAACCAACAACTTGGGAAGGCCTCACAGCCTTTGCGGCCTCATCACAGGAGAGTGACAGGTTTCCTTGGTCTTTCTGACCTGTCAAAGTGCCATACTGGTTGCCACGCTGTGTCCTTTGTCAAGATTGTGAGAATGTAACCAGGGGCTGTTACTGGTTTAAGTCTTGACATTACCTGTTTGTGTGTGGGAAAGGAAGGCGCTGATTTTTCTTGACTTTTTAAAAAAATCATCTGCTAGAAACTTTGCCAACTGCCTTTTTCTTTTCTTTTTTTTTTTTTTCAGTCCTTACAAAAACACAAGGTAGATACCCTACAAGAAGAAGGGCCTTGGGCTGAGGTGCTTGCCCAGGGTCATCTGGACATGATCTGAACCACGGTCTTGCTGGATCTGAAGTACAGGATTTACAGAGGGGAAGTGTCACCACCATCAAAGGCTTCTCCCCGTGAAAGGGAGGCAAAAGGGGTCATGTGTTTAGAGAACCAGAAATGAGTTGTTCTCCAGATTAGAGAAGCCTCTGTCAGTATACCTCCTTTGTTAAGTAGATTTTCAGAGGATTTGAGAATAAGTTAGTCTTCCTTTAGTCCCTTGGAATTTTAAATCTTAAATTTAAAGCCTGAGGTTGAGCAGAGTGCCGCTGCTTCAGGAGCCAGAGCTTGTGCAGTTGAAAGGTCAGGAGACCACTGGGGTGCCACCTCCCTCCTGTGCTGATTCCCTGGGCTATCTGTTGACTTTAGCAGCCATCACATACTCTACATTACTGCTGTCTAAAGACACATTGGCTCATCTGCAGGTGTCCTGCCCTCTTTCTGGGGTTAGTGGGTCTCTGTTGTAGACTTACAACTTTGTGTGACTGGCATTTATGGTCGGTTTCTGGCTTTCTTTAAAACATTTATTGGGACCTTTCAACCTGCCAGGTGCTGACTTGATGATAGTAATAACAGTATGAACTTGGAAGAAAAGGAGCACACACCATCATAGTTTGGTGGATGCTGTGGTTGCTCCCAGTTTCAAATTCCAGTTTTTCATTGCTAGTGAATAGGGCCTTGTATCTTGCAGCCTTGCTATAATTGCTTCTTAGTTCCAGGTGATTTTTGATTCTTTGGGATTCTCTACATAGACAGTCCTGTCATCTGCACATAAAAAGTTTTATTCCTTCCTTTCTAGTCTGTATCTCTTTAATTTCTTTTTCTTAATTCATTAGGACTTCCAGGACAAAGTTGAAAAGGGGTGGTAAGAAGGGATACTCCTGCCTCAGTCCAGATCTTTGGGGGAAAACATCGAGTTTCTCAGCATTGAGTGGATCCTGTGATTGTGATGAGACAAAATCTGGCCGCAGGAATCCTTGAGAAGACCATGAAAGGCAGACTTGGTGTATGTGTGTTGGGGTAGGGATTCAGGGAAGGCTTTTTGAAGGAGAGGAGTTTGACAGGATGGGGTGCTGTGGGGAACAGGGTTGATTGATATTCCAGACAGGGAAGGTCTAGTATATTCAAAGAAATCTAGAGTGTCGGGGGTGCCTGGGAGCTTAGTTTAGTAAAGTGTCTGACTCTTGATTTTGGCTCAGGTCATGATATCAGGGTTGCAAGATTTGAGCCCTGCATTGGGCTCTGAACTCAGCCTGGGGTCCATTTGTCCCTCTCCCTTTGCTACTCTCCCGGCTCCCACCCCTTCTGCTGTTTGTTTTTTTTTTTTTTTTAAAGTTTTTATTTATTTTTTTGCCGGGGTTCACAGAGGGGGTGGGGGGGGGTGCAGAAGCAGGCTCCTGGCTGAGCAGAGAGCCCCGATGCGGGGCTTGATCCCAGGACCCCCAGGTCATGACTTGAGCCAAAGGTAGAGGCTCCAACCCACTGAGCCACCCTGGTGCCCCAATAAAATCTTTTTTAAAAAAGTGTTAGAATGGTACATGTGCAAGCAACAATGAACATATCTGTGAGAGAGAATGAACATACCTGTCTAGAATTCTTGAGCTTCTGTCATGTGCCAGGTACCCTGAGGTGGCAGGGACGCATTTTGTGTAGGTACCAGAGCACTCTGAGGCTGCAGTTGGAGTTCAGACGTGGCACAGCTTCCTTTAACAGGCTGGCTCTTTGGGGTGGGCAGGGTCTACCAGGGTTGAGCTTCAGCTGTATTGCGTGTTCCTTAGGCCAGTGCCCCCCTTCATGACCCCTGTGACTGGTGGCTGACTCGGAAAGTCTACACAGCATAGGTAGTGTTATGGTGTTGAATGTTGAGGCAGTTGTGGAAACAGTCATAGCTAAAGAGTAGTTTTATCTCTTCCCTTTTTGAAGGTAGACATCTTAATTCTTTGTTCTCTAATGGCCTCTGGGGTCTAGGATAGCCTGCCCCACACTGTTCACTCTCCTTGACTGCTTTGCCACTTTACCAACAGGGCCCCAAACTCCCTGCCTTGCCCCACACTGGCTCTCTGCATCCTAGGAATCTTGGATGTCAGCCAGGCCCTAGAGCTCCAGGCTCTGAGGAGATCAGCGATTCCGTTCATCTTGGATTAGCCCTGGCACCCAGCCATCATTTACAACATTCTTCCCTGGGAATGCAGCAGAGAAAAGTCCCAGGAACTGGCTTGATGTACCTTTGGAACATGAGCCTGCTTTAGGTTGCTGGTTGCCCATGGTACGTTAAGAAGACTTTTCTGCAAGAACAGTGAGAAAAGTGAAATTTCCACACCCAGAAATTAGCCCTGGAATTATAGCCAACTTCTGGTCATATTCAGTGCTAGTGGCAGAATCCTGTTCCACCATTCCTCTTTCCATCCTCTTGGCTTCTGGACTGAAGAGGAAATCCCTACATGAGGGTGTTTCCATCTAAGCTGGTGGAGATCACAGTGGAGTGCCTGGTGCCTTCTCTTGTCGGGTGTGTACATAGAGGTCAGGGTGTCCCCGCCACTGTGAACTGCACATCCAGACCAATACCAGTTACAGCTGCGAAGGAGAACATTCCATTTTGGTGTTTTCATTTGTATTTTACTCAAAACAAGAATGTTTAGCTTCAGATTATGAGCAAATTGTCACAAATTACATTTGTGAAAAATTATGGACTCCTGGTATGTTCTAGCATGGTACCCCATTTCTTGATCTTATTGTACAGTGGTTCAAAGTCTTGGCTTGGATATTAGAATCACCTGGGGAGTTTATGAAAATCCTAATACTTGGCCCCCACCCACCCCCACCTGTGTTTTCATTGGCACAGCTCTGTGGGAAGGAGCCCAGGAGTCAGTATATTTTAAGGTTTCCTGAAAGCTTCCAGCTGTAGACTTCTTTAAACTGCTCTTTGTACCCGATTTTACCCTGGTCAGGTGCTGGACGTAGAGCATGCAGAAGGGGCACAGTGTCATGAGGAGAGACATAATACTGGGCAAGTTGCAGGCACTGCTGGGAAATGCTTGGCTGAAGTGTTTGTTTTGTTTTTTTAATTTCCACCCCTGGATTTTTTCTTTGCTAACTTCACTGCTGATTACTATCTTCTTAGTTTGGGGACTTGAGGGAATGGTGGTCTGGTTAAGACCCGGTTGACTGTCTTGGCTACCTACGTTTGGGCCCTGCTGAAATCTGGGAAATGAGGCCCTGACTTAAGTGCCGAAGCTATTTCTGCTGTTCGTTTGAAATGGAAAACTTTCTGAAATGAATCTTTGCACTGGGGTAAAAAGAAGTATGCCATCAGCAATGTTCCTAACAGCACTCTTCACAAAAGCCAAAAGGTAGAAGCAACCCAAATGTCTACTGACAGACAAATGGATAAACAAAGTATGGCATAGCTGTGTAATGGTATATTACTCACCTGAAAAAGGAAGAAGATTCTGGCACATGCCACAAAATGGATGAACCTTGAAGACATCATGGCAAGTGAAATAAACCTGATACAAAAGGACAAATACTGTATGATCCCACTTATATGGGATTCCTTATAACATAGTCAAATTCCTAGAGAAAGAAAATGGGGGGTAGATTGCCTGGGTGGCTCAGTTGGTTGGGCGGCTGCCTTCAAATTGAGCCCCACATCAGGCTTCTTGCTGATGGGGGAACCTGCTTCTCCCCTGCCTGCCATTCCCCCTGCCTGTGCCTGCAGGGAGCCTGCTTCTCTCTCTGACTCTGCCTTCCACTCTGCCTGTGCTCGCTCTTGCTCGCTCTCTCTCTGCTCGCTCTCTCTCTGACAAATAAATAAATAAAATCTTTAAAAAAAAATAGTTAAAATGGTAAGCTTCCTGTTGTATATATTTAACCATAAACACACACACAATTTTTTAAAAATGAGTGTGTCTTGCCTCTTCCAGGTAGATGGCTGGGGGCCCTCTCACTGCATTTTGATCTTATTCACCACAGAATAATAATGAGTGGCGCCTGCGCAGGTTGCCTAAGGCTGTTGCCTTTGCCCTGGCAGTTAAATTGTTCACTGTTTTTCTTTTGGTAAGATGTAAAACAGCATAGTTGTCTCGTTGCCTGCTATCGCATTGCCAGCCATTGCTTCCTGCTCTTGGGCCTTCAGCTGCTCCACTTCCCTTTCAGTGGGTTGCCTCTAATCTGGTGTTCTGGGGACAGAGATAAGCCTGGCTTCCCAGTGGTGTGAGGCTTTGTGGTGGCCCTACCCAGAGCCACCCTCCTAGGACTTCAAATGTCCAAGAACCCCTCTCATCAACCCCTCTTGTAGAGTTAAAATACTGAGTTTCACGCTTTTTAGATTCAGCTAATCGTGTTTTGAGTTAAAGAGGAGTTTTTCATTGTTTTTTCTGTCTCAAAGTCACTGTTCCCCCCCGCCCCCCAAAGTCACTGTTTTGGCCTCCTTAAGCTGTTGGCATCAGTTGTAGATGGCTGATGTGAGCACGCCTGGGTGTGCACTTGGTGTAGTGGTCTGACATGAGGCAGCCTTCCAAGGGCACTGAACATCTGGAGGAGGTGCTCATCCTCCTGTCTGCCCAGTGCTAGCAGAGAGCTCCTCTCTTCCTTTGTGGAATCTGCTTGGGCCTGAAATTGTGAAACTGGGATTTAGGATGCTTTCAGCTTGGGGTGTTTGGGCTTTTCAGAAAACATCTGTAGATGTTTTCTCATGTGCTCACAGTACCTTATTAGGCAAACAGCTTTGCACACAGTCCATTGTGTAATCCAAATAATGCCAAGGGCTTCTGGGGCCAGGGTTTTCAGCAGCAGAGAGAGATCCTTGGGGTGTAGGGGAGTCACCAGAGTCTGCAGTGAAGGGTAGGGGTCATGAAGGCATCTCCCCAGATGGTTGTGACATGAAACTCTTTTGCCTTCAGCACTTAGGAACAGTGAAACCTCTGAGGATTTTTCTGCGATAGAGAGAAGACCAGGTCATTAAGTGGCTTGTTTTCATAACTAAGGAACTTTTGGGGTGCCTTGGAGGCTCTCGGTTGGTTAGGCGTCTGCCTTCTGCTCAGGTCATGATCCCAGGATCCCGGGATTGAGCCCAGCGTTGAACTTCCTGCTCAGCAGAGAGCCTGCTCTCTTTCCCTCTGCCTGCCACTCCCCCTGCTTGTGCACTTAATCTTTAAAAAAAAAAAAAAAGCACCCCTGGGTGGCTCAGTGGATTAAGCCGCTGCTTTTGGCCCAGGTCAGCTTTTTTTTTTTTTTTTTTTTTTTTTTTTTTTTGGGCCCAGGTCATGATCTCAGGGTCCTGGGATTGAGCCCTGCATCGGGCTCTCTGCTCAGCAGGGAGTCTCCCCCCACCCCCCTCCGCCTACTTGTGATCTCTCTCTCTGTCAAATAAATAAATCTTTTTTTTTTTTTAAAGATTTTATTTATTTATTTGACAGAGAGAGATTACAAGTAGACAGAGAAGCAGGCAGAGAGAGAGAGAGAGAGGCAAGCAGGCTCCCTGCTGAGCAGAGAGCCCGATGCGGGACTCGATCCTAGGACGCTGAGATCATGACCCGAGCCGAAGGCAGCGGCTTAACCCACTGAGCCACCCAGGCGCCCCTCAAATAAAGAAATCTTAAAAAAAGAAAAGAAAAGGGGGAAAAAAAAAACCTCTAGGGGACTCTTTTTTGGCTCACTTTCCTAAGTTAAAAGATGGAGCATACTTGTGAAGTGAAAAATCAGGATTTGGTCAGCTGACTAGCTGTCATTCAGTTTATGTTGTGGCATTTATTTATTTAGGGAATCATTTAGTAACTACCAGCAAAATAACTGGTGTGCTGAAAGGAATTAGCATCTTTCTGACTGTAACAATGTAAACTTAGGGTTTGCTGTCACTGCAACCTGCCTGAGGGGTAAAGTCTAAGGACCACCTGACTGACCCTTGACTCTGCAACAGGATGTGTCTCTGCTGGTTAAAATCAATGTCTAGGCTAAAAGTAAAGTTGTGATACAGAGCTGGCTTAATGAGCTGTGTTGTCTTGTATGTAAATGATCAGAGCTGAATAAATTCTGTCCTTTAGTTGTCTTCAAGGGGTGGTAGTGTAAAGATGGTATCACTGAATGGAAGCTGCAATTTTAAGTAAGCCACAAGCCCCTGAATATACAGGAGATAGATGTATCTGGGGACTCTGCTCTATTTTACACGTGAAAGAGGCTTTTGTGGAGAAGGTTGGTTTTCTGGGCACCTGAGTGGCTCAGTCGGTTAGGTGTCTGCCTTCAGCTCAGGTCATGGTCCTGAGATGCTGGGACCAAGCCCCATGTCCCACTTACTTCTCAGCGGGAAGTCTACTCCTCATCCGCTCGTGCTCCTCTGTGGGTGCCCTCTCCTTCCCTAATAAATTAAAATCTGTAAAAATAAATAAGTAGGTTTTTTTCCCCCTTAAGTTTGTTTTCTATTTTTTCTTAAGTTTGCTTTCTATTTAATGCATAATACGGAGGAAATGAGATCAGGAACCACAGAACCTCGTTTATGAAAGTCGCAAGGGATTCCTTTTAAAAAAGATGAAAAAAACTTAAAAAGCACCAATCTCATGTGTCCCTGCTCTTAATTTCTTTCTTTCTTTTTTTTTTCCCTATAGTATACCACAATTTTAGTTGTCTTTTCATTCTTGATTGTCCCCATGCCCCTGTCTGTGGGCTGAAATGTGGACCCATGCATGACTGCAGGGGTCTTTGTGCTGAATCCCAAGAGACTACAGTGTTGAAAGATACATAGTTTGTTGACTGAATCAGAAATCCAGAGTTTTTAACCTGAGCCACAAATGATGGTGTATACCCACTCATTCCCAGGGCCAATCTTTCTTGGCCAGCCAGGAGTTGGTTCTCAGCCTGTTCTTCACCTCAACCCCCATCTCCTTAGAGAGCCATGCCAAAAAATCCATACTAGCGCATAACAGATACATGTTTGCATGTATCAGCAAAGGTGGGCAGCAAAAGTCAGAAGCAGAGCAGGCCAAGTTGATACTGTTTAGGAGGCGAGGAATGATATTCAGATTACGGGAGCAAAGCTAAGAGAAGTCCTTACCAGAACCCCTTAATTAGGGGTTTTGCAGGGGTCAGAGTGCCATTACACCTATGTCTTTCCATCTGGGTCCTGCTGTAGGACCATTACTTCTGGATGCAGTAAGACTTTTTTTTTTTTTTTTTTTTTAATAAAGAACGCTTTTTATTTTTGTTTTTTCAAAGATTTTATTTATTTATTTGACAGAAATCAGAAGTAGATGGAGAGGCAGACAGAGAGAGAGAGAGAGAGAGAGAGGGAACAGGCTCCCTGCTGAGCAGAGAGCCCGATGTGGGACTCAATCCCAGGACCCTGAGATCATGACCTGAGCCGAAGGCAGCGGCGTAACCCACTGTGCCACCCAGGCGCCCTAAAGAACGCTTTTTAAAACTTCTCAGATCAGGGGTGCGTGGGTGGCTCAGTCATTATGTGTCTGCCTTCGGCTCAGGTCATGATCCCAGGGTCCTGGGATCGAGCCCCGCATTGGGCTCCGTGCTTGGCGAGAAGCCTGCTTCTGCCTCTTCCACTCCCCCTGCTTGTGTTCCCTCTCTCACTGTCTCTCTCTCTCTCTGTGTCAAATAAATAAATTTTCTTTTTTTTTTTTTAAATTTTTTTTTAATTTTTTAAGATTTTATTTATTTACTTGACAGAGAGAAATCACAAGTAGATGGAGAGGCAGGCAGAGAGAGAGAGAGAGAGAGGGAAGCAGGCTTCCCGCCGAGCAGAGAGCCCGATGCGGGACTCGATCCCAGGACCCCGAGATCATGACCTGAGCCGAAGGCAGCGGCCCAACCCACTGAGCCACCCAGGCGCCCCATAAATTTTCTTTTTTTTAAAGATTTTATTTATTTGCCAGAGAGACAGAGCAGGAGAGTGAGCACAAGCAGGGAGAATAGCAGGCAGAGGCAGAAGCTGATGCAGAGGCAAGATGCGGGACTTGATCCCAAGACCCTGGGATCGTGACCTGAGCCAAAGGCAGATGTTTAACCGACTGAGCCACCCAGGCATTCCCAATAAATAAAATCTTAAAAAAAAAAAAGCTCTCAGATCGTACCTTGGGTTGAAATTATATCTGCAGTGGCCTTTGTCTCTGTCTTTACTTACTAGAGATAGTGAACTGATTTCACGAGGGACCTTGTGTCTGTTGAGGGGGAGTGGAGCTTACATTTTCATAAATATGGGTCATTATGAAAACGGAACAAATCAGAAACGTTGACAGCTGTGGACCTGGAGCAGGAAGGAGGCATGTGTGCTTTGAGCTTGATCACTTCTGGGGTGTGCTAGGGTGGAGGAGGAGTTTCATGCTTGAGTCTCTGTGGGAGGGCATCTTGGCCAGGTCAGTTGTGTTTGCCTCTAGGATCTTCCTTAGGGCTCATGTTTATATGTTTGTGTTGTGTGAGTGAGTGGAATTCCTTTCTCTGCTAGGTCCGAGGCACATCTGTTTGGGTGGTGGTCTAGGGATGCTTGAGGTGCTTGCCCCCCTGTATTATTAAAGGGATTTGAGTTTGAATTGGATTTGATGGGGATTTTTCTTCACCCATGGTGCATTTTTTTACCCAAAAGTATAATGCATTTTGATGCCATTTCTATGGCAACTGGTGAACTCCAAGGGAACAAATTCTATTTTTGTGCTCTTAACATGGTAACAGGATTAGTGAAGGCACATTGAAAATTCCATTCTAAGTCAGTGCTGCATTTTGAGGAGAATTGAAATGGTCCTGTACTAAAATTTGAACATTGACTCCATTTGAATACACTTGTAATAATCTGCGTGTCACTCAGCTTTGTCTCTGAGGGTTGGGAGGGGATTGTTGGGAGCTGATTTTTAATCCCAAATGGGTCCTCAGTAAAGTTTTACGGAGCTCTGTTCTGAAGGTTTCAGAAGCACTTTGTGTTCGAGTGTGTGACATCCTCCCCCCACGTAAGCCTGCAAGTCAGAGCCCCCCCCCCATCCCCCGTCTCTCCTGCCTTCAAACCAGATCTCACCGAGAGACCAAATAAAAAAGTGAACTCCTCTGCTGTGGACCTGAGAAAGATCATTTCCTCAGGAATCTTTCTCTGACCTGAGCTCTTTGCTGAGGTGCCCTTGGGCCCCTGGGAGGTAGTGTCCTGTACCTTCTGTCTGTGAGGGCAAGTTGCTAGTAGTGGGTGGCCTCCAATTGGGAGGGGGTGGTCCAATACCCCAAGGAGCACAGTTAGCTCCCATTGCTTGTGAGCCACACCTTTCTTTGCTTCCAAGCTCTTGGTTTCATCAGATTGAGCTCCTGATACTGGTTTCGGTTGGGGAAATGATAACCTATTTTCTGATTTTTAACTCTGTAAGAAGTCTAAGCTTTCCACGGGAGTGGTTTGGAGACACCTGGGGTGAAGGATCTCAATCCTTGCTGGCTGTAGGTGCTTGTGTCTGACCTGGAAGCAGGGTGGGAGGGCTGGGTAGGGATGTGGGGAGCTGGACAAGGGCAGCCAGAGGTAGAAGAAAGACAGGGAGAAATTTTGGTGTGCTTCTGCACTTTGGTTTCCTCCAGTTGAAGACAGAGAAACTATAGCTTCTGTTTAGCTCCTTGTGTTAAGTTTGTCTGTTATAGACACCTTGATAGGGACCTGGGCAGTTGTTTTGCCAGAGTATGGAGGACTGAGGACTTGGTGCCTGTTCCTCTGACCCTTCTCTCCCCTCAGCAGATGGTACTGTTGCATGTTCTCCCTCACCAATGAAAGAGCTCATTCATGCCATTCACTGAGGGTGGACTCAGAGCTCTGCCCTCCCCCATCTGCTGGGGACAACCCGCCACCCAGCTTGGAGACTGCCCTCTTGTGTTGACATCCTACCAGCCGGATGCTGGGCACTCTCCTGGGTAGCATCAGGTGCTTGCTTAGTGGCCAAATCTGAACAAGGGAAATGCAGATCCTCTCTGTGCTTCTACTCCAGGGAGAGAAGCCACCTGAGTTTGTGGCGGGGGCAGGTGGGGGGGCTGTTGCTCAAGGCAGTGTCAGTGGTCTGGGCTAGATTCTGTGTGTCACAGAACAGCTTCTGGGAAGGAGCTAAGTTTATGGCTGGATCCTGCATGCCATTCCACTCCTAGTTATGAGGAGCCTGGGGCCCAGGCTCTGAAACCTTTGGCCATTACTTTGACATCTCGCCTCTCCCTTTTTGTGTGTGTTTACCTTGGTCTAAAACTCTGCTTTAGGATCTGGTGTTTTTTTCTAGGATGGTTTCCACTTCTCTTTCATGTTACTATTCAACTTTCAGAGGACAAACACAGAGTACCACCCCCTCCCCCCAAGCAGGGACTTCATTTGACCTTCTGGGTACTCTCTGGACACAAAATTTCCTGCATGGTCTCACCCAGGCCTGATACTCAGCTGCTGCTCTCCTTCTATTCCCTGGTAATCAGCTTTTTACCAATTTGTCTTGTGATGGTTCATCAGTTGAGGTTAATCCTGGACACTCTCTTGACCTCAACAATTAGGATTTAGCCTCTTAAATTGTCTTTGAGTCTGGCCCCATTCTCTGCCCTTTTTTTGGTCTTGTTTTGTTCCTACAATAAATAGCCTCCATTTAAATTTGCTCTGCACCCGCACCCTGCCCCCCCCCCCGTAATGTTCCCAAGTTGTGGGATGCCTAAGCCTAAATTAGGTGACTCTAGCTAGACCAGAGACTGGCATTCCCCATGGGAGGAGGGCACACTTCGCCCTTCAGTTTCTTGCAGTCCTGCTCACATTGAGGAGAAAGTCTCACCAGGAGCTGATCTCCTCCCTTGATGCAAATTTAGTATGCTCAGACTTGGGCCAGCAGGCACTCAGTGATGTTGTTTTCATCGTACTTATTTTTACACTGGCTTTCTCTTCAATGCAGCTGGTGCTGGGTGGTTTTTTTTTTTTTTTTTTTTAAGATTTTATTTATTTATTTGACAGAGATCACAAGCAGGCAGAGAGGCAGGCAGAGAAAGAGGAGGAAGCAGGCTCCCTGCCGAGCAGAGAGCCCCATGCGGGCTCGATCCTAGGGCCCTGAGAACATGACCTGAGCTGAAGGCAGAGGCTTTAACCCCCTGAGCCACCCAGGCGCCTCTGGTACTGGTTTTTAAGTTAATGACTTTCCTTTTAATTTCATATGTTTATCAATGCACAGGTTTTTTTTGTTTTGGTAAATCTTTTGAAAGTAAATTTCACATGTGAGTTTACCACATGTACTTAAGCAGACATCCCTATAAGAATAAGGGCATTTTCTTGGAAAGCAGGGACTGTGTATGTCCATGTTCATAGCAGCAAATGGCCAAAACAGTAGAAGTCCCCCAACTGTCCATGGATAGATGAATAGATGAACAAATGTGGCCTAGCCATATGATGGAATATTTTATTCAACCTTAAAAAGGAAGGAAATTCTCACATGGGTTGCAACATGGATGAGCTTTGAGGACATTTTGCAAAGTGAGAGAAGCCAGTCAAAAAAAGGATAGACTGAATGATTCCACTTATATGAGGTACTTAGTCTGATTCATGGAGGCACAGTAGAGTGGTGGGTGCCAGGTGGAAGGAGGGAATGGAGATTCGGTGTTTAATGTAACAGTTTTGGTTTTGCAAGACACAATTCTGGAGATGGTGATGGTTGCACACCAGTGTGAATGTACTTAGTGTCACTGAGGTGTACATTTAAAAATGAATGAAATGATAAATTTATGAAGGCTATTTTACTATAATGAAAAGATTTTTAAGATATTAAGGTTATTATTTTTTAAGATTTTATGTGTTTGTCAGAGAGAGAGCGCACATGCCGGGAGAGGGAGAAGCAGGCTCCCTGCCACGGAAGGAGCCTGATGTGACTATATCCCAGGACCCTGGGATCATGACCCTAGCTGAATGCAGACACTTAACCAATTGAGCCACCCAGGTGTCCCAGATTACTAAAGTTTTTATTCTTTTTTTTTTTTTTTTAATAAGGACATTGTCCTATAGAACTAGAGTAAACATGGTTAAATATGAGAAAATCAATAATTGCAACCCATGTTAAGATTGTCCTTTTGTCTCTCGTAATGCCTGTCTAGTTCAAATAGATTCATTCACACTTCACATGGAATATGTTAATTTTTTAAATATTTTCTTTTCCTTTTTTTTTTGAAGATTTTATTTATTTATTTGACAGAGATCACAAGCAGGCAGAGAGGCAGGCAGAGAGAGAGGAAGGGAAGCAGGCTCCCTGCTGAGCAGAGAGCCCGATGCGGGGCTCGATCCTAGGACCCTGGGATCATGACCTGAGCCGAAGGCAGAGGCTTTAACCCACTGAGCCACCCAGGAGTGCCCCTTAATGTTTTCTTTTAAATAAATAGAAGTTTGTAAGAAACAATTTGACTTTTAAAAAGATTTTATGTATTTTTTACTTACTTTTTTTTTTTTTAAGTTTTTATTTATTTATTTGAGAGAGGGAGAGCACAGAAGGAGAGGAAGATGGGGAAGCCGACTCCCCTGCTGAGCAGATAGGCAGGTGTTAGGCTGAATCCCAGGACCTTGAGATCATGACTTGAGCTGAAGGCTGATGAGACACTTAACCAGTTGAACTACCCAGGTGCCCCAGATTTTATTTATTTATTTATTTTAGAGAGAGAGAGAGAGAGAGAGAGAGAGAGCGCGCGCGCGCGCACAAGAGTGGGGGGAGGACTAGAGGGAGAAGGATAAGCAGACTCTGTGCTGAGTGCAGAGCTGGAGGTGGAGCCTGATACCACACTCCTAGATCACAGCTTGAGCCAAAATCAGAGCCACATGCTCAACTAACTGAACCACGCAGTTGATTTGAAGCACACATGGATATTTGGGTGATGAAGTTGGTAGGTGTGGACTAAGGTCCAGCCAGCCCTGAATGTATAATGGTGTAGGTCCCTGTGGCCCTAGAGCCAAGTTCCTGGCTTCCTTTCTAGAAGAGGGAATCTTCCAAATGTTTATGGTAAGATCAGCACTAACTTCTTAGAGCTCTTGAGCATCAGAATGTGGCTTGTGCGACTGAGGAACTGAACTTTAAAATTTTATTGTTGCTTAATTATTGGAGAACTTTTAAAAAATGTTTCGAATATTTTGGGCATGTGAAGCTACTTTTTTTTTTCTTTTCTTTTCTTTTCTTTTTTTTTTTTAAAGATTTATTATTTATTTGACATCACAAGTAGGCAGAGAGGCAGGCAGAGAGAGAGGAGGAAGCAAGCTGCCTGCTGAGCAGAGAGCCAGATGCGGGGCTCGATCCCAGGACTCTGGGATCATGACCTGAGCCAAAGGCAGAGGCTTTAACCTACTGAGCCACCCAGGTGACCCGAATCTACTTTTTCACCTGTAAGTTTTATAGAATCTAATTGCTGATAAAACATTTTTAAAGTACTTTATGAAAGTTTAGTCCTGCATTGAGATGTGCTGTAAAGATGGAGCATGCACTTGGATCTCAGACATTTAGTACGAAAAGAAATGTAAAATGTCCAGGTTTTTTGGTGTGTGTGTGTTTTTAAACGATTTTATTTATTTAAGAGGAGGGAGTGCGTGTGATAGAGACAGCACAAGCTGAGTGGAGGGACGGAGGGAGAGGAAGAGGGCGACTCCCTGCTGAGCAGGGAGCCAACCCAGGCACAGGCAGATCCCAGGACCCCCAGGAAGGCAGGTGCTTACCTGACCAAACCACCCAGGCACTCCTCCCAGCTTTTTCTAGTTATTATAATTGAGATGGTACTTGGGATGGTATATTGGGTTCCGTGAAAATAATACTGTTATACATTGAATGAAATATATGGATAACTTCACCTTTTTAAATTAATGCGGCTACTAGAAAATTTTGAATTGAGTTGGCCATATTTTATTTCTGTCAGACACATAGATATGGTGCAGGTATACAGTATCTGCTTTCTCTGTGCAGCAGCTCCCAGTGCCACCCTCCTCCAGGTCCTCTTACTTCCCTTTCCGGGCTACTGAAGATTTTAGGCCCTGTTGGCTTTTGGTGAGTTCTCACTGGAGTCTCTGCCACTTGCTTGGTCCTTCTGTCTTGACAAGGCCTCAGGCCTGTGAATATATGAGCCTTAGGCACACCTGTGCTCCTATACTAAGCGTTAGGTTTAGTGGAAGGGCTCTGCTACATCTCTCACCTGTGCAGGGTTTGCTGGGAAGCAGGAGGAACATGCGGCCTGATCTGTGTTCCTGGCTACATGGGAGACAACGTCTCTGTTCCTTCTCCGTCTAGCTCTTTGCCCCATGTCCTCAGCAGAGATGTGGGAATCACTGGTGGGAGGGCATTGGGACCCCAGAGTGGACAGAGGAGGTACTTGCTCAGCTCAGCTCTACTCCAGGTGACATGGGCCCAGGATGGAGAGCTGGGAAAGGCCTGGGCCTGAAGCGCAGCTTCCCCTGCGCACAGCCTGAAAACCACTTACTAAACCCAGTGCAAGGCCATTTTCACTGAGGAACATGCATGTGTGCACATTTTTGTTTACTTAGTCATTATGCTAGACCCTAGTTAGAAGCTTCAGACGTGACGAATGTTAGTTCCACTTCCTTAAATTTTTTTCAGTTTTAATATAAAGGTAGTGAGGAGTTGTGGGGAATGTTGCAAGTTCATTGAATGAGTGTGCATGGGGGCAGCTGTTTTGGTTTTTGACCAGTTGAAAGCTCCTCACCAAGTGAGTGGCTCTTATTCCTAAGTGGACACTAAGGAGAAGCTGACTGTGCCTGCCAGGGAGTAAACTTGGATTATGTGACAATCTGAGTCTGAGATGCTCACTTGGCTGCAGCCGAGGCTCTCCTGGGGCAGGGATCAGTGCCTGTCCCATGCTGCCCAGGGAAGTAGTGGGCTGGAGATAGGTGAAGTGGGGGTGGGGGTTGCGGGGGATGGCGGGTGGGTCCTGCAAGGATATCGCATCTGCTTTGTGTCATGTGTCCTTTTTCTCCGTGGTACCTGCATCCCCGTTCCTGTCAGTGTTAAGAGTTGGGGTATTTAACCTCTCTGGGTCATTTACTTCAGTGGAAATTAAGTGGAATTAATGGCAATAAGAGCACTAATTGTTACAAAACAACAGAGAGGTTGTTCAAGTTCTTTTGCTTCTTTAGTTCTCTTCTGAAATGATGTGAGTTTTGTCCCTGCTCAGCTCCTCTGCACTCTGAAAGTTATTGAGATCTAGAGAAGGTTGGTTTATTTAAGTCCACCTCAAACTGACACAGATTGTCAGGGCAGAAGTAGACCTTGAGTGTTTGGTGAGGGCTGAGGCCTCCCAGCAGACAAAGGATTGGCAAGCTTATCCTTTACCTGATAGAAGAGGTGCCTGACAGGAAGTCAAGACCATGTGGTGGGTGGGCCCCTTGGCCTGTTTTCTCTGGTGTTGCTTGACTCTCAGGACCGGCCTTTGGTAATATTTCTAGTTTTGATGCTGTCAGCTCTCATGACTGATTGTCTTTAGGCCTTGGGTCAGTCTTTTTAGTTCCTTTCAGTCCCCCAGTTCCAACTGGGGACTTGGGGAGTCTTTCTAGTTCTGATGCTAATTTTGTCACCTCCTTTGGGAAAAGTGATATTCTCTCCCACTCCCACCCATATTATTTGGATTTGGGTTCTGCACCTGATAAAAACTGAGACATGCTGAGAAGAAAAGTTTTCTCTCCTAGAGTCATATCCTGAGAGTGCCTGATACTGACAGATGTAATCTTTTCCACAGATTCATTTTTTTTTTTTTTTTTTTTTTTTAATTCAGCTTCTCAGTGAGTGTCAGAGGGTAATGCTGTTGAGGTAAAGGCTACCCACTAAGTATCAGCTCTTCATCAGTGTGACTGAGCTCCTGCAGCTCTAAGCCGACAGTCCGCATGTGCCCTTCTCCTTCATGGGTTCGGTGTTCCTGGCTCCTTGCACCGTCTTCATGTCTCTGTGTGTCGTCTTGGCCATTGAAGGCCTGGTTTGGCCTTTCCTCTCCATGAAGGCTCTCAGTGGTCATCGCATCTCTGGAAACACTTTTGCTGGCCCTGTTCCCGATCCCCTTTTGTCCCCAAGGAGCATAGGTGGGTCCCTGGGACACCTTAAGTCTTGCCCTCAGCCACCATGCTGTGACTTGAAGAGAAGCTTAGAGGCAGGATGTGCTGTTGGTCAATCTATCCTGCCCCACCCTGTTACCTCTGCTTCCCAGGATATGAAATTGTAGGAAGGTTGATTGGAATGTTGTGTTTCCCACTTGTGGATCTGTTCATGCACTGAATGTTGTTTTCACTTACATACAGCAGAGCTAACTGTGTGCTGAGCTGGCATGTTTTGCAACACTGCAGCCACAGGCAGTGGACTGCCTCTCCCCTGTGTGGGGCTAGCCACTGGCTGTGCAGGTGGTTCATCACCTGCACTTCACCTTCTGCTTCTTGGCCTCCCAAATTTAGAAAGAACTTGACATTGATCATTGGAGGTTGACATTAATGTATTTCCTGGTATTTCATGTGCTGGAAACACCGTAGGTAATTGTCTTTTTTTTTTTTTTTAATAGTTTTAAGTTTTGTTAATGAAGATCCTGAACTTGATTTTTATCCTTTTGTTGGAATTGAGAGGGTTCCAAAGGATACCATGTGATGTCATCCTCGGAAGCTTTCTAGTCTACAGCAGGGCTGCCCAAGACTGTATTATCAGCCTAGTTGGGACTCATCTAGTTTCTCACTCTTGAACTTTTACCTCATTTCAGTAGTTTCACAGTCCTGTGAGAGGTGAACATCGACTCCCAGTCTTTTTTTTTTTTTTTAAAGATTTTATTTATTTGACAGAGAGACCACGAGAGAGGGAGCACAAGCACAGGGAGTGGGAGAAGGAGAAGCAGGCTTCCCACAGAGCAGGGATCCCGATGCGGGACTTGAGCCCAGGACTTTGGGATTATGACCTGAGCCAGAGGCAAACGCTTAACAACTGGGAGCCATCTAGGCACCCCTTGACTCCCACTCCTGGTGCCTTGCAGATTCTTCTTTTTTCCTAGTGTCTGTGTGTCCTTCTGACTGGAAAACCCTCGTCTAAGTGAAGGAAGAAGTACCCAGCCTTGCTCTCTACTTCAGCTTTGCAGTCCGCATGGCTTTGTGGCCATCTCAGAGTTCATCTTTCAAAGCAGGACTTCTCTACATGAATTAATGGTCCTTTTGCATTCCATATTACAGTATAGATTAAGCTCAGTGCCACATATACCACGTCAGCTTTTTTGGTTAAGTAAATAACTGGGGGCAAAAGATGTGAAAGTGAAGTCAGGTAAAGAAGTTGGAGTAATGACTTTATTTATTTTTAAAGATTTTATTTATTTAGCAGAGAAAACAAGCAGGGGGAGCAGCAAGCAGAGGGAGAGGGAGAAACAGGCTCCCCAAGGAGCAGGGAGCCCAAAGCGGGGGCTCAACCCCAGGAGCCTGGGATCACGACCGAGAGGCGAAGGCGCAGACACTTAACTGACACTTAACTGAGCCCCTGGGAGCCCCTGGGTAATAGCTTTAAAAAGAGACAGCCTGAGGAAAATGTCACTTACCCTTACCTATGAAAGGCAGAGCCCTAAGGTCACATCCCCAGGTCAGTGGGAATGCATCGTTTGTATTAATGGTATCATATTTCTGTCATAACCTTCCAGCCTCTAATTTGGAGTGTTGGCGCTGGTCAAGGCAGCTTTGGGAAGCAGTGCCTGGAGGCCAGCTCACCAGGTAGAAAGGCAGATAGACAGAGTGATGCACCACACCAATGGAGGTCAGTGGGGACTTAGAAACAAGAGGCCAGGCTATTTTTACATATGTATTGGTTTGGTTTTCAAAGTTACTGGTAAGAGTCATCTGCAGACCCACCACCCATGTCCCACTTTATCTTACAGTTCCATGTAGCCACTCATTTGCACATCTTTACCTAATTTCATCTATAATTTTGTATTGTTTTTCTTTTATTTTTTTATTGTAAAGGTTTTGAGAGTGTGTGCGGGCATGAAAGACAACATCAGTTGGGGGCGGGGAGAAAGGCAGAGAGGGAGAAGCAGGCTTTCCACTGAGCAGGGAGCCTGACATGGGGCTTGATCCCAGGACCCTGAGATCATGACCCGACCCAAAGGAGACAGATGCTTAATGGACTGAGCCATCCAGGTGTCCCTCTGAACATAACATTTTCTAACATAACATTTTGTCACATATATTTCCCTTCCCTTGAGTTAAAGCCTAGAAATCTCTGGAACAAAACTATAGCCTGTGTGGGTCAGTCTGAATTTTATTGGCACACAGCCACTCTCATTTGTCTAAGGATTGTCGGTGAGCTGCTTTCACAATACCGCAGCAGCGGAATGGAGTATTACAATAAACCGTTTGTCTTGTACCGCTGACTGTATTTACTCTCTCAGCCTTTATAGGAAAAATCAGCCTGCCCCTGCTGGAATGTTTTAGTATAGCAGTTTTGATCTTGTCCACATCAGAGTTTTTGTTTTTGTTTTTGTTTTTGTTTTTGTTTTTGTTTTTACTGCATGCCTATCAGAGGATTTTTTTTTTAAAATATTTCATTCATTTATTTGACAGATGGAGCTCAAGCGGGGGAGGGGAGCGGCAGTCAGAGAGAGAGGGAGAAGCAAGGAGCCAGATACGGAACTCGATTCCAGGACCCTGGGATCATGACCCAAGACAAAGGCAGCTGCTTAACCAACTGAGCCACCCAGGCACCCCTCACAGGAACATTTTAATTTTTAAAAAATATTTTATTTTTTTATTTGGGAAAGGATTAGGGACAGAGGGAGAGAGAGAATCTTAAGCAGGCTCCATGCTCAGTGCAGAGCTCAGTGTGGGGTTTGATCTCCTGACCCTGAGGTTACGATCCAAGCTGAAATCAAGAGATGGGATGCCAACCGACTGAGCCGCCCGGGCACCCCCACAGGAACATTCCAAATTCACAAGTCCATCCACCCACTTCTAACCATCAGCACCATGATGTAAACCGTATGTAACAGTGGAACTTTATACTGTGCCTGAGTTGGTCATCCCTCCAGCTTCTGGCTGCTTTTGTAGGAAAAGATGGTGCAAAATTCTCAGTGCCACTGATTTAATGGGCCTCCTGTTTGGTTTCTAAAGCAAAAGGACAGGAATTCTGATTGGCGGTGTTGTGATCTTCTGGGCCTGGCTCCCCATCCTGGCTACAAGGTCTATATGGGCCTGGTGCCTCCCTCTCCGCCCCCCACCGTTGTGGAACAGAGCTTCAGTGTGTCTGCACTCCCCTACCAGGAAGGTAGCTCATCTCCACTTTGGGTTGCCTGGCTCGAGGCAGGCTGAAGGGCCAAGTCTGAGGTAATGGGCCCCTGCTTGGCAGGTCTGAGGGGCAGGAGTTAGATCTCTTAACAAGCTGCACGAAGGAGGATTAAGTCTTCTGAGAGCTGCCACAGCGCACAGCCACTGGCCAGGCGCCAGACAGTGCAGTCTGGCTGATGCGGTCTGGCTGATGACACCAGTGCTGTTCTCACCAGCTGCCTGAGCCGGTTAGATGGAAAAGTAATCCTGTTTGTGCTTCCCCACTGACACACATACGCATTGAAATGGACCGTAGCCATGAATGGAAATAGCTTCTGCTCTGGGACCAGGAGGGAGTGGACCTTCTGATATTAGTGTTCCATAACTAGCATAACCATTCAAGAAAGAGATTGCAAATTGACTGGTACTGAGAAATTGCCAGATTTTTACCAAAGTCGGGATTCTTCAACCCCTTCTTCTTTTTTTTTTTTAAGATTTTTTTATTTATTGTCAGAGAGAGAGCACCAGCAGGCAGAGTCGCAGGCAGAGGCAGAGAGGGAAAGCAGGCTCCCTGCTGGACAAGGAGCCCGACGCGGGACTCGATCCCAGCACCCCGGGACCATGACCTGAGCAGAAGGCAGCAGCTTAACCGACTGAGCCACCCAGGCGTCCCAGACGACCCCTTCTTTTTATCTCTGGGTAGAAGCTTGCATTTACTCCCAAGTAATATTTTTTTTTTTAAGATTTTATTTATTTATTTGGCAGAGAGAGAGAGAGAGAGAGAGATAGATCACAAGTAGAGAGGCAGACAGGGGGGTGGGAAGCAGGCTCCCTGCTGAGGAGAGAGCTCGATTTGGGGCCCAATCCCAGGACCCAGAGATCCATGACCTGAGCCGAAGGCAGAGGCTTTAACCCACTGAGCCACCCGTGTGCCCCCCAAGTGATTCTTTATAGGAGAACCTTGCAGTGGTGGGGAGGTGACTTCCTCTGAAGGATATGTGTAACTGTGCATTTGTAATTTCTTGAGGGGCTGTGGTCAGCTGGCATTGGCTAGCATTTTGCTTGGCAGGAAACAGGTTCAAGGCAGAGCTCCTTGTGGCCCTACTGTGTCAGAAGCATAAATAACAACTTGGACTCTGTTCCTCTCAGCTCTGTCCCCATAGCATCAGCAGGAAAGTATGTTTCAGAGTTCACCTAGGATGTGGGCTGAGTCACACTATAGACTGACAAACAGATGGCCGGGTGTTGAGAGAGTTATCTTGGCTCTGATTGGTTTCGGGGGGTGAAATTCTCTGGAAAAACCACTTCTGGAAATCTGACTTGAGACCCAACCTGAGGGTCACATGGCGTTCAGCTGCTTCTGCAGAGAGGGCAGTGTTGACCTGCTGATTAATACCTGCCAGAGTGTGGAAATGGGGTGCCCCTGTGGCGAACCAGTCCGGGCAGGCCCAGCGGTGCTGGTTGACTGGGCCTCTGCCCCATGATTGGTGAGCAGGGGCAGCTGTGGAGCAGAGTACTTGAGATCTTCGCAGCCCCAGGTGACCTCCAGCTGATTGACCAGGCCACCATCCACTCTCCTGTGTTACCACAGGGATGAAGATGATATTGGCACTTGCCTTGTAGGGCTGCTGTGAGGATTAGCTAAGCAGGTACAGCTCTAGTGCCCAGCAGAGAGCACCAGCCCGGGACGTGGCAGGTAGTACTGACAACTTGCCTAGGCCCTAGTGTGGGTGAGTTGGTGATGGCTTGCACAAAGCTGGTCGCAGTATTTCATTAGAGAATTCTTTTTTTTTTTTTAAGATTTTATTTATTTATTTGACACAGAGATCACAAGTAGGCAGAGAGGCAGGCAGAGAGAGAGAGAGAGAGAGGGAAGCAGGCTTCCTGCGGAGCAGAGAGCCCGATGCGGGGCTCGATCCCAGGACCCTGAGATCATAACCCGAGCTGAAGGCAGCAGCCCAAACCACTGAGCCACCCAGGCGCCCCACATTAGAGAATTCTTAAGGCTTCCAGTTAACCTGCACTGCTCTCGTTTTCCCTGGTGTCTTGCTGCCCAGATGCTGTGTCAGTCACATTAGGGTGAACATGACAAAGTGGATGTGGGATCCTTCGGCTTTGTAGGCCCTTGGGAGTCTAGGACTTCATTTGGAACTACAAGTACAAAATCTGTTGTCCACAGCCCATTAGGTTAACTCAGCCTCTTGTGATGGACAGAAATACGCTCAAATTGGCCTCTTTCTGGGCAGTTGTATATGGCCTTTCTCTTGCTTGTCCTCAGTGTCCCAGAACCAAGCCTACCGATGTCTATTTCTTTCTGTCTTAACCTTCTAATCTCCAGGAAACAAAACTTGCTGTTAATTTGAAAAGCATTATAATTGTGTTGTGTGCTAAATGTTGTCTCTCCTTAAAATTCTCTGAGATCATTTAGAGGAATTGGGATGTTAGCAAATAGTATTTCTGAAAGCAGGAATGTTTAATCAGGGGTCTGCTTAGGAAAAGAATTTGCATTTTTATTTTCATTAACTCAGAAGTTCCTAAACTTTCTGGTTCACAGCATCCTTAGCATCTCTGATTTTCGTGATGTTCCTAGGCCGAAGGAAATACTGAACAGTTTTGTTTATTAGGCAGTTTAGATACAGACAACTGAATAAGTACTAATGTCCCAACAGCTGTACAGCTGTTTGAAGAAATAAAACAGGTAAACTGAAAGGGAAAATATTACAACCTTTCATAATCACAGTTACTCCCTGATGGAATGTGCGTGCCTGTTGGGTACTGCTTAACTGCTCACACCTTAGAACCAGCTCCAGTACCTGCCCCTGCATTTCCTGTTCCATACCGGTTTTTATGTGGTATTTACTTTTTTTTTTTTAAACATTTTTTATTAATTACATTTTCTTTCTTTCTTTTTCTTCTTCCTTTTTTTTTTTTTTTTTTTTTTTTTTTAAGATTTTACTTACTTATTTGACAAGAGAGATCACAAGTAGGCAGAGAGGCAGGCAGAGAGAGAGGGAAGGAGGTAGGCTTCCCGATGAGCAGAGAGCCTGATGCAGGACTCAATCCCAGGACCCTGAGATCATGACCTGAGCCGAAGGCAGAGGCCCAACCCACTGAGCCACCCAGGCGCCCTGGTATTTGCTTTTTAAAAAAGATATTATTTACTTTTAGAGAGAGCAGTAAGGAAGAGCAGAGAGAGAGTCTTAAGCAGACTCTGGGCTGAGCACAGAGCCCAATCTGGGGCTCAGTCCCACAACTCTGAGATCACCACCTGAGCCTAAATCAAGAGTTGGATGCTTAACTGACTGCATCACCCAGGCACACCTGTGGTATTTGCTTTTCATTTCAGCGTTTGCTGAATGCCAAGTTTTGCACGATGTGACATTGTCAGAAGGCATATAATGCAATCTAATGTTGAAATTATTGATTGCCTTCTCCTGTAGTTCCTACAGTACCCCTCTGAGGTACCATGACACCCTTGGCACTCAGTTTGGGGACCAGGGCACTTACTATCTAATCTCTTTTCATCTTTTTCTTTTTCCTTAAATTGGGAAATTGTTATAGGATATTAGTTGGGAATAGATCCAGGAATAGGACACCCAATTGAATCATACAGCCTTCTTTGGGTTGGAAACAATAGGTGAAATTCTCTTCCTGTCCCTTGTTCTTCATCTAACTCAACACAGTGAATGGTGGCTCCTGCTGCTTGGCCACAGGTCAGTATTTAAACAGACAGCATTTTAAGATCTTTTAGGCTCAGAACTTTGCTTGAAGATGATGTCTACTTACTTACATGTCTACTTAGGAGTTTCTGAGCATTCAGTTTGTTTCCCCCTCATTTAGCCTTGGTGCTGAGCCATTGATTTACCCTGCCCCTGCGCGTGCAGTCCCCTCTTGGGTTCTCTGTCTTTTGCATCTGTAAACTGCATTGGTGTAGGTGTAGTTAAAAATGAAATAGCAGGGGCACCTGGGTGGCTCAGTTGGTCAAGCAACTGCCCTTGGCTCAGGTCATGATCCTGGAGTACCAGGATCGAGTCCTGCTTCGGGCTCCCAGCTCCTCAGGGAGTCTGCTTCTCCCACTGATCTTCTCCTCTCTCATGCTCTCTCTCAAATAAAATATTTAAAAAAAATAAAAAGAGGGACACCTGGGTGGCTCAGTGGGTTGGGCCTCTGCCTTCGGCTCAGGTCGTGATCCCCAGTCCTGGGATTGAGCCCGGTGTCGGTGTCGGGCTCTCTGCTCAGCAGGGAGCCTGCTTCCCTTCCTCTTTCTCTGCCTGCCTCTCTGCCTACTTGTGATCTCAA
>NC_081558.1:11931386-11950438 GCF_022355385.1 Mustela nigripes | reverse complement strand
GGGTGGCTCAGTGGGTTGGGCCTCTGCCTTCGGCTCAGGTCGTGATCCCCAGTCCTGGGATTGAGCCCGGTGTCGGTGTCGGGCTCTCTGCTCAGCAGGGAGCCTGCTTCCCTTCCTCTTTCTCTGCCTGCCTCTCTGCCTACTTGTGATCTCTCTCTGTCAAATAAATGAATAAAATCTTAAAAAAAAAAAGAAAGAAAGAAAAGAAAAGAAATATCAGGCAGGGGATTCCTATAGTATCTACATGTTCTGAATGACCCTGGAATCTGTCCCCCATGCTCCATCCAAGCACAACCCCAACTTTGGTCCTCCCACTATGTTCTCTACCCCATCTGGGCCTGGCTTGAAAATGAAATATAAAAGCCCAGTGTAGTTACATGGTCCCTGTGCTTTGCCTCCTGTACCCCCCACCCCCACCTTCATCACCAAGTCAGCTCCTCAAGTGTGCTGGTATCTCTCCTGCCTCCAGACCTGGGCCTGTGTTCCTACATTGGTCCTACTTTCTTTTACAAGCCTGGTCCCTTTCTGCCCGTCTCTGCCTCACCTACCACGTGAGCGCACACCCTCCCTGTCCTTGGCCAGAGCACCCCAGCCCTTTTCCTTACCGTAGTTGCCCGAGTATTGCTTAATCACTGGAAGAATGTCGTGTTGACTGCAGAGTCCTGGGCGTGGCACATAGTTGACACGGAATGCATTGGCTGAGCAAATGAGAGTCTGGCAGTCACCACATTTTTCTGTGTGAGAGCATGAGCTGCTTTCCTTTTCCAAAGCTTCAGGATTGATCTAGAACAGAATCCTCAGGGTGACATTCACGTGTGGTCAGTGTAGGTGTTTTCTGTACCCGAATCATGCACTGAGCACTTGGTGGGTATCGGGAGAAGAAGAATGACAGGCTTCCCTGTGTGCGCTCATGGGGCCGACAGGGAAAGCTACTCTAAACAGATCAGGGAAGCACCAGGTGCAGCAAATGAAAGGCCTGAAGGTCACAGGGAAGGGGGCCCACTGTGGCCTCTGTGCTGAGTGTTGATGCTGTGGTCTGGGGGCATTGTAGGGTGGAAGTTCCTGCTGTGGGAAGAATTTAAGGTGGCAACCCTGTTGGATATTTGTGTCAGAGAAGTCACCCTGGCTCTCACGTAGAGCTGCTTGCTGGTGCCTCTAGTTCTTGGCCCACAACAGACCAGAGAGTCTTTCTGGTTTCCCTCGTGTTCTTTGCTCTGTTGCAGGTGATTGGCTTTTGGAAGTTTCATAAGGATTTTACTTGCCTGCAGTTCTGAGGGCTGAGCTACAAGATGCAGGTTGTCTGGGCATGGCCTCTCAGTGTGTGGGTGCTCTTGAGGCCTCTGAGTGCGAAATAGGACATCCCAGGGATTTCATGGTGATCCCTCACATTGGGGCCATGGATGTTACCTGTCATTGTCTTCACAGCCTCCTCAAAGAAACTTTCAGGTACTTGTGTCTCCCAGGTCTATCTGATCTGTTAAACTATATCATGCCTTCCATTTGAACTTCTTTCCTTATGAAATTGACTTGGGTTGTTGAAAGTGTGTGGATCTTGTGCTTAATATTCATATTACTTAAGATGGGAGTATCTGTCCCGACCATTTGCACTGGACCCTTCTGGGGTTGAATGTTCATTTCGTAAATGGGGACTTCTTGGTTCCAAGTCCAACTGAAACTTCAGGGCCACCGTGGCTGCTTAGGCCTGATCTTTCTGCTTCCTGGATAAGTTATTTTCTGTACCTCAGTTTCATCATCTTTGAAATGGAGATAAGACCAGAAGCAATCTCAGAGTTGTTTTGAAGATTTAAATACTACTGTATATCAAATGTGAGAACACTGGCTCGGAAGGATGTTTTGGCTTTTGTGGTGAAGGTAGTAGTTTAAACCACAGAGATGAGGCAAAGTTTAGCGTCAGGCTTTCTGTAGCAAAAGCTCTGTTCATCTGGTGAACAAAAAAACACAACTTCCTTGGCTCAAGGGCCCATCTGGGCCTGGCTTGAAGGTGAAGTAAAGTGGTTATGTGCAGAGCCCTCTATCCCCTGGCCTCACTGAGAGTCCGTTTGGAAAGAAAAAAAGGCGACAGCACAGCCCACAAGTTCCAGAAATCAGTTAACCTTGATTTCATCTTGCCTCCAGAACATTGCCCGAAGATTTCCAGAATGTCACTGCTTAATGGAAAAATGTGTGGGACTGCTTCCTCCCAGTGGGATGTGCTTGGCCCCCTGACATGTGTCCTTGTGGCTGACAGGGTTCCTCCACTGCCCTGGGTCCAGAATGTCTCCCCTAGGATGGTGCCACTGCTGCCCCTTGCCTGCTGCAGCTTACCTGGCATGTGCTTGTCTGGGTAATTCTGCATTGCTTTCTAGGAGAAATTGAAGAGCGGAAACCAAACTGCTTATCATTCTTTATCCTCACTTAATGCCACCCTCCCTCCAGGGCTCACGTCAGTGCATCTGGCCTCCCTCCATGATGGGACCACATTTACACTTGTTCCCTTTTATTCCTTCGGACATTTTGGTCCTACTGCGTGGAAACTCTCTCCTAGCTGACTCCAGGACTCCTTAAAAACCCCACCGGCATATTTTCTTCTCTGTGATGCTGCCTCCCTGTTGATAACGTGTTATCCAAGCACTCAAGTCCTGTATCTCTCTGTGCCTGGTCCATGGCCACCATACAAAGGATCCTGGCCAGCTGGCACATTGTCCATGTCATTCTTCTGTTTCCCCTTCCTGCCTCACTGGCCCCACTCCAGTTTCTGTAGTTGGCCAGTAAATGATTACTCCCATCCACTTACCTGTGGAGGATTTTTGAGGGAGTGCTCCAAAGTCCTGTGCATGGGTCCCCGTCCTCCCTCCCCGCACTTTCCTGCAAACCTTCCTGACCACTGGCTTCACCTGGAGCCTGCAGTCGGTCTTGGCTGGCTCCGCTCCAGAGAGAAAGTATTTGGGGGTTTTTGTTTGTTTGTTTTGTTTTGTTTTTAATCTGATTACTGTTTTGTTTATAGTACTTGTATTTTGAAAGGAAACTAAATCAGAAGCCACACATGGGTTTCAGTAAAAATTAAATATCGTGAGAACAAAACAGCATTGTTAAAGTCTATGTGGATGATCATATGGTGCACCTTTGTGCACAGCCTTTTACACTGGCATCAGATGGGGACTCTCCTTTTCAGCCCTGGAATGAGTGAAATGAAAACCGGGGAACACACACCAGGTGATTAAATGCCATCCACCTAAAGCCTGCCCTGTGAACCCTCCCACAGCCCCACGGGAGCCCCTGCAAGTCGCTCTGAGGTGTCTGTAGACTTTGCCTCTCTGGGATTGAGGTGCCCTCTTTATTGATTAAAGCTCAGAGGTTGGCAAAACCCTCTTCTGTCTTTCTTGCTGCTCACCTCAGCAGTGAAGGCATACTTTTTGAAGGCTTCCATGCATGGCCGAATGCAGCTTCTGGGATGCTTCCTCCCTTCTTCCCATGCCCTACTCAATGACATGTGATTCACCCTGGCCCCTAGGTTTCTCTTCCCTCTGTTCTTGCCTCTGAGAAGGCTCTTTCCGATGGTTCCACACCTTATCCCATCCTTGGGGTGCTTCCCCTCCCTCGATCTGTATGTGGCCTTCTTCCTGCTCCCATTGGGGTGCCTTTACTCAGCTCACTGGCCTCTGGCTCCCATCCTGTCCTTTCTTAGCTGCCAGTTGGGCTCACCTCATGCACCCCTTATGTGCCTCTCTCCCATCAGTAGTGCCTCTGTCCCAGCTGTCTTGCCTTGATTCATGCCCAGGCACTTCTTTCCAGAACCACATGGCCGTTAGTTCTGGCCAAAGTCCCCAAAGTCTGGAGCAGGTCTATCCAGTTACATCTGCCTTTGGAAACTATTATAGTGCACAGTATTCCCCATTTTCAAATGAAGTTCATTTGGGGAAATGCTTCTCTCTTGTACTGAGTTCCTGGAGCACCACTCTTACGAAGTGCTCTGCAGGCTGCTGCCCAGTTCCCCACCTCCAGTGCGCCCTCAGGCTCTGATGCCAGATGACTGGTTTCAGCTCTGGGTGCTCCTTCCCCATCTTTAGCACCATGCGAGAGGTATCAGGAAATGGCTTCATATCTGCAAAGCCCCCCTACTCTCCTGTAAGTGTTCTTCCTGGGCTAGTATTCTCCCAGTAGAGTATACCCATCATAGAGGTTGCCATAGGAGCCTCCCTCCCCTTCTCAAATCTCTGGAGGACCCTGAGAGGGCACAGACTAAGATAGTCACCTGGTGTCTTGGACACAGTTGGGCCTCATTAATACTTAAGTTTAGCATGGGATACTAAAGGCCACACCTAGGCTCCTTTACATTATCCTGCTAAAACATACCCGTCCTCCAGAGCCTTGGGTAATAGCACTAGTGTTTCTCCACAGTGTCTTCCCTCCTGTGAGATCTAAATGATTAGTGAATTATCTAGTTTTGGGTTTTGAGTGTTTGTCATCCCGTCTGTGAAAAACCAAAAGGCATTCATAGATCTTCTACTTGTTTGGTGAAAAAGAATAAAGAACAGTCTTTCCTCTTAAAGCAAACATGGATTCAGTTCTCAGACTGAGTCTGTAAGATTCAGGGTCTTGCATGTGATGGCCTTTGCCTGTTTCTGCCTGGGTCCCCTCTCTGCAGCAGCCTTCTCCTTGTAGCAGTGTCCTCTCCACGTGGTTACTAGCCAGTTAACAGCTAGACCTGCAGTCAGCCAGAGCACCCCGGAAGGAATGCTGTCTCCTTGACCAGGTCAGTTTTGTCAGTTCTTGGGCTCACACTGCAACTGGGACGTAGGTGTGGGGGTGGTCAGCCTCAGGCCGGGAGTTCCAGCTTGCCACAGCCTCCTAGGACATACTCAGCACTGAGTTGTATTTACACATCAAGCTTTCCCCTCGTGCTTTTCAAATTTGGTAACTTGCCAGAACTGAACTTACAAAAACCTTTGTGGGGACTTTCGTATAAATTACACTTGGTTTGGGGCGCCTGGGTGGTTCAGTGGGTTAAAGCCTCTGCCTTTGGCTCAGGTCACGATCTCAGGGTCCTGGGATCAAGCTCCGCATCGGGCTCTCTGCTCGGCAGGGAGCCTGCTTCCTCCTCTCTCTCTGCCTGCTTCTCTGCCTACTTGTGATCTCTCTTTCTGTCAAATAAATAAACAAAAATTTTTAAAAAAAATACACTTGGTTTGGGGGCACCTGGGTGGCTCAGTGGGTTAAGCCTCAATCTCAGGGTCCTGGGATTGAGCCCCACATCGGGCTCTCTGCTCACCAGGGAGCCCCCCCCCCCCGCCTCCTTGTGATCTCTGTCAAATAAATAAATAAAATCTTCAAAAAAAAAATAAAGATTTTATTTATTTATTTGACAGACAGAGATCATAAGTAGGCAGAGAGAGAGAGAGAGAGAAGGAAGCAGGCTCCCTGCCAAGGAGAGAGCCTGACATGGGACTCAGTCCCAGGACCCTAAGATCATGACCTGAGCTAAAGGCAGAGGCTTAACCCACTGAGCTACCCAGGCGCCCCTAAATAAAATCTTTTTTAAAAAAATTACACTTGGGGATGCCTGGGTGGCTCAATGGGTTGAGCCGCTGCCTTCGGCTCGGGTCATGATCTCAGGGTCCTGGGATCGAGTCCCACATCAGGCTCTCTGCTCGGCAGGGGGCCTGCTTCCTCCTCTTTCTCTGCCTGCTTCTCTGCCTACTTGTAATCTCTGTCTGTCAAATAAATAAATAAAATCTTAAAAAAAAATAAAAAATTACACTTGGTTTGAATTATAAAAAATTCATGAGCAGCCAGAGTGCCTGGTGTGTGGTATGTTCCAGAAAGAAAACCATGACAGAGCCAGTGAACTTATCCTATCTTTTTTTGTCCCCTTTGCCTACCAGAGTGTGGTTGTAAAATCTGTCTGACTTCCCCAGCCAGAGAGGTTTTCTTACCCCACTGAACTCCTGGGTTTATTACTAGAGATGCTCATTATATACAGGCAGTTCCTAGATTACAGAGTTCTTATTTCAGGGACTAGGTTTAAAGGTGAAACTTCCTTTTTCTTGCCAGTAGAAAAGTGTCAGAAAAACAGTGGACAGAAAGAATGCCAAATAGTACATGTTTGAACAGATGTTTCTTCTCATTAATAGAGTGTGGGAACTCTCAGCACTGCAAGTAAGGGGGGTGGGTTAGTGTGTTTCTAGAGGGCAGTTTGGCAGTAACAACATGGACCCGGGATGTGTGGTTTTGTTAGAGTAACTGGACCAGGTGCACAGAGTTGCCATGGCGAGGATGCTCGTGACAAGATTTGTGTTATTGGCATGTCCCGAAGCAGGGGTTGTTTGTGTGAGGGGAGGGCACAGGATGGGGTGCTGACACAGGCATTGAGCTGAGGGTCTTGCACCTGTTGTGCCGGTCACAGAGGTGCCCATTTTTATAGCTCTCTAAATAAGCTTTGAAAACTTAGTTAATAAAGTGGTAGGTTGAGTGTGGATTCATTTTTAGGTTATCAGCAGTTACCCTGTAGGATTTCTTGAATCAGCAAATATGCATTATTTTCAGTTACCAAGGAGGTGTTCTCAGTGAGTGTGAGGCTTCACCCCTGCGGACTTAGCAGTGGACTAGGTGGGCTACTCTCCCTTCCTGTCCCCAATCACCAAACAGAATTACTGACTTTTCTTGATGTTTCATGGGCTAGAGGTGCAAAGAATTCTAATGTAAAGGATATATTTGGGGGCTTGCAAATCATCCTCTCTCCCACACCGGCGGGGTCCTTTAAAAATTCTCATTTGTCACGAAAACCTGGTTTGTTGCTTATTCTGCCCCTTTTTACGTGGATTCAGTATGTGTCCACAGCCCTTGCCTGCACCTGGTCAGTTCCTTTCTCTGAACCCTGTGTCCCTCATGCCCCTCCCCGTTGGTACTTGATCCCTCTTCCCTGCTGTTGGATACATCTTTGAGGAAAGCAGATACGGGGCCCTTTTGGTCAGTGCATGGAGTGGCTCTCTGGTCAGCTTGACAGCTTTCCACCAGAGGAGCTCAGCCCTTGGAGGCCACAGCCATGTGTTAACTCTGAGTGGTGCCCATCTGAATGCCTGGTTTCTGATGAAGGCTTTTCTCTTCCCTTGTAGAGTGCCCAGTGAAGAATGTGATGGGATCAGTAGCATGTCTGCGGAGAGCGGCCCTGGGACGAGATTGAGAAATCTGCCAGTAATGGGGGATGGACTAGAAACTACCCAAATGTCTACAACGCAGGCCCAGGCCCAACCCCAGCAAGCCAACGCAGCCAGCACCAATCCCCCACCCCCAGAGACCTCCAACCCCAACAAGCCCAAGAGGCAGACGAACCAACTGCAATATCTGCTCAAAGTGGTGCTCAAGACACTATGGAAACACCAGTTTGCGTGGCCTTTCCAGCAGCCTGTGGACGCCGTCAAGCTAAACCTCCCTGTGAGTAACCTGGGCAGGGCCCAGGGCTGCTGTCTTCCAGGTCTCTTCCCATGTTGCTCCTGCTGAGGGTGGGCTCAAGGTCCGGGCAGAGGGTGTCGTGGGCAGAGATACCTTTGGGGCCCAGCTCTGAAACCCCAATACTCACAAGGCCCTTGAATGAGTGGTTTCAGTTGTCCTGATGGTTGGAAATAGGAAAGGGGAAGAGAACGGGCTGACTCACATAATAACTGGCTCTTAGATGTTAGGATCCAGGCGATACTATGTAGAGATATTGAAATAGGGGTGAAGGTGTGCTTGCAGCTTTCCTTCCGATTCCATAGGGGAGCTGAAGGGGGAGCAAGCATAGTCCAGGTCCCCTACTTCTCTTACATGGTTGTAAGTGGAGGTGTGGTTGGTCACACTGTGGAAGTGGGACTGGTTTGCTGCAGTGTCTTCTTTGGTTGGTACCAGCATCATCATCATTGTCATCACCCAGAGCACAGGACAGGAAAAGGTAGTGGAATAGTTCCCAGGGAGTAAGCGCATGCAAGGGCTGTGCCCTCAGAGGCCTCTGTGCGCGCCCTCCACCTGCTGTGCCATAGCCACAGCACACTTCTTCCTGTTCTTTTGTACCCCTCCTCTTCTCTTCCCTGGAGAGTTTTCCTTTTGCCCCATTCCTAGCAAATGGTTCTGGAAATCAGTTTGTATCTCAGGGAAGAAACAGGATAGATGCTTTTTTTCCTTTTCTTTTCTTCAGAGCATCAGGGATTGATTGTCTTTAAGTTAACCCCTGCTGGGACACCTGGGTGGTTCAGTCGGTTACGGGTGACCTGCCTTCGGCTCATGATCCCAGGTTCCTAGGATTGAGCCCTGCATCTGGCTCCCTGCTCAGTGGAGAGCCTGCTTCTCCCACTGCCTGATGTTCCCCCGCTTGTGCGCACACGTATGTGCGCGTGCTCTCTCTGTCAAATAAATCAATCGGAAAAGAGAAAAACGTTAACCCCTGCTGTTCGCTACATCCGACATACTCCCAGATGAGGAATTATGTGATTACTGCCTTAGCCCCAGGCAGCGGTCTGTGGGTGTTAGAGCTGCACCAGTGTAGGAGCCTTAGTGTCTGACCGGCATCCAGTTTCAAGAAAGATGAATACAGTAGTGTGACCCTCCTCACAGACAGAAAGTGTCTGTGGCAACCGTCCAGTTATTTCTGTCTGCTGAATAGGTGTCATGCGTTTGGGAAGAGCCAAGTCAGGAGGAGCACTTCAGGTCTGGATCATGAATCGGCTCAAGAGAGGGGATGGAAACAAAAGAGGGTCCTTGCGAGATCTGGGCTTCAGAGGCCACTCTTTTCTGTTGACCATGAGAAGGAGTAGAGACAGACAGCCTGTCACTGGGGGAGGTTCTTGGGAGAGCTTGCTATGATGGCATAACCTCAGTCTGGGCTAGTGGGCTAGACTGGGCCAAGGCCAAGGCCAAGCCACGCAGGGTCCACAGGTGAGGGTGATCTTCTCAGAGTAAATGCAAAGGATGGGGACAGAAGGAGTGGGGGGTGGGGTGGAATGCAGGGGGCGTGAGGCTTTGACAGCACCAGAGGGCAGTGGGAGGCCTACAGAAGAGCCAGGGGAAACACCAGCAGAGAGCAGTCCCCCCACCCCCGCCCCGTTCGCACATCAGAGGCTACAGGGAAGTCAAAGAGATGAGGATTCCGACCTGACCCTCCTGTTGGCCTTTAGGAGGGCATTGGTGACCTTAGGAAGATGTGACGCAGAAGTAAAAACCAGATTCCCGACGGTGTGAATGAGAAGGTGAGGATGCGAAGCCATCATTTCAAGAAATTTGGCTTTGAAGGGAAAGCGCGGCAAGGCGAGAGTGGAGGAGGGGTTGGTTTGTTCCAGGAAGATACAGAGGGCTTAGAGGGTGAAGACAGAGGAGAAAGGGGAGGTACTGGGGGACCTGAGATCCTGAGGAGGCAGTGTCCCAGCCAGCGGTACAGACATGGGTGTGGGTGGTCTGTAAGGCCCAGTGGTTGGGGAGTTGGAGGTCATTCCAACATGGAGGTCAGGCTCCTCAGAGGTCACAGGGTGAATCTCTGTCTCTGTGACTGTTGGACGTCACCATCACCCTCAGCAGCTCTGACTCGGAAGAAGAGGCCTTTGGAAGGTGCCACTGGTCTGGTGTCTTCAGGAAGGTGGGAGAGCAAGGAGCTGGCCCAGAGGAGCAGGGCAGGGCTGGTCAGCTGAGAGCCACGTCATGCTTAAAGCCTGGTTTTCCGGGGACCTCTCCCCCTCCTTGAGGAAATGTTAATACAGCCACCAAAAGAAGGGTTCCTTCTTTTTCTCTTTTCTGACACCTTCCAGGAATCTTGACCTGAGTTTTGGCCTTTGATCTTTGCTGGACTTCTCACTAGAATGCCTGCCTCTCTAGTTCAGTGAATGTGTATAGTTGGATTGTTAAGCCCCTAAACCCACCGCCCCCTTGTCAGTGCACTCTGCCCTCAAGCACTGTCCTGTCTGGCCTTGAGCCACTTGACAGACTCTGGGCAGTTCAAGCACTTGACGCCACTGTAGGCCATAGAATAAAGTATGTTTCCACTGGGGCACATATGTTTGGCTTTGGTAGGTCTCTTGGGAAAGGTGGTCAGAGCCATAGTATAGCATAGAAAGTCTGGTGCAGTCTGTCTTCCTGGTCTCTTGGCCAGGGTACCCAGGCATGCTTGTGCAGCCCTCGTCAGGTCAGGGACATGATCTCTGCCACTTGTCATATGTAAGCTAGTTGTTTTTGTTCCTTTCTCATGGGTGTCAGAGCAACCTAAAACCTCACACGCTGTGTTCACCTTTTCAGTACTGTCCACCATTTCTAGGCAAGAGCTTGGTACTTGCTAAAGGATAGACCTGTCTTTTCTGCCATCGGTTCCCACTTGGACTTGTTCTGATACCCCAGTCATACCCAGTTACCGGAGCCTCTGAGATAGCGGGCTGTGGAGTGGGCCAGATGACACAGGTCCCCCTGCCTTGGCTCTGTTTGATCCTTCTATCTGGAAACCTGGTGTGTTGCCTCTTCTGCCCCCAAGATACCTCCTGTGGCGGTTTTTAAAAATAAACATTTAGTATAGGTTTAGATTTAGAGAAAAGCTGACAGTAGTAGAGTCTGATTTGAAGGGCTTTAGGGCATCTATACCTGCCATCCAGCTCCTTCTGTTGGGCACTTGTAGAGTAAGATCTGAAGCTTTGAGGGGTGGGGTCTGTGGATTTTTTTAAACTGAGGATTGTACAGATTGTCCAGATTCCTCATTAACCTGGGTAGTTGTTCAGATATATCCAGGTACCACTAAGGGATCCTTAGAAAGACTGTGTGCTAGTAAAAGAAATGGAAGTGCGATGAACTTGAGTGAAGGTAGAGGCTTCTGCTCCATGGTTCTTCAGTATGCCCAGAAGCAGGGAGTCCAGTTGTTCCAGGTGGGCTTTACCGCTGGTTCCATAGGATTTTGTGTTTTATGGACCAAAAACATTTCAAATGGTAGAGGAAAAGTAGAACTTGCCATGGGTTGTTTCTTTAGGTAAGAAGTGCTTTTAAGAAGGCTGTGTGTTTTCCCCATTATTTATTAAAAATTAAAGGATTTTACCATCACCACCACCACCAACAACAACAAAAATAGAAAAAAAGCATTGATCCTCTATAAATACAACCTGTTCCCAGACCAGGCAGTTGATAGACTTGCACATTTCCCCTCCAGATTGCCACCCAACATTTAAGAATTCTTTCCTTGATTCACTTTATCTTGGGATTCCCCTTGAGATTGCTTGCTGAGACCATGGAAGAGCTTCGGTCTGTGCTGTGGCTCTCATCTGTGCTCCTTGAGTGAGATCCACAGGCCCACTATGAGTGCTGCATGGCCGGGGAGGTGACACTGGCCTTTTGCTCTCTTTGCTCTTCAGGATTACTATAAAATCATTAAAACACCTATGGATATGGGAACAATAAAGAAGCGCTTGGAAAACAACTATTACTGGAATGCTCAGGAATGTATCCAGGACTTCAACACTATGTTTACAAATTGTTACATCTACAACAAGGTGAGATGTGGTGGAAGATGTCCAGCTGCCCTGAGGGGAGGGGAGGGGTGGAGAAGAAGGCTGGCATATCTGGAGTCTGTGGGCAGGGGTGCTTGGGAGCAGGTGGGATTAGTCTAATGGGATATCATTTGGAGCAGAAATAATGGGACCCGTGGTTTTGCCTGTGACTGGGTGTTTCTTTTTCGGGGAGGAGGGTGCTGGCCTTGTTTGACTTTCAAGCAGTCCTTGTTAGCTTGAAGCATGTGCTTCCGGTGCCCTTGGGATTTTAGTTCTTGAGCATGTCTAGAGAAGGTGTGAGGAGGACAGTGACGACTCATTAAAAAGTCCATTTGGGTGATGTAAATGGTCAGGAAGGAGCCTACTAAAATATAGTTGTGCAAAGGTGTGCTCAAATTTCAATGTGAGAGAGGGTGTGCTGGGGCCCACTGCATCTGAAACTGTGGACATGACCACTGACAACTGGTGGCCATAGAATTGAATGTCCCCTGATCTCACATGTAGACCTGAAAGTCACTTCTTAACCCCGTTAGCCAAACCTTTTGGCTCGGCTGTGCCATGAAGCCAGATCATTTGTTTACAGTTCAGACCACAGATGTGATTAAAACCAACCCTTTCATATAGAACGGCTCTGGAGGGAGACCCTATACAGAACTCAGCTTTTGGCCTCTGCTGGTGTAGTGGGTAAAATTGCCCAGAAGAGATGGGTAGGTGAGTTTCTTGAAGTTTACTGTGTTTTTTTAAAGTCTTAGCTCCCACCACTAAGTTTAAGTGACATGTGCACAGAAAAGGTTCTCGGGTTAGAGCTGAGTGGGAATAGCATGTCGTAGATGAGGCAACAAGTGGGGACCCATAATGCAGTTCAAGATAGGCATGGCCCCGAGCCCCAATGAGCTGCCTTGAGGGTACACTGGGGAGCATTATCAGAGCCCTGCTAATGTATCTGTGGCAAGAAATCCTGTGTAATGCAAGTATTTATAGTGAAGTTGAATTGTGTCAGAGGAGGGCTTCTGTCAGTGATTGGCAGGGCTTGTTAGATACTTAAGGCATTAAGATGGCTTCTCAGGCCAGAGCTTAAAAGATGAGAGGGAGGTGCAGGTGGATGGGTGCTGGTACAGGCACATGAGCCTTCGTGATATCTGGTGGTGTAACTGTTGTGGCCCTTGAGGGTTCAGATCGGGAAGGAGCCCGACTATGATACTTGATGCTTTGGAGCAGGGAGTGGGTGGCACAGGGTGGGGAGCTCTTGCTCCGTCTGGAGAGGTGGTGAGGGCTTTCTGATGCTCACCCCTGTGTCTCCTTTTCCAGCCTGGAGATGACATAGTCTTAATGGCAGAAGCTCTGGAGAAGCTCTTCTTGCAGAAAATCAATGAACTGCCCACTGAAGAAACTGAGATCATGATAGTCCAGGCAAAAGGAAGAGGACGTGGGAGGAAAGAAGCAGGTAGGGTACCTCCGGTGTGCCGAGCAGTTGGCCTCACACTGAAACAGCAAGGACATTGGCTTTCTTGTTCCCCAGTCTTTGGTCCTTCTCCAGGTTTGGAGGGGGCAGGAGGGGAGGGTACTCTTAGTGTTGGACACGCCCCAGAGGGTCACTTGACTGGGTGACCTCCCACAAAGTAGAAGTAATTGGGCCCTGCCTTTTGATTGACTTTGGTTAAAAAGAAAGTGTAAATTTTGCAAAGCATTTTTAAGTTTTTTGAATTCTTCACTCCATTAAAAAAAAATTTTTTTTTTTTAAGATTTTTTATTTATTTGTCAGTGATAGAGGGAGAGAGAGCGAGCAAGCACAGGCAGACAGAGAGGCAGGCAGAGGCAGAAGGAGAAGCAGGCTCCCTGCCGAGCAAGGAACCCGATGTGGGACTCGATCCCAGGACGCTGGGATCATGACCTGAGCCGAAGGCAGCCGCTTAACCACTGAGCCACCCAGGCGTCCCTTCTTCACTCCATTTTAGAGAAGAGACAATTTGCCAAGGGCAGTTTTAATTCCTAATCCCTATCTTGGAACCTCAAGGTTGGTTATTTGAATTATTTTTAAGATGCTTATGTCAGAGCCAGGCCTGCCTTATGATGCTGCTGAAGTCGAAGTGAAGCCCTCCACTCTTTGCCCCTGTCTCTTAGCCTGACACAGGATTCTAAAGGCCAGCTGGCGGGGAGACAATGAAATGTTTCTGTCTAGGAAAAGCTCTACCAGCTGCCTTTTGCATCTTGCCATCCTCCACTCTGTGCTGAGGTGGCCCATGCTGTGAGTCTTTGCTTCTCTCCACAGAGGGCTTTCACCTGGCTTCCCACCCTGCTCAGAAGTGGTGGCTTCATGGGAGCAAAGGTGCTTGGCTGGATCCCAGGCAGTGCTGAGGCGTAGCCAAGGAGAGGTGGTCCTAAGGGTCACCCCTTAGCTGTGGATCCGGCTAAGAGGTGTCCTGTATCCTTAACATCCAGGAGTCCTGCCCTTGTGGCCTGGGACCAGGAGTTTGGTCTGCACATGGGACAGACACGGGGCATTGTGTGTTTGGGCTCACGCGCACAGCTGCAAGGAGGCAGTCTGAGCCGGTCACAAAGGGCAGCAGCCGTCCAGCCTCCTCCTGCGGCTCAGGGAGGTGGAAGCTTGCCAGTTTCCAGAAACCTTGGCCAGGGCTCCCGATGCTGGCCCCTTGCCAGAATTGCTTACTCAGAAGGCAGCGCTTCTGGGAATGAGGACAGCTCTGTCCAAAAGAGCCAAGGAACATTTTTCCGCTCTCCTTCTACCGTCCTGGTGCTAACTCTCAGCATGTGTTTCCTGCTCCTTTGGCCCAGGCCTCCGTGCTTTTGAAGGCGTCTTTGTGCCTGATTTGGGGCTTGAAGCCAGGATGCCTCAGGAACTGTGTAATGCAGTGTGCCACTGCTCTCAGAGAACCTAAGGGCAGGTGGACCAGTTTGGCTGAGGTCTGGGGTGTTCGAGTTGTTCTGTCTCTAAGACTAATAGTCACCGTGACAGTGTGTGCCATACGCATGCAGATGTGTGTTCTCCACATGTGACAGTGTTCCCATAAGGTCAGCCAGCGTGTGTCGGGCTCGGCATCTAACCATCTGTCCCTTTTATGATTGATAGGGACAGCAAAACCTGGCGTCTCTACGGTACCAAACACAACGCAGGCATCGACTCCTCCGCAGACCCAGACCCCCCAGCAGAACCCTCCGCCCGTGCAGGCCACACCTCACCCCTTCCCTGCGGTCACCCCAGACCTCATCGTCCAGACCCCCGTCATGACAGTGGTGCCTCCCCAGCCACTGCAGACACCCCCACCGGTACCCCCTCAGCCACCACCCCCACCCGCGCCAAACCCCCAGCCTGTGCAGAGCCACCCGCCCATCATTGCGGCCACCCCACAGCCTGTGAAGGTGAGCATCCTGTGCGTGTGTGTGGCCCAGCCTGTCGCTGGCAGGCTCCTACCACCTCAGCTAGCACGCCTTCTCTTGTCTTCTCCGTAACAGTGAGGCTGGCAGGAGACAGTCGCTTGTCCCTGCCAGTGCTTCATGCAGAGCCTGGCCTGGTTCTCCAGGCACTTGCGGGTATTTTCTGGGGGGATTGTATAGGCTTTATTAAGTCACAGCCTCGAAGCTGCTGCCCTGCTGGCCCACAGATTCCAGAGTTGAGAACCACCTCCCAGGGCCTTGCTGACCTCCTGTCCTGTATTTCTCATGTAGACTGTGCATATATGCAGATGTTGCCTAAATAGTCTCTAAAACTTGCCTCCTGTGGGGATGGGGGTTAGTGTGACGAGGCTTGGCTCTGAGTGACTTCCCTAGCGTTAAGTAGGAAGCTGCTTCTGTAGCTTTCTTTGGGCTCCAGTGAGCAGATTCTGCACTTGGGTGTGTGCTTCCTCATGCCCCTGGCCGGGGTCCTGTCCCAGCTGCAGAGCAGAATGGTGGGACAGGGTCTGTTCTTGCCTTGGTCTTTCACCCTTGGAGTTACTTTTGAGCCCTATCCCCCAAGAATGTTGGAACCCTAGAAAGGACCTGGCTTCAGAAGTGACCTGAGGGCCACCTGTGCCAGCTGCCACCTGTGACGACGCTTGTTGCACGTGTGCTCTTGGCAGACAAAGAAGGGAGTTAAGAGGAAAGCGGATACCACCACCCCCACCACCATCGACCCCATTCATGAACCACCATCACTACCGCCAGAGCCTAAGACCACCAAGCTGGGCCCCCGGCGGGAGAGTAGCCGGCCTGTGAAGCCCCCCAAAAAGGATGTACCCGACTCACAGCAGCACCCAGTGCCAGAGAAGAGCAGCAAGGTCTCGGAGCAGCTGAAGTGCTGCAGTGGCATCCTCAAGGAGATGTTTGCCAAGAAGCACGCAGCCTATGCCTGGCCGTTCTACAAGCCTGTGGATGTAGAGGCTCTGGGTCTGCACGACTACTGCGACATCATCAAGCACCCCATGGATATGAGCACGATCAAGGTAAGCAGATGCCCCTCCCAGAGCTGGGGGCGGGGCTTCCTGGGACAGAGAAGGGCAGAACCTCCCAGGCTAAGTCCAAGAGGAGGGCCCTGGCCTTGGGCTCTGCTGAACTGTGCCTTAGTAGCATCTCTCCTCCTCGGCTCAAAGAAGCCCTGCGCCCCCTGCTGGGAATTGTGGAGTCAACCTCCAAGACCGCGTGCTTGGGCATTTTCTTCTCTGACAGCACTGCTGCCCCCTTGTCTAGGGACAAGCCCTCTGTGACCTTGGGTCCCACTGTCCATAGGCAGCTTGCACGGTAGATGCTCCAGGACTCGTTGAGGGTTGGTGACTTTGCCAGGCTGTGTTACGCAGGGGGCCTTGATGTCACCTCTCTGTAAGAGGCACACAGTGCTGGTATTTTCATTGTAGTATTATTTTGAGACCGTTTTGATTGTTTGTTTATTTTTTATTTGTAATTTTTTAAAGATTTTATTTATTTATTTGACCAAGAGAGAGAGATCACAAGTAGGCAGAGCAGCAGGCAGAGAGAGAGAAGAAAGCAAGCTCCTTGATAAGTAGAGAGCCGGACGTGGGGCTCAAGCCCAGGACCCTGAGATCGTGACCTGAGCCGAAGGTAGACACCCAACCAACTGAGCCACCCAGGCGCCCCATGTTTGTTTATTTTAAACTGTTTTGCGTTTTTATTTGGGAGTGGAATAAACATGGCCAAACATGAGACAGGCGTGGGTGGGGCACAGTACTTGTGGTCCCCTCCCACTTTTTTTTTTTTTTTTTTTTTAAGATTTATTCATTTTAGAGTACGTGAGCTTGTGGGGAGGGGTTGAAGGAGAATGAGGAGAGGGAGCGAGAAACTTCGGTAGCCTTCTAGCCGAGAGTGGAGCCCGACTTGGGGCTTGATTTCATGACCCGAGGTGAATCCAAGAGTCGGACACTTAACCATCTACACCACCCAGGGGCCTCTGGTTGTGTTCCTTTTGAGTGTCCTGTCCTGTGTCATCAAGATAAGTGTATGTCAGGTCAGAACTAGTCCTAGTCCTCCCCTTACAGTCTGGCTTAAGCTCTGCCTCCATTTATTCTGTGTCCTCTTTCCCCATAGCCCATCACAGTGACCAGGGTGGGTGGGGTTGACGTGGTAGCAGGGCATTTCCCAGCCCCAAGATTTGCTCTTGAGTGTCTCCTTGTCCACTTGACATAGAGAAAAACCAAGGTGTTGATGACCTCTCCTCTGCTCCACTGAGAAGTTAACTTGCTCCTACAGACAGCTCTTCTGGCATCACATCCCCTTTGGAGCAGGGGCAGACATAACCGACAAGGGATCTGTCTTGTCTTTTCAGTCTAAACTGGAGGCCCGAGAGTACCGTGATGCTCAGGAATTTGGTGCTGATGTCCGATTGATGTTCTCCAACTGCTACAAGTACAACCCTCCTGACCATGAGGTGGTGGCCATGGCCCGCAAGCTCCAGGTAAGGTTCTGGGGAAGCTCTGAGCACAACATCCTGTGGTAGGCAGGCTGGAGTCCTGGGTAGGCCAGATCTCCATGGGCCTTTGTATGTTTTATATCTTTCTTTTGCTTTGGTATGATGCTTTGTTTGTTTTGAAGATGAGCTCAAGTCAGGATGACATGTCATTTTACATTGAGATTATTTCACTGTAATTAAAGCAGGGTGGTTAGTTTGGGTCTTGGGTACTTGGGGTTTTGTTCTGGGGTGTCCCACTGAAAGTCCCCTGCCCAGTAACTGCATTTCGCTGCCCTTGGCCAAGAAGAATGCATGTGCTGTGAATGGCCCAGTGTGTCTCCACAAAACAGACCTGTCTCACATTGGTGGATGACACTCTTAAAAAGTAGTCATGTTGACAGAGTTGTGAGCTGAAGTAACTGTTTTCCTGTGGGCACTTCTTCACTGGGGCCTTGAAGTTTTTTGCCTTCTTGCTGTAGGGTAGCTGCTTGTTGGCATTCTGGGAGGCCACATTTCCCTTAGGGTTGTCAGTGGGGATTGTGGCACCTTTAGGTTGAGCCGGGCGGTGCACACGGTCAAGCAAGTATAGGTGGAACGGAGGGGGACAGATGACCACATAATGTATGAAGTAACTTCATTTTGCTCCATTTAAAAAAGGAAAAGTGTACCCAGATTTCAACAGTGCTTATCTTTGGGTAGAGAGATCAGGGGTTAAGAATTATGGAGAATTGGGGCACCCGGTTGGCTCACTCAGTGGCGTCTGCCACTGTTGATCTTAGGGTCATGAGTTTAAACCCTACACTGGGTGTGGAGATTACCAAAGGGGAAAAAAAATCTCTTAAAAATACGGAGAAGAGGGGTGCCTGGGTGACTCAGTGGGTTAATAAGCCTCTGCCTTTGGCTCAGGTCATAATCTCAGGGTCCTGGGATCAAGCCCCCCATTGGGCTCTCTGCTCAGCAGGGAGTCTGCTTCCCTGTTTCTCTGCCTGCTTCTCTGCCTACTTGTGCTCTCTCTCTGTGTCAAATAAATAAATAAAGTCTTTTAAACAGCATGTGAGAATAAATCTGTATTTAGTACTTTTATATAACTTTTTAAAAAATTCTTTAAAATTACACATGTAAACAAACATTTCTGGCCTTTTCTCCCCAAGACCCTGGGTTACTCCTGCTCTCAGTCAGGACCAGCCCTGGGCTGGGTTACCTGCCATCACAAAGGGGGCAGGCAGTTTGGTTGGAGCCCAGTGCCAGTTTGCACATCTCCTGTCCTACTCCTACCTGAAGGCTGGGTGAACGGTGGTTCCTAACACCTGGGTTTTCTGGCCATCTGTGGAGTGCTTCCAGGGCAGAAGTGAGTACTTGCCTTTGGCAATTTGTGGATCTGTTCTGCTCAGAGGCTGCCTGAGCCCTTTTGCTCACCTGCCTCCTAATGCTGTTAGCTCCACATGTTGTCGCAGACTCACCATCATAGTGTCTCCTACCTCCACACACTGTATCCAAGGCGTGGTCTTTCCTGTTCCTTCACTTGGCCCGCGGTCTGTGTCTTCGGCCACCTTTGGTTCGAAGGGTGTGTCCTGAAGTTCTTATGGTAGATTAAAAAAACTTATTACTAGTATGAACCTGGCTGTTGTTATTTTAATGGCACACCCAGCCTCAAATGTTCTTACAGTTTCTGCTGT
>NC_081558.1:11902534-11931376 GCF_022355385.1 Mustela nigripes | reverse complement strand
TTGTTTTTCGGTCTTATTTTTGCTGAGGTTTTTTGTTTGGTTGGTTTTTTTTGTTTTGTTGTTGTTGTTGTTGTTGTTGTTGTTTTTCGGTCTTATTTTTGCTGAGGTTTTTTGTTTGGTTGGTTTTTTTTGTTTTGTTGTTGTTGTTGTTTTTCGGTCTTATTTTTGCTGAGGTTTTTGTTTGGTTGGTTTTTTTTGTTTTGTTGTTGTTGTTGTTGTTGTTTAGATGGGGGGTGGCTTTTAATTTGGTGCTCTCTGATTTCTTCACAAAGCTGCCCTTTGTTTACTTCTGCATTTCCCATCCTTAAAGGAGCTCAGACTTTATAATTTTATGTCAATTCTCCTATGTGGCCACCAGGTGGCAGTGGTGCACTCAGATCTGTCTTCAACTTCCTCTTGTGAGGACTGGGGAAACCCACACCCTTTATTTGCCCTCTTGCAAACAGCTAAACCAAAACAAGTTCTCTCTAAGCACCAAGATTGCTATTCTGAGCTACTTTACTTTAAAAAGAACAGAAAAGAGAATTCTCTAGTATATTCTAGTGTGCTCTTTCCAATTTCTGTGCCTGTTTCAAGTGTTTTGGTTTTGGTTTTGATTTTTCTTCATTTTTCTCCTGGGAGTGGTATGAACATGGCCCAAACATGCGGTTTACCCATAGCAAGAGCGCTGAGCTGTTTTCCATACAATACCCCTTTTCTGGACATTTTTTATTCCAGACACCAGGCTGGACTAGATGAGGTCCTTGCCCTGGAAGAGGGTGCATTTCAGGCAGGGGCAGTGCCTGGGAGCCATTCGGCATGGGGCTGCCTCTGCCTCTAGCCTGCTTTGCCCACCTCAGGGTGGGTTGCAGTGTTACCGGAAGTAATGTCACTTCTCCATTGCCACAAGGCAGGTGGAAGTATCTGCTTCAAGTGCAGAGTTGCTGTGAAGGGCTTCTTGTCTGGAAGGGAGTTGCTGTGCCTGTGTTATTCCTCTTCTTTTTTAAGCTTTCCTGGATCAGCATGCTTTAGATGGCTAGATTGTCCAGAAGGGAGGAGGAGCAACCAAGTCCCTGTCCTTGTTTGCCTCTTTAAGAGGTGTTCGACCTGCCTTCTCTTAAGTAGGTTGTGTCCAGGGACTGAGATTTACCTGAAAAGTTATATGGAAAATGATCCTCTGGGTTTTCTTCTTCTGGTTTCTAAAGTCTTTAGAAAAGACCATTTAGAAAAAATTAGCATCCCACCACCACCTGGCAGCCATGGTCACAGAGACAGCCAGTAGTGTCTGGGCTCAGGGTTGCTTCGGCCCAAGGGTGGCTTGGGCTAAGGCCTGCCAGCCTACCTAGTAGGCCCAGAGCTGCTGGTGGTACTCTCCACTGCTTGTCATGAAGTGAGGAGTCACTTAGGATGTTTTGGTACTCATGTAGATCCACCAGACTTATATTTCAAGAAAAAGTGAAAATTCAAGGTGGTATACAATTATTTTTACAGCAAGGAAAAATGAAAATTGCATTGGGATATCCTGCATTAGATCTCAGAGGCAGGAAGCTTTTGAGGTGTGCGTAAATGTATGTGTCTGGATGTCCACTCATGGCTGCATCTCCAGCATCTGGCACCTAGTGGCCTGCCACTGCCTGCATTCTCCCCACCACCACCCCCATCCCCATCCTCTGGGTCTTGGTATGCCCAGGTATGGCCACGCCCCACAGCCACATCCAGACTTGGTCCCCCTTGACCTTTGGGCACTCCAGCAGCTGGCTTAATTAGAGGAGACGTGGGGTGTGCTTCCCCATGAATCTGATGCAGCCCAGAGTAGGTGGCCCAGTTAACCTTCTACCAAGAAGAGAGGCATGCTCTGAAACCAGCATGCTTTGCTGATTGATGCTTAGAGTCTTGGTGTGGGTGGAGGCGATGGCATAGGTGGGAGAGCTGGCTCCACCTGGAGACCTTCCCAGTCCTAGTGTGGGAGGCTGAGCCCCTATTCCCCTAGAGAATGCTGCTTGTTGGTATTCACTGCCCCTCATCAGCACTGTCCTCCCTCACAAGACCTTCGGCCAAGGCGTGTTTCATTTGGTTTTGGCATCCTCTTGCCTGGCTGCACACCCTTTCCACCCATTCTCCAGCTGGCCACTGGGATGAGCACCCGGATTCATGAGTCACACCTTTCTCTCCTTAGAGCCATCCTTGCTAGATCTTTGTAGGTGTTGGCATCTTGTCTCCCACTCCTCCTGAGCTTTCAGGTTTCTCACAGGCTTTCCGCCACCCCCTTTCTGTTTCCACCTTAAGCACCTTAGAGCACTTTACAATTTTCACGTTCACTCCTTGAGGGCAGGGAGCACATTCTTTGTGTTTACCATTCAGCAGGCCCTGGCAAGTGCTAGCCTATCTCAGTGACTTGGGAAGGTTCTTCTGCAGTAGCCTTCAGCTCCCTGTCAGGCCAAAGAACATGTCCCAGGATGTCCCCCACTGGAGCAGGAGCAGATGGGAGGAGGACAGGTCTTGTAGCTGGGCGTGTCCAGGAAGCCAGAAGCCCCAGCTTGCAGGCCCTGCAGTTCATTCCCGGCCAGCCCACCTGGCCTCCTGTCTTGTGCTCTTCTCTGTTTATGGTCTTGGAATGGCAGGGCCCTAGAGTATCCTTGAAGTGGAAGGAGGCCTCGGGATGAGTTCTCCCCCCCCTTTCCACAACAGCCACAACGTGTTGGGGAGCAATAGGATGTCCTTGTGGCAAGGGTAGTGTTGTCTGGCGGCTGGCAGGAGAGGCTGGGTGTACGTGGATAAATGGCATGAGGCAGCTCCCACCTAGTCAAGGCTCATCTCCCAGCAGCACTGAGTACTTGGCTGTGCTTCCCACTCTCCTTCCTGGTGGGGTCCTGACACTTCAGGCGCACTCCTTGATCCTGCGCTTTGCCCATATCCAGGGCACTGTGGGGCACGTCTCTTCAGCAGCCTGGGCAGTGATAGTCTCTGCGCATCCCCTGGGTGTGTAATTCTCCATTGCCCTCAGACCTGCTTCAGAATTTATTTCTGTGTGAATTATAAAGGCATTACCCTTTCAGCACTTAGTCTGGTCGCAGAACCATTTAGACAGCAGTCTAGGTTCTCACCTTACTAGGAAGAGGAGCTCCCTTGAAGGAGGCTGAGGTGGGTGGAGGGGACAGCACTGCAGTTGTGGACAAACCTACTCTGTTGCTGGGGTCACCATTCTCAGCTGCCTTGGGGCAGGGAAACCTGAAGCTGTGTTTCCAGAGATATAAGGAGAGGTTTCTAGGGCCAGCTTTGTCAAGTGGACCCTAGTTTGTTTGACACAGAAGCTCTGGAGCTTGCTCCCGCGGCCCTCTTGGGCCAAGCTGCTCCAAAGTATCAACTCACACTTGAGGAAGGCCTCCTCCTTACAGGAGATGACATGTTGACAAACGTTTTCCATGCTTAAGGCAGGTCCTAACATCCTGCTGGGAAGGTAGCTGTGTTCCCTTCACTGCTGTCCTCTGTCCTGAGTCATTACTGGATTTATGGTCCCAGAGCCCTCCGGGTAGGAAGGGACCCACCAGCTGGCTGATGAGGCAGCACAGACGGACTCCTGTGCCCAGGCGGAGCTGTTGCCCCCAGGCTTTGTGACCCCACGTGGAGTACCATCAAATTCTTGGGTCTTAGAATTTGAAGGTCTCAGTCTCCCATCAAGGGATCCTGTCTTAATAGCCCTGGGACCTTTGCTTGGGTCACTGGCATCTCACCAGACTTCACTCCCTCCTGCAGCTCATCCGCTGGAACCCCCATAGCCATTCTCCTATACTTTCCCACCTTGGCTGGGCATGCCCTGGAGACACCTCAGCCAGTGGCATGGCTGTGCTCAGTTACATGCCCTGCAGGTGATTTGAGGAGTGGGGAGGTGGATGCAGATGTGCCCACTGTAGCAGAGGCTCAGTCGCCTCACTGGACATTGGCTCCATGCCAGGCACGTTTACTGCAGGGCTGGGCCATTGCATGTTCTGTTTCCTTCGCCTGGAATGGTGTCCAGAACTATAGAACACACCCACTTCCTGCAGGAGGATGACCCCGAGGTGTGTAGAAGCTCCTGTTCTGTTCACTGCTTTTGTTGGCTGCCCGGCCCTGGCATCCAGAAGGCTCCCTCAGGAAGTGCTGAGTAAGCACCTACCTGATGAGAGCCTTAGGGCCCTCTTTGTGGGTCCCTCCTTTGACTCGTCATCTATCTCCAGTCCCCAAGCAGCCACCCTCAGTGGGCCAGCTGCCTCCTGTGACCTGGGTCACATGTACATACCTGGGCTGTCTCTCCTGGGGAATGGGGGCCAGGCCATGGCAGGAGCATATTTCATTTCAAAGTGAAGTTTGTGAGGAGCGTTGGAAGAGCTGGCAAGGGGCCTTGGCCCACCCCTTGCCTTAGTGGGCAGGGGAGGGGGGGTCCTCATCAGCCCAGCCCTCTTTGACCCTCCTGCTTACTTCCTCTCGAGTCAACCCTAGCAGCCAAGGACGCTGTGGTGATGCTGAGCCACATCCCAGGCAGCCCCCTGCCACACATGCCTGGGCACCTGGGAGCCCTCATGGGCATGGCTTCTCCCCCACCAGGATGTGTTCGAGATGCGCTTTGCCAAGATGCCAGATGAGCCAGAGGAGCCTGTGGTGGCCGTGTCCTCCCCGGCGGTGCCACCCCCCACCAAAGTGGTGGCCCCACCCTCGTCCAGCGACAGCAGCAGTGATAGCTCCTCAGATAGTGACAGCTCCACTGATGACTCTGAAGAGGAGCGAGCCCAGCGGCTGGCAGAGCTCCAGGAGCAGGTGAGGATGCAGGCGGCCCCATTCGTAGTCCCCCAGAATCCATGGCCTGGGCAGCCAGTCTCTCCCCACAGGTCTCCATGACATGGGGAGTTCCAAGCAGGAGCAGGATTCCCACTGGTCTCCCTGTGCCGGGTGCACATGCATTCTAAACACACAGTTAACCTTTGAGCAGTGTGAAGCCATCTGTGCTTCAGAAATTAGTGTATAATTTTTAACTCCCCCAGAAAACTTAAGCAGTAGTCTGCTCTTACCTGTAAAGTAGTCGATGAGCTTATTATGCTTTATAGGTTACAGTCATTACATACTGTATTCTTAACAATAAAGTAAGCTGTTAATAAAGTGAAAAAAATGTAAGCAGTAGAGGATACACTTACAGTATTGTATTGATTGTAAAAAACAAACTACATAGAAGTTGACCTGCATAGTTCAAACCTAGGTTTTTCAGGAGTCAGTTGTACATACATAGGTGTTTGTTGGGGAGATGTGGCTGTTCTCTGGGTAGAGGTGAGGCTTCTAGACCCTTCCAGTATCTGGAAGGAGGAGCCAGAGCCAGGATATCCATCTCTCCTGGGGTCCTACAGGCCAGAGATCAGGGCCACCCTTCTAGGCACCCTCCTTCCGGATGGTCATAGATGGGCATAGATGCCAGCTCCCCTGGCAAAGAAGGACAGTGGCCACCCTTGGAATCTGTGGCCTGGGTGGGCATGGGCAGTTTGAAAATTTGGTGAGGCAGCAGGTCACAAGGCTGAGGGCCAAGCACTCTCCCCGTGCTCCCCCCCCCCCCGCTCCCTTACACCTGGGGCTGCACACAGAGACCAGGATAATGGGTGTGTGTGTCTTGCTTGTTTGTTCCACAGCTCAAAGCCGTGCACGAGCAGCTTGCAGCCCTCTCCCAGCCCCAGCAGAACAAACCAAAGAAAAAGGAGAAAGACAAAAAAGAAAAGAAAAAGGAAAAGCACAAAAAGAAAGAGGAAGTAGAGGAGAGTAAGAAGAGTAAAGCCAAGGAACTTCCTCCTAAAAAGACCAAGAAAAATAACAGCAGCAACAGCAATGCGAGGTCTGTGCCTCCCCAGCTTACCTTGGGTGGGGACCCCTGCCTGCCATGATGGGTAGGGAGGCCGCCTCTCTGCCCTTTCCTCTGGGATGGGTCTTTGGCACCCACTGTGTTTGGGAAAGGAGGGAGGAGGATAGCAAATAGCATGGAGTGGAAGGCGAGAACCAGGGCATGGTTTGCAATCTGTCACCAACAGGTGCTCCTGGTAACAGCCTCCCCTGTTTTCCTTGAAGGCTTCTGGGTGGGGGTGTGGAAGCTGTCCACCAAGCCCCAAGTGGAGGAATAGGTGCCTGGCTTTCCCAGGACACCCATCCCTCACATTCCTGCATTGTCCGTTCGTAGCAAGAAGGAGCCAGCGCCCATGAAAAGCAAGCCCCCGCCGGCGTACGAGTCGGAGGAGGAGGACAAGTGCAAGCCCATGTCCTATGAGGAGAAGCGGCAGCTCAGCCTGGACATCAACAAGCTCCCTGGTGAGAAGCTGGGCCGAGTGGTGCATATCATCCAGTCGCGGGAGCCCTCCCTCAAGAACTCCAACCCTGATGAGATCGAGATTGACTTCGAGACTCTGAAGCCGTCCACCCTGCGAGAACTGGAGCGCTATGTGACCTCTTGTTTGCGCAAGAAAAGGAAACCTCAAGGTGCTCTTGGGCTCCCGAGGGTGGGGAAGCAGGGTGTGTTCTAGCCATCCCAGCCGAGAGGGAGGAGGCTAGCCACAGTTCACTTTGCCTTCCACACGTGGCCCTCTCCCTTTGCAGGCTGTTTTTCCAATTATAAAAGCTGCGTCCTTAGCAAAGAAATCTCTGGGGGGTGGTGACATTGCCCTGGACCCTAGACTGTGGGTGCTGTTCTTGGCCTCCTGACTGGTACCGACCTGGGTCTCCACCTCCCCCTGCACCTCAGCAGCCCCTTCCCGGAGCAGCACTTCTCTTACTCTTGTCGCTGAGCCTCCCTCAACGCCAGCCACTTGCCCCCGCTGCCGCCTCTTTGCAGTAGGCATGGGGGTGGGGGAGGTCAGGAGAAAGGATGATGTAGGTCAGCATTGTCCTGCCTGCTGTCCCCTCCACAACGTTCTGCCAGGCAGCTCTTTCCTGTTAGAAATGCCTTGTCTTAGCTCACAGCTTTTGTTTTGAGGCCAGTAGGACTTAGGATCCACATCAGAATGTGATGCATAGCCTCTCTCAGCCTGGACTGCTTCCTGGGGTTCTCGGGCCCCTCCATGAGGTGCTGCCCAATGACGTTCTGCTCTCGGTCTACATGACGAGGTGCTGGGGACTCCTGGGACTCTTTTATGTCTTACTTTGTCTTTGCTGTCATGTCTCCTTTGGGTTGCCTTCACCTACTGCCTGAGAAGTAGCCGAGGGAGCCCCAGCAGTTGCTCATGTTAGGGAATCCCCTCCTGTCTTTTTTGGACTCTCTGAGGAACCCAGCACAAGGTATTCGCTGGGGTCGCTTTAAAATTCTGGTACTCAGAATTTTCTGGCTGATGTGCAGTAGGCTAGCAGTTTAGCACGGGGAGATACGGGACTGGTAGCAGCCCCCTCTGGCTCACAAGCCACCGACTTGCTGCTGGCCCTTCTTGCAGGCTGTTGGGGTGTGTCTGTGGCCAGCGGCAGCCTCCTTGATCAGGGCCCTGCCTGACTCAGTCCCTGTTGCTTTATTACAGCTGAGAAAGTTGACGTGATTGCTGGCTCCTCCAAGATGAAGGGTTTCTCATCCTCGGAGTCAGAGAGCACCAGCGAGTCCAGCTCCTCTGACAGCGAAGACTCCGAAACAGGTTAGGTGTACTTCCTTCATGACTCGTCACATTCCTACCTGTGTCAGGCTTAGTCATGTGTTCGGGCTGCTAGAGACCAGAGATGGTGGTCCTAAGAACTTTCTGGGCCGCCATGGTGACCCTCTCCCTGGGGCAGTGGGTGACTCTGCACCCTGAGGAGGAGTTGCTAATGGTATTGACTGCACAGTCCTGGGGGGCTTGGGGGCTTGCTGGTGAGGACTTTGGGTATTGGGGCCCAGGTGGTGGCATTGATCTTAGTGTGACCTTGCTCAGTCTTACGGTCTTCCCGATGTCTCAGTCGCATGCAGCATGGCTGTTTCAGGTGATGTGTTTTTGCAGGTGTGGCGCAGTCTGCTATGGCCTCTGCTGTCACCCGCGCTTAGGGCATTACCTTCCTCCCCAGAGGGTGCTCACAGCTGCACTGGCTGCTCCTGACTGTGCATGCACTGGGACCACCGTGTCTTGCAGCCTCTAACGGTTCCTCTCTCCATGTTTCATGGGCCTGCCGTGTGCCCCCTGGTGCCCTAGGAGAGCGCCACATCCCCCACCCCCCAAGCCTGAGCAGCAGCTTCAGTGTGGGGGGTGGGAGCAAGTAAGGGCAGGCAGAGATGCTGAGAGCTGCATGGTGGTAGGGAGAGGAGCTTTTCCTCTAGATGTGTACTTTCCTGATTATTCTCGGGGAGCAGGCAGGTGCTCACACGGGCCCGGAGGAGAGGCTAGAGAAGAAACCTGGCGCCCAGCTTGTGTTGTGAGGTGGAGCTGGCCACGTGTGCCTGGGTGAGCGTGGTTGCCCCTGGGCAGTCTACTCCATCAGCTGAGCAGACAGTCTCCAGACCACTGGAGAGCCAGCTCTGAGGCCTTAGGCACGCCCCTCCAGGCAGGTTGTAGTATGAGTATCCACAGTGGGAAACATGTTTCAGCAACAAAGACCCCTGGTGTTTTCTTTCATAGATCTACCCCTCTCTGGCATTGTATTCTTACTGGAGATAAACAGTAAGCCCCACTTAATCAGTTCATGTAAATAACCTGGTCTGATCATGCCAAGGAAGTGTGAGGATTGCTCACTCTGCCTCCGTTTCGGGGAAGCAGAGGATGGGAGGGCTTCTGGGTCTTCTCATTCTTCCTTGTCACTTTTATGGTAGAGTACCAAACTTCCCTAGTGGGTTGGAGGGCTGCCTTGGGGTAGGCTAAGGGCTTCTCCAGGACTCCAAATTCTGTACACCACCTCATTTCCAGGGGGTTCAACTGAGACTCATTAAGCTGAATTCTGTATTTATTGAGCTCTGTTGTATGCAGACAGCTGTGGGCAGTTTGCTGCCTCCTGTCTCCATCCTTTGTCCTTTTTTCCCTAACCAACCCCCCACATACCATGGCTTTTTAATCTGTCATCAACCAGCAGGGGGCGCCACAGCCCATGCCTGCCAGGGAGGGTTGGCCCCAAGCCAGGACCCACTGCCCTCAGTAGGATGAATGGCCATATTCTTGGGCCCAATTAGCATGCCGGGTGGCCACTGACTTCTCACTTTCAGTACCAGCCACGCCTTGGGTTTGCCATTGCCATGGGCTTTTGCACCTTCTCTGGTCCCTAGCAGGCTGCTCCTACTAGGGGTTTCATAGCGTTTTCTCCTAAGGGTCTGTGTGGCCAAAAGAAAACCCCAAAGTTTGGAATTGGCAGGGGACCTGAATGTTCAAAACAGTGTGGTTTGGCCCAGGGCAGACTTTTTGCCCCATGGTGGCACCCGACCATCAGGTCTTGATGGCAAGTCTGTGACTTTGGCCTTTGTTCCTGATCCCCAAGCTCTTCTTTGGGGTCATGTTGGCTTGAGGAGGGAATTCTCCCGGGCTCCTAAGTGCCCTGCACCCACCTCCTGCCTTGTGCTGTGGGATGGCTGTGACGGCATCTTCGGCAGCTCTGGACTGCTGAGATTATTTTTCCCTTTTTGTCCCCCCTTTGAAAGAAATGGAAAGATTGTGCAACAAGTAATCTGAGAGTCCTGGGAACAGCTGTCTGGGCGGGAAGGAGGGTGAGATTTACAGTCTCCGAGCCGCCAGCCTTTAGGCTCCCAGGCTCCAGTGATTCGGCCCGTGGCTTGCTCCGTTGCTTCCGGCTCATCCCTCTTTCCAGGCACCCTCCCCACCTTGTGTCTTGGGACCCCCCCCCCCCCCATTTGTTTTCAAGGTCCTGGCTTTTCCTTTTCCATCTGTGTGGTCTGGAGAGCTTTGGTGTAGGTCACCTGTGCTTATGCCCTGGGTCTCAGACACTGTCAGCCCCAAAGTGGGAGCTTGTACCTCTGCACCACTGAATGCAACCATCCCCCACCCTGTCCCACACAGGAAACCGCACTCACTTCTAGGGCAGCTCCTCCAGCAGCTGCTTGCGCTAGGTCCCTGGAGCTAGGCAGCCCTGATTTCTGTGACCAGTTAGTGGGCATAGAGCAGGGTGGGGGGCACTGAAGGTATTTCCTTTGGTCTTTTGGGACTTAATTGTTTTGCCCTCCTCGTTCTTGTGTTTCCATTTGGACCGGAGCTGAAATTCCTGAAAGAGCCTATTTTTGTCACTTGTAGTAAGGGTCATTTCTGCTGACAGGGTCCAGAGACATGAATCACCAAAAGAAACCAAACAGAGGCATGAAATTGGGGCTTGATGGGGATGGGGGTTGCATAGACCCTTCCTGGCTTCTCTTCATAGATAAGGATGCGTGTAGGCTCCTCAGGGCATGGGCCTGGTCTGTGGGGCCAAGCTGTAGTTCAGGGAGGCGATGCTCCCACAGTTGGGGATTAGGGGATGGGGAGGTGGGTTGGACTTCTAGCTGTGTTCCTAGGCCACCACGTATCCTGTCCTTCCCGCCCGCATGCCCAGAAGCACGCTGTTGGCCGGTCCTGGCACGTCATCCGAGCCCAGCTATTGCTTGGGTTGTGGTCTTTTGTTGAGCTTCAGTTCTGGCTGATGACTGAGTCTGCTTCTTCACGGTTTGGTACTCAGATAGGATGGGGGATACAAATGCCACTTTTTCATGGCCATCCCAGGTGGGCTGTGGGCAGAGCCGTGGCCTCCCCTGCATCAGCCATGCTGGGATCGTGCCTGCCTGGCTCGTGGGGCCAAGAGGGATGTCCTTGGCCTCTTTGTCCAGCCTTCCGCTCCATCACATTGCTGATGATGGACTCTTTCCATGTGCCATCCACAGGTCTTCTGGGCAGGGTGGACACAGCTCATGTCCCTCTTAGGAGGACACCCTCCTACTCCAGCTACCTGGGCTCGGACAGGTTCGGGGAGGTATGGGCATTGCTCTTGGGTTTGGGCCTGGTCTTCTAGTTGCAGTGGGAGCACGCTCCAGCTATTTTAGTCTCCTTGTTTCCTTTTCCCAGGATTGGAGCGCGTGGGTGTTTCTTAATAGCTCTAGGGGAAAAAGGAATGCTTGATGTTTTGGAAAGATTTGAGCCGGAAAGTGCAGGCAGAGGCCATGGGGCGTTCTTCCCAGACAACCAGCCTCAGCTTCCGGCCCCTGGGGTCTTTGAGGGACTGGGTCCCAGTCCCATCTTGGGGCCTGCTACTGCCTGCTCCAAGGGCGTGACACTTACTCTTGGGAAAAGGGAGAGGTCCCGGTAGGAGTGGGGGTGGAGTGGAGATAGGAGGAGACCTGGAGGGTGGGACTAGAGCTGGTCTGCCGGTACTGTCAGGTGACCCCTCATACACCCACATGCAGGGGTCGCAGCTGGAGGGACTCTGGGAGCTTCGTGGGCAAGGGGTGAGCCTTGTGGAATGTGGAACAGTAGGCCGCTGGTGGGTGGGTTTTTCCCACGCACACACTTGAAGACCATGGGAGTGCAGTGTTGGTTGCATCCGTGGCTCTAATAGAGGCATCCGCTCTGCTGTGTGGGTGGGAACGGGCCCCATGCCCCTCCCCGGCCAAGGGGAGACACACTCGATGCCCTGGGAAAAGGAGGACAGCTTTGCTCCTCCGCCTGTCTTCATTTTATTTTTTCCCCCGGTGGTAATTCCCCAGTTATACACAGTGTGTATAATTGCTTACTCTTTTTATAATTTGAGTGTGCTGTTTTTGTTTTGGAAGGGTTGTTTTGGTGGTTTTTTGGGGGTTTTTTTGTGTAGTGGTGGTGGTTTCTTGGGGTTTGTAGGAATGCAGAAATGAGGCTGTTTGCTGGAGGTCCTGTACTCCAAAACCCCTTTCTGGGGGATTTTCGTACCTCTGTCTAGGCCCTGAGGAAGGGCTGGCATCCCCTGCATGAGGTGGACAGTGTGCAGAAAAGCGGATCTAGTGGGGATAGGCTTAGAGTCAGGGGTGCCTGATGGGTATGGCTCACCTGGCTAGTCTTCAGGAGTGATGGCAATTAGGGCAGGCAAGGGCACCTTTCACGTTGAAAGACCTTTAGGAAAGGAAATGCCAGCCTGCGCTCAGGGAGCTCATGGAACTTGTTACTGGAAGCAGCTGTTCTGTATAGAAGCATAATCAGGGCCCTGGGTGGTTTTGGAGACATATGCTGAAACTGTGCCCATTGTAAAAGGAAGGTGGGTCTGTTGCCACCTGTGGCTGGCCAGGCAGGGGGCAGGGCTCCTAGGCTCTAGCGCTGTTCTCTCGTGCCCTGTCAGTGGGCAGGGCACAGGAGGCTGGCTCGGTCTGTGGTTCTTCTGTTCTTGTGACTTGAACGGTACATTCCACACCATTTCTCTCACACTGGTTTCTCTCTCCCTCTATGTAGGTCCTGCCTAATCATTGGACACGGACTCTTAATAAAACGGTCTTCAGTTCCAGATTCCTTCCCAGCAAGCTATAGCTTAAGTCCATTTTCTTCTGTGAAAGGGACAGGACTCCATCAAGTTATGGAATTCCTCAGAGCCCTGGGCCTGTCCCCCGGGGTGGATTAGTCATGTCCAGCAGTACACGCCTAGTCCCGCCTCCGGGAAGGCTGCCTGCTTGGCTGGCCACCCGGGCCTCCTGTGTAAAGACTGCCTGGCTGTCCTGCCCAGCCTCCCTGGTCGTCTGGGGCCTTCTGGGTGGGTGGCATCTCCCAGCGGATGATGACAATCCCCCCTGTACACACATACATGTGGTGCTGCTCCGTGTGCAAGGCCCCATCACAAGTATGTTTTCTCTCTTCATCCCTCCCTCTTTGTCTGAATCCTGACCACTTTTCTCCTGGACCTTAAAATGGCATTAGGAAGAATAATACTCTTAACATCTAGAGTTTTCCCCAGTGAGGAACAGGGGCCTTCGGGCAAGTGTGGTTGGGCCTGGAAGCTCACAGGGCTGTCCCTCAGCATGCCCTCTCTCTGGTGGCTTGTGAAGCTCCCATCAGCTAGGGGCTGTCACCAGCTACAGCTGACTCCCAGGCCCCTGGAGTCTTCCTTCTGTTTTCATTGTTCCCATTGTTGCCTCTTGGGCATTTTCCCAGCTTTTTGGCCTCTTTACCTAAAGTCACAGAGGGGAAAGTACCTCTTGGGCTGCCTCCCTGTCCCTCTCAAGTAATCGGAAGCAGGCTGCAGTGGTCAAGAGCCGCTTTCAGGAGGGTCCCTGCCGAGGGGCACTTGAGAAACAACTATACAGCCAGCTGACCTAGCCCTTGAGTCCATGATTCCTGTCCCCAGTGGGGTGGGGTGCTGGGCTAGTGGTCAAGAAAGGGCTCTCAAACCCAGAGCACTGGACCAGTCTGTAGTGAGGCCATCCAAGCCCTCGGGCCTGCTCCGTGCACATCTCTGAGGGGTGTTGCCAGTGCAAGCTCCCTCCCGTTCTTCAGTGCCCTAGGATAATGACAGCCTGAGGGGCTAGGGCAGGCCGGGGTGGCCGCATCATCCAAGCCCTCTGAGAGGCGCTGAATAGGATTTTTGCTCTAAAAATAAATAACGGCCCTTTTTTGGTCATGAATCCAGCATTTCAGCAGAAAACTGTCTGACGAAAAGTCCCGTAAGGAACAGCATCTGTGTTTCAGGGAGTGCTCCCCCCCCCCTTTTTTTTAAAGTGTAGTTTGTGTGTATTTCTTCAAGGCCTGTAGCAATTTCCTGGCATCTTGGAGCCTGCCTTCCGGAGCTGGAAGCAAGTTTGAGGACGTGTAGTTCACCATCAGCAGGCCCTCGGGCACTGGCCACCTCCAGTGCAGAAACCCTGGAACCCTTCTTCTGGGCTCTGTGTTCTAGATCCAGCCCCTCCAGAACCTCCAGGGCCCTGCAATGATGTTTGCAAGTTCCTCTGGCCACTTGATTTCCAGTCAAGCTCCATTTGCCAAACAGACTATTTTGAGCTGCCCTTTGGCCTGTGCCTGATGTGTTCCCAGTGCAGCTCGGCCTGGCTGGAGCCAGGGGGCTTCATGCCCGGAGATTCCCACAGGACAGTTGGGAAGCTGTTGGCATTGTCTTTTTGGGAAGATTCTGCTGTCTTGGAACAAATGGCAGCCTGGATTCCCACAGTGTCGGGCTGTGTGCTGCCCCACCCCTTCCCACACTCGTGCATACCAGCTATAGCCACAGGCCAGCTCTCCTGCAGGGTCTTTGCGCCCTTTCTGTCTGTGGATCCTGGCCTCCTTGCCCGTGGGGCTTCCATCTGTCAGAGAACTTGATCTGTAGACTTGAGCCGGCACCTGTGCCCAGTGCCCCAGTAATAGAGCAGAGAGAGCAGTACCCATTCCTTATTGGCAGCCTCCTGTGTGCGGGCAGGGGGACATGCCCACTGGGCCTTGACACACCAGCCAGCCTGCAGGGGCCTGAGGAGTTGCTGTAGGAGGGGTGGGTGGCCTGTGCCTCTGCTCTGCCCTGCCCTTACTCTCTCAATCCTGTCTCCTTCCCTTGAGTGGGGGTGGGGGAGGGGGCGGGAGGAATCAGTGTTTTAATCAGATTTTACAAAAAAACGTTTTAATTCTTTGTACAATTATCATCCTATGTAAAGATTAAATTTGTGTTGAGTTCAAGATTTTCATGGAATAAAGATCACACAGTACTTGAGGCCATCTTCATGTAACCCTTTCCAGAGAGTTTTGTGTGGGGTGTCTTGGGGCTGGTGTGTTGTGAAGCTGTGCACTTGCTGTCTTGTCTTCCTACCAGTAACTCCGACAGGAGGCTCGGGCCATGTGAGCCAGATGCAGCTGTCCCAAACAGGCTCCAGCGCCCCTTGGTCCCCACTGCTGGCCGCTGTAGTGTCCTCTGGTCCTAGAGGTCTGTTATACACCTCCCACTGGTTCTCCCAGCCTGTGCCTGCCCCCTAACCAGCACTTCCTCATGGAGACCTGGATCTGGGACACTTTCCAAGGCAGCCACTCTCTGGAGCTGCTGGGACCCTGCTGCATTTTGTCCCGATGAGTGTTCATGTGGGCCTCTCTGTTCCCCCGCTGCGGGGAGATAGTGAAGGCTCAGAGCCACCATCCCTCCTTTATGGTGGATAAAACAGTGCTTTCCCTGGGGCCATGAGCGGACAGGCCACCCCAACACAGTGTCTTCTCCTGGCCAGACTTTACCCATTGGCCCCTTTCTTACTCCAGTTTCCAATCACCCAGTCTCCCAAAGGCCTGTCCAGTGTGTGAGCAGCTGTTCCAGCCTGCCTCGAGCTTCAGTGTATGTTACTGGAATCTGCCGGGAGAGGTACCCATCCTGGAGGGACCCTCGGCCCCTTCCTCTTGCTCCTGTCAGCTCAGTGGCCTCTGTGCTTTCCCCCAGCGCATACAGGGTCCTTTTGGTCCTGGGCTTCCCACCTCTCTAGTTCAGTATGCCTCCTTCACCCCCCAGCTGCCAGCCCCATGGCCCTAATCCTGCAAGTCACTCAAACTGTCCCCTTTTATATGTCCCACCCACAAGAGTGTTCCTCTCACCTGGTTTCCTGCTGTGACCGAAAGTGCCCTGAACCCTGTATCCTGGCATCTCCAGTGCCCAGGTTTGAGGCTGGGCATATGGTTCGCGTGTCCCAGACGTCCTCAGTTGCTGCCATTTGTATGAGGACGTGTGTCTGTAGCTTCTGAGGTCTGTGTCACACTGTCTTGTCTCTTGCATGGAGTGGTGAGCTCTCGCAGGGCACGAGGTCCCTTCTCATCCCTTTTGGTAGCACACTGTACACTGTGGCTCTGCACCTCACAGAAGCTTAGCCCGGCCCTCAGTGAAGCAGCTGCAAGTGGAGGTAGCAAAACGTGTCCTCCCAAGCAAGAGCTGGCGCCCTCGCAAGGAGCTTAGGGAATGCCAGGCAAAGCCATGCGGTGTCTCTTGGTGACAGGAATTCGGAAGGCACCTTGGGTCGCACCTCCCACCTGGCTGGTCACTTCATCATTTCCTAGCCCACGAGTACTACTGGCTGGTTCTCCTCTCCCTCTCTGGGGTTTGCACACCAGCTGGTATTGGTGAGGGGCAAACACCTGGCAAGAGATGGTTAGCACAGATCTGTGGAGCAGGTGCCGAGGTGGGCTTGTGCTGGCTCCTGCACATTCTCTGCAGGGCAGGCCCACCCTGGATGCGTCCACGCGATGGCAGCAACCAACCCATCAGCCCCTGAGGGACCAGGGCACACACGGCAGGGAGGGTCCCTGCAGCAGCTGTGTCCCAACACGGGGACTTATCAGAGGCTGGTCTCCCACAAGGACGGGCGTACTGGTTGGTGGCCTCCTTTTGCTGCCAGTGGTGTGGTAGTGAGCACCTTCCATATTTCCTGCGAGACCAGCCTGTTTCCTTCCGTTCCACTCTCCCCACAGTGCTCGCTCTGCGGCCAGGCCTCTTGGCATGGGTCAGTCCCGCTGCACGCTCTCACCCCGGGTTGTGCATCTTGGCTTTCCCTGGGAGGATGGGAAGGAGCCCGCATAGAGGGCAGTGCAGTTGGAGGCTACCATGCTGTTATTCTGTAGCTGTGTGACGGGGGCAAGTGCCTTCATTTCTCTTTGAGTCTCACTTGGCTAATCCATCAAATGGATGTGATGATTTCTAATGTCAAGATTGTTGCACAGCAAAGCGGGCTGGGGTGCAGACACTTGGGTCACCATAGTGGTGTCTGACCAGCAAGTAGGGGGAGACGCTGGGCAAGGAGGGGTCTGTAGCTCAGCTCCCAGTGTACCCGGGTGTCGTCCTTGCACGGAACCAGCTGGTGGTCTGGAAATTGGCAGGGGTTTTTTTATTATGTCCCCCACTGGGAAAAGTGGCAGGCAAATGTGTAGGTGACACCCTACATGTTTTCCCTTTTCCTGAGGCTGGCTCCCATCCCAGACAACCCAGCTACCCGCCCAGTCACCATCACCGACCCTTCTCCTGAACTTACCCTCTGTTTTCTCCTTGCTCTGCCTCCGAGGCCAGCTTACAGTCCTCTCCCCCACAGCCTCACCACCTTCTCTTTCCCTCTGCAGAGATGGCTCCGAAGTCAAAAAAGAAGGGGCACCCCGGGAGGGAGCAGAAGAAGGTACGTGGTCTCAGGGGTGTCCTCCAGCAGGTGAGCAGTGGCCACCTGCCCTCGTGGGCCCTGAGGGTACCCAGGTGTGTGCCGCCTGCCTGACACCAGCCTGTCTATCTGCAGCACCATCACCACCACCATCAGCAGATGCAGCAGGCCCCGGCCCCTGTGCCCCAGCAGCCCCCGCCGCCGCCCCAGCAGCCCCCGCCGCCTCCACCTCCACAGCAGCAGCAGCAGCAGCCCCCGCCCCCGCCGCCCCCACCTTCCATGCCGCCGCAGGCAGCCCCCACGATGAAGTCCTCGCCTCCGCCCTTCATCGCCGCCCAGGTGCCCGTCCTGGAGCCCCAGCTCCCAGGCAGCGTCTTCGACCCCATCGGCCACTTCACCCAGCCCATCCTGCACCTGCCGCAGCCCGAGCTGCCCCCCCACCTGCCCCAGCCGCCCGAGCACAGCACTCCACCTCATCTCAACCAGCACTCGGTGGTCTCTCCTCCAGGTGAGCTGCAGCCACACCTGCTGAGGGGTGGGGACGCCCCTTCCGTCCTGCTCTTTCCCTGTGATTAGGCTCTCTGGGCAACCTGTGGAGCCCCCACCTCGGCCGTAGTTGTCTTGCCTCCCAAGGGGAGGTTCAGTGGCTTCCCTGAGCTGTTAAGGACACTGTGAACCACCGAGGCACAGGCTTTGCTATTTAGTGTCTCGATACTGAAGGTATTGACTGGTTTTTTCTGGGCCAAGCATTGTGTGATATGGAAAAAAAGATGGGTGCGCCCCCTTCCCGCCAGCACCCCAGCTCCATGTTGAGGATGGAGATGCTGGGAAACACACACACACACACCCTCACGCACACACCCCCCACCCGGGGGGGATTCAGGGAAGGCCTACACGGAGACCTGAAGGGCAGGTGTGAAAATAGGGAGCAGCTGAAAGAAGGGAGGAAGGTTGGGTGCAGAGCGCAGGGCAGAATGGCAGCAATCGGGAGCCCAATCCTATAGACTTCTCTGGAAACCGTTCTTATTCTGGAATTTGTGAGAAGCAGAAGAGGGCCGAGTGCGATGACTAGTTGGAGGGAAACCAGCAGGAGGTCATGATGGAGCAGGAATGCTGGGCTGGGGTCACGGGGTGCAGAAGCTGTGAGCCTCACCGCCACGCCATCCTGTCCTTCCAGCTTTGCACAACGCGCTGCCCCAGCAGCCGTCGCGGCCCAGCAACCGAGCCGCCGCCCTACCCCCCAAGCCTGCCCGGCCTCCGGCCGTGTCGCCTGCCCTGGCCCAGCCACCCCTTCTCCCACAGCCCCCCATGGCTCAGCCCCCCCAAGTGCTATTGCAGGAGGACGAAGAGCCACCCGCCCCACCCCTCACCTCCATGCAGATGCAGCTCTACCTGCAGCAGCTGCAGAAGGTGCAGCCCCCCACACCACTACTTCCTTCCGTGAAGGTGCAGTCCCAGCCCCCACCCCCTTTGCCCCCCCCACCTCACCCCTCAGTGCAGCAGCAGCTACAGCAGCAGCCACCGCCACCCCCCCCCCCGCCACAGCCTCCGCCCCAGCAGCAGCACCAGCCCCCCCCCACGGCCCGTGCACATGCAGCCCATGCAGTTCCCTACCCACATCCAGCAGCCCCCCCCACCCCCGGGCCAGCAGCCCCCACATCCGCCCCCGGGCCAGCAGCAGCCGCCGCCACAGCCCGCCAAGCCTCAGCAGGTCATCCAGCATCACCCTTCTCCCCGGCACCACAAGTCGGACCCCTATTCAACTGGTAAGTTGGCTTTTGCCCCTGGGCTCTGGGGAGGCTGAGGTGGATTCAGAGCCCCACCTTAAAGGCTCTGGGTTAGTTGCAGAGGTTGCTGAAGGGGGTGTCGGTGCTTCACATAGCATTGTTACTGGCGTTTGTCTTGACTTGTAGCTTCATGACTGGGAACAAGGTCCCTACTCGTCCTTCTCTTGGAACTCACAGGAGCATTACGTACATCATGATCCTAGGTGGGGAAGTCAGGGCACACTTCCTGGAGGAGGTGAACAGAGGGTGAGCCAGAGCTAATTTAACAAACAGGGTGGGGAGTGACGTCCAGGCAGAGCTGGGGCAGGCCTGGGCAGCAGGGGGTTGTTTGGGAACTTGTAGGAGCAGGTGCTCTGCTCTTATCGAGGCTTACCTGGTGGGAGTCAGGACCTCATGGGAGAGAATTGGGCTAAAGCTGAAAGATAGCTTGGGTTGTAATCGGCAGCCATTTTCCATTCCCTGCCTCCACACTGATCCAGGCTGTCCTTTTTCTGTGTTAATCAGGCCATGCCCGCTTGCCTTTCCTGGCTCTTATTTTCTAAGTGTCTGTGACCAAACTGTCCCAGCCTCAGCAAGGGAATTGTTCCAGTCAGTGCCTCATGGTGTGTGACACGTGAGGGTCAGGGTTGAGGCTCCTGGACTTGGCAGTTCAGACCATGTAGCCTGGCTAGGGAGTGCAGGTGCCGCCTATAATTGAACAACAAGGCTGTTGATCTTAGGCTGTGACTGCTCTGAAACCTAGCAAAAGCTGCCAGGTGCCAAGTGGATTATTGGACGCTCCGAGCCAAGAACAGCTGGCTGTCCTCCCTGGGAAAGGCTGGTGCTGGTCCTGGTCCCAGCACCTGTGCAGCTGTGCCTGTTTCCACCCTTAAGGAAGGCCAGCCTTCCCTGGTGGGGGCAGTGATGAGCAGATGAGATGCCTTCAGTAGAGCTAGTTCTCTCGATGGGGCAAGTTCCCTCTGAGGACCTATGCTGTGAGTCTCCAGGCCCACCTACCCTGAGCTCCTATGGCCTGCGGTAGCTTAGGGTGGGTCACAAGGAGCCATTGTGGCTTAGAGCGCAGCTGGGGACTTTGGGCCAAAGGCCAAGTTGGGAGTCCCAGGGAGGTACATCCCTGGGCACCTGGCCAGCTCGCAGGCACCACCCCGAGCCACTGGGCTTCCCTCTAGCTGCTGTTGGATGAAGCCACTGGTAGGCGGGTGATAACCTACCAATCATAGATGCAATCATCTGCCTACCGTCACCCAGTCAGGCCTCAGCAGGTACTGCTGAGGGAGCCAGCCCAGATCAGACAGTGTCACCACCATGTGCCTGCAGATCCTGAGGCCTGGACTGGGGCCCCAAACACCAAGGCTGGAGAAACCAGCCACATGGGGCTGGGGACCAGGCTGCAGGTGTGTGCTGGTCTTCACTGCCATGTTGTCTTTGAGCAGCTGTTCTGCCTTTTGGGGGTTAGAAGCAAGTTCTGGCTTTAGAGAGATGGGCAGGGAGGGCCCACCATACCTGAGGCATTGTGGTCTGTGCCAGGCCCAGGGTGTCTGGGGAAGGGCCAAGAATGTTGCTGTCTCTGCTGGCAGATAGCAGCTGACATCTGCCTGCAGAAGGTCAGTGGGAGGGCCTGCATGCAGAGCTTGGGTTAGTTTGTTCAGTGTGAGGCACATGGCAGGACTAGGAGCGAGGTGGCTTTGTTTTGTGGACGAGTGTGGCTTGTCCCATGCCGGAGCTGGCCAAGACATGTCAGGTATTGAAGCAAGAGGGTGTTTCCATGCTAGAGTAGGTAGAAGAGTCAAAGGCAGGACTTAGCGACTGTGACCTAGGGCTGTTTTCTCACCAGTGAAGCTGAGGTGTCAGACCTAAGTGCTTTGATGGCGCTTTCCAGGCTCCTGCTTTGTGCCAGGTTAACTTGGACCTTGTGGCTGCCTGGATCTCCACTCTCCCACCCACCCCACCTATGGTTTGAGGAAGGTGGGTGGGCTGGCCCAATTCCTGTAAGAACCACAGGCGGAGGACCTGATCTACCAGCTCTCCTGTGGTGCGGGCCAGTTCCAGGCATCCCTCTTAGGAACAGCTTGCAGGCTGAGTTGTGTGGGGAAGGTCTCTTGGGGATCCAGTCCAAGGTCCAAAGCATTTGTCCATGCAGGCAGGTTCAGCCATATACACGGACAGTTGGGAACCCAGGCTGTCTTTGTAAGGTTACTGCTATCCTTTTTTTTTTTTTTTTTTTTTTAAGATTTTATTTGTCAGAGAGAACATGTGTGCACAACGGGGAGCGGCAGGGAGAGGGAGAGGCAGGCTTCCTGCTGAGCAGGGAGCCTGATTTGGGGCTCCATCCCAGAACTGTGGGATCATGACCATAGTCAAAGACAGACACTTAACTGACTGAGCCACCCAGGTGTCCTATTGATGTCTTTTGTATTTAACCCAGGCTATGCATGGAGCCATCTGGAGAACTTTTAAAAAGTACTCAGGCCCAGACCTGTCACCTTACCTGTGACCAACTACATCAGGATCTGTACTTCTCAGAGATTCCTGATGATTCTGACACACAGGGGCATCAGGCACCAGGACTGAGCTCATGGCTCCACAGAACCCTGCTGTACACTGAGCTAGGCTCCTGATGTGCTTGGGGCTCAGGCAGTGTGGGTCTCCCCCAGGTTAGGGAGGCACCTGGCTGTGGCCAGGCCAGTGGCTTCGACATGAGTTCTGCTGACATGCTTCTTATCCCCTCTCCTAGGTCACCTCCGTGAAGCCCCCTCCCCGCTTATGATACATTCCCCCCAGATGCCACCGTTCCAGAGCCTAACCCACCAGTCGCCACCCCAGCAAAACGTTCAGCCTAAGAAGCAGGTAAAGGGCAGGGCTGGGCCACAGCCCCAGAGGCCAGGTGCAGGCCAGTGCCAAAGGCACCCACCTGCCTCAATGGCCACTGTGCCTGTGTCTTCCCAGGAGCTGCGTGCAGCCTCTGTGGTCCAGCCCCAGCCCCTGGTCGTGGTAAAGGAGGAGAAGATCCACTCACCCATCATTCGCAGCGAGCCTTTCAGTCCCTCACTGCGGCCAGAGCCCCCTAAACACCCAGAGAGCATCAAGGCACCCGTTCACCTGCCCCAACGTGAGTGCCCTCTACCCCCGACCCGTACTGGATGGAAGCCTTCTGTGGTCTGGTTGACTCTGCCCTGCTGGGCCTGGGGACTGGGGGGAAAGGGCCCCGGCCCTGGCCTACAAGCTCTTTGTGTTCCAGGGCCTGAGATGAAGCCTGTGGATGTCGGGAGGCCTGTGATCCGGCCCCCTGAGCAGAATGCGCCCCCACCAGGGACCTCTGACAAGGACAAACAGAAACAGGAGCCGAAGACGCCAGTTGCACCCAAAAAGGTAGGAACAGTGAGTCCACAAGTGTTCCCATTACCAGGGAGGCACCTTGAGGGCGGGCGATGGTCCCCCAGGCTTTGGGCCTCTTGGGAGGAGTCCAGGTGCTGCAGGACCCTTCACCCACCCTGTGGTTTCTCTGGCAGGACTTGAAAATCAAGAACATGGGTTCTTGGGCTAGCTTGGTGCAGAAGCATCCCACCACCCCGTCCTCTACCGCCAAGTCCTCGAGTGACAGCTTCGAGCAGTTCCGCCGTGCTGCCAGGGAGAAGGAGGAGCGCGAGAAGGCCTTGAAGGCGCAGGCTGAGCACGCAGAGAAGGAGAAGGAGCGGCTTCGGCAGGAGCGCATGAGGTGGGCTGGGGTCGCAGGCAGCCTAGGGCCTCTGGGGCTGGCGCTGCCCCTGTGCTGACCCGCAGCTCTGCTCTGCTCTGCTCAGGAGCCGAGAGGATGAGGATGCGCTGGAGCAGGCCCGGCGAGCCCATGAGGAGGCCCGCCGGCGCCAGGAGCAGCAGCAGCAGCAACGGCAGGAGCAGCAGCAGCAGCAGCAGCAGCAGGCCGCCGCCGTGGCCGCCGCCGCAGCCCCCCAGGCCCAGAGCTCCCAGCCCCAGTCCATGCTGGACCAACAAAGGGAGTTGGCCCGAAAGCGGGAGCAGGAGCGAAGGCGCCGGGAAGCTGTGAGTAGGGGACCTCTGGGTAGGAGTCCACCCTTGGAGGGGCTTGGGAAGGGGACCGGGAACGTTGGGGTGAAGGCAGTTACTCTCTGACATGTGGGGTGAGAAGGGAGCTCACGGGGTGGGTGCTCAGGACAGAGCTCCTGCTTGGTCACTCAGTGCTGCTGGCCTCGGGGTCTCACGGGTGGCTCAGGCTCAGGCCCAGGGTCGGGAGGTTTCTGGGTGTGGGCCCTGAGGGCCTGGTCACTACTGGAGGTCGGGGGGCGGCGTTGGAAGGTGAAGTAAGGGTAGGGCACCTCGTCTCACTTCCTCCCTCCTCTCCCCTCCAGATGGCAGCTACCATTGACATGAATTTCCAGAGTGATCTATTGTCAATATTTGAAGAAAATCTTTTCTGAGAGCACCTAGGTGACTTCTGACTTTGATTTTCTGACAAAACGTTGACTCTCCATAGTGTTAGGGGCGGCAGTGGAGGCGGTAGCAGTGGCAAGGGGGTGTCTCCGGGCCTGGCCCTCCTGCATGCTATGCCCGGGGCAGGGCCTGACGGGCAGCTGAGGATCGCAGAGCCTGTCTGCCTTACAGCCAGCCGGACGTCCCGCCACCCACCACCCCCTCACAGGACGTCAGCTCAGAGCACGCCTCTCCACAAGCAAGTGCCGGCCAGACCCCAGCTGCGCGTCCCCGCGTGCCGGGCAGAGGTCCTGCTCTCCGCCAAATGTCTACACAGTATACACAGGACATTGTTGCTGCCGCCGCCGTGACTGGTTTTCTGTCCCCAAGAACGTGACTTCGTGACGTCCTGCCCACCAGGAGTCCTTCCCCCACACCCCAGCCACCACCGCCCGCTCCCAGGAGGCCAGGGCAGGCCCGAGTGAGCTGGAGGCGGGTGAGGGCGCCGGCCCACCCCTTTGCTGGCACTGACTTTGCCTTGAACAGACCCCATCCCTCCCCTCCCCCCACAAGCCTTTAATCGAGAGCCGCTCTCTGTAAGTGTTCGCTTGTGCAAAAGGGAATAGTGCCGTGGAGGTGTGTGTGTGTCCATGGCAATTTGGAGCGAGGTGACTGTCACACGCGCGTGTGTGGGCCGGCCTCGTCCAGTGAGTGAGGCCACCAACCAAAGTCCGTTCCTTCCCACCTGTGTTTCTGGGTTTTGTTTTTTTTTTGTTTTTGTTTTTGTTTTCTATATATATATTTTTTGTTGGATTCTATTTTATTTTTAATTCTCTCTTCTCCTCCAGACACAATGGCACTGCTTATCTCTGAAATGGTGTGATCGTCTCCTCATTGAGCGGCGGCTGCCACCGCGCTGTGGGTAGTGTGTGACCGTGGCTGTACTGTGTAGTGAACATAGTTGGCATATCTTTGTTTGAAGTTTGTTGGTGACTCCACCAAACTGGTGTAAAAAACTCAAAAAAAAAAAAAAAACCCACAAAAAACAAAACAAAACACACAAAACACAAAAAAAACCTGCCTATATTTTACTCAGTTTCAAACTTTATTAGTCTATTTTTAATTATAAAGCCATGTTTTCTTTTCCCTCCCCTCCCCCCCATTTGTTTTTAATGTCAAATCTGTTCGAGTTTTTTTTTTTTTTTACCAGGAAAGTAAGGGCCAGGGGACAAGGCAGGCACCGGGGGCTGGGGGGCCACAGAGCCCCGAGGTAGAGGCTCCCCACCCAGCCTGACTAGCCAGCTGCCCCTTCCCCCACTTTTTTTTTTTTTTTTTTAATTTTATAATTGGAGCCCTTGGTGAGGTTACGTGTGCCATGAGAACCCACTCTACACCACGACGCTGGTGCCTCAGTGTTGGCCAAACTCTGGAGTCACTGACTGGTTTGACTTTAATACGGTGAATATGCATTTGGTCTGTACTGATCATGGAATAAACACATCTCTCTTTTTTAATGCTGGCGTCTTCCTGACATTTCTTTGTGAACCACCTGTTGCCTAGGCTAGGCCCAGGGGCCCCCGAAATCTCCAGCCACGTTTGTACAAGAACTACCATAGGGCCAACTAGCCCATCTCCTGTGACCAAGCTGAAGCTGTGACAGGGAGCCCAGGTACCCGTTCTTCCTGTGGACCCTGGCCTTCTAGGTGGGTAACATGCTGCAGCAGAACCTGGCCAAACTCCAGACAGTATTCTTACCCCTTGCCCTCCTGCATCCTGGTCCCCCAATCACCAGAGGACTTGGGCCGCTTCTCCCACCTCACCTGCCTCTACCTTAACTACTCCTTTCATTTAAGCTCAGGGTTAACCAGGTGTTCTTAGATAAGTGTATACTGCCCGCCCCCCCAACCAGGATCCTTTCCTCCCACGCATGTAGACACGCACGCACACATTCCCACCCAAGAGAGCCTGCCGGGTGGCTGCTGCTGTGCCCACCAGCATGCCACAAGGCAAGAGCAGCCCTTAAGAGTGGCCCCTAGGATGTAAGATGAAAGTCTGTCATTTATGTGTGCAGAAACACAAACTGAAACATTTCTAGCACTGTTTATTAACCCCTATCCCCCTTTGTTTATCAACCAGAAAAGCCCTAGTATCTTATGTTTGGGATCTGCAAAACCTGGCAAGGGTGTGGTTCAGGCATCCAGCCAGAGGCCCCCAGTTGCCTCCCTGCCCCCACCTCCCAGCAGGCACTTCCTTGTGTGCCCCTGTGCTGGTTCAAGTGGGACTTAGATTTTTGGTTCTTTGGGGTTTCTTCCTCTCTTCCCGCCCCCTCATTTCTGTTCTGTGTTTTATTGGTTAACTTCCCCAGGCCAGGTCCGACTGTTTAGCTGGAGAAATGGTTTTGTCTGCACCTTCCTCCTAAAGATCTAACTCTGCCATGGCCCTCTCCACACCTTCCTGATGATGGGTGTTTCTCTAACTGGGTTGTATTTTAGAACTTGGGTCTACTATTTAATTTCTCTGGCCATTCCCCACTCCCTCCCACAGTACAAGAAATCTTAGTCCTATACAAGAGTAAGAGGTGTGTACAAGCCCCCACTGTACTGTATGCACGGATCGCTTGGCCAATAATTATGTCAGTGAATCTGAGACTTGTATTAAACACTTTAGACATTTGTAGAAGGGAATTCGTAGACTTTTCACTTATATACTAAAGGTTTTTTTTTTTTTTTTTTTTGTGCAGTTCTCATTGCAAAAATAAACATTTGTACTGAATATAAAATTACCATCCTGTGACTACCGCTGTCTTTTTGTTTGAGGGTAGAACTGGGGGTAGGGGGGTGGTGTCAGTTTTGTGTAGCAGAGCAAGAAGGACGATCCCCAGACACTCACTAGCCGTCCAGCCAGATTAGAGGACTTGGGAGGGATTCCGGGATCATCCAGTGGTTGGAAAATTGATTTGATGGAAAGTGTAAAAGAAACCAAAGCTATGATACAGGCTAATCGTGCAAGAAAAGAAAGGTACAAAGTACAGGGAGAATAAATCTTTGTACAATACTGGCTGTGTAATCATAGCCGTCTACCTGAGGCTGAGATACATTGTTTACTGAGGTGGAACCACATAAACCACCATTCCCCTTTATGTAGGAACCCACAGACTTAATTATGGTCCCAGGACAGTGTAATGTTTAGCAGCCAGAACAATACAAAGGTAAGGTTAGAAGTGGGAGGTGACAGAAACAATGAGTAGAGTGCTGAAAATTAAAGGAAACCAACAGGAAGACTAAAAACGGGTAAGGCCTGTCCGGTGGTGATGACGGAGTCGATGCAATGCTTAATGCCCCAAATTGGTCATCAAGAAATAGCCACACAAGCGGATTGCGAGGTACCTGGATAATCACCAGAAGAAAGCTATAAGCATTCCGATGGCAAGCTCTTGGCTGAAGTAGAGGTGGAGCCTGACACTTGCTTTTTCTGTAAGGTCCTGTTCAGCAAGCTGTGTGGCTTTAGGCAAATGACTTAAGCCCGGAATTTCAGGTTCGTGGTCTGTAATACAGAGATGTGATAATAGTACCTAAACTTAATAGAGGTGTTATACGGGTTAAGCCATGAGTGACCCTGAAATGTTCAGGATCTTGGGGGAAGATTGCAAAACAGGAGGAGGAAGCTGGCCCTATCGGGCCTCTTGCCCGACCTTGCCCCACTTCCTCTTTCAGACAGCCCTACTGGCTCAACCGGCCCGGTCCTCCCGCTCTCGGGCCGGGCCTGCCTTCTAGAAGTCAGAGTCTCCCAGTCTTCATTGGTCCGCCCCCGCGGAGCCCCCGGCCTCAACACCTGCCGATTGGCTGCGGGGCGAGACCTGTGGCCTGCACGTCAATAACCACCGCCCTCCAATCACAGCTGCGTAGGGGCGGGCCGACGACGGACCCGCCGGACTAACTGGAGGCCGGCGCAGGGTCGAGGCCACTGGACCCGCCGTTGGAATCAGGCCTGGGTGAGGGTGCTGCTAGTTCTCTCCCAGCCAGGCCAAGGACAGGGTCGCATGCTCCAGGAGGGGGAGCTCTCGGAGGGCGGCGGAAGGGGCCCCCCAGGCCTCCACGGCTAGCGGCGACCGCCCGCGCCTAATCCCAACCAAAACACTACCTGCCTCCTCCTTCCGCTTCCGGGCCCACCGGCCCCGCCATATTAGGTTCTGGCCCCGCCCCCCGTCTCATTGGCCCGGACTCAGGCCCACCTCCAGCTTATTGGTCCAGCCCTCGCACCCAAACCCAACCCACCCAGCCTAGGGCCTTCTCCCGGCTAACTTCAGGTCCCTCCTCGTCTGGGCTCCACCCTCTCCCCGCCCACCCTTTAAGCCACGCCCCGGTCGTGCAACGCTTCTAGGCCAAATTGGGTCCAAGTTTCGGGCTCGTAGGCCGCATTGCTCCGCCCCTTCGCTCCAGGCTCCGCCCATTTCACCCAGGTACTCCGCCGTACCCCGCTCGTTAGTCCCCATGTCAATCAACACTTCAGATCCCCACCCACCGGCGCCGGGAGTCCTACTAGACCCCGCCCCCTTCTTAAGCCCCGCCCAAGCCTGCCTAGGCCCCGCCCGCAATTCGCATTCCTTCTCGCCAAGGCCCCTCCCCAGCCACCGAAGCCTGGTCATCACAGGCTCCATCCCTGCACCCCATCCAGTTCCCTGTCGCACCCAGGTGTTTACCTGGCTCTTAGGTGAGTCGTGTGCCCTGGCGGTTTCGGTCTAAGCCTCCCGCCTCTTCTCCGGGAGGGTTCCTCAAGCCCGGAAGACACGGAGGGGCCCCAGACCAAAGGCGGTGGGCTCCCCAGCCCGGGTCCCGCCTCGGTGAGGCTGCTCGCGCCCCCCGCCCACACCCCTGAAGGCAGCGCCGAAGTGGTCCCGGGTCGCGGCGACATGCCCGAGCTGGTGGTGACAGCGCTACTGGCGCCGTCGCGCCTCAGTCTGAAGCTGCTGCGCGCCTTCATGTGGAGCCTCGTGTTCTCCGCGGCGCTGGTGGCCGCCGCCGTCTATGGCTGCATCGCGTTCACACACGTGCTGTGCCGGCCCCGACGCGGCTGCTGCGGGCGCCCCCGGAGCGCCCCACCCGCCTGTGTGAGCGACCCCACGCTGGGCGAACACTGCTTCCTGACCCTCAAGGTGAGCGCTCGCGCTCCCCGGGGCGGGCGGGGCGGGGATTGTGTGTGAGGCCTTGGGGCTGGGGGAGGGGGTCAAGCGGCCCCGGAAGTCGGGCCCTGTGGGGCTAGGGGGGCGGGGTGAGCAGACAGCAAATGGTTGAATCCAAATCTGGGGCTGGGGTGTTCAAGCCTAGCGAGGAAGGGTTTCCCCGGTCTCAGACTGTGCGGTCCCCCAGAGCTCCGGCCTGCGCCTGCACTATGTCTCCGCCGGACGTGGCAATGGGCCCCTCATGCTGTTTCTGCACGGCTTCCCAGAGAACTGGTAGGTCTGAAGCCCAGGCTCGTGGGGCACACAAGCCCGGAGGTGGGGCTGGAGATGGAGCTCGCAGCACCAGGGCATCCAGAAGGTGGGTTCGCAGGCTGGGTAGACTGGGGGCACAGAACATCCAGATGGGGTGCTCGAGGACAGAGATCTGTCTACAGGAGGAGGCCCTGAAGAGATGGGACAAAGAGGTCTTGGATCCAGGGGCAGCTGACCTTGCCCTCTGCATG
>NC_081558.1:11897120-11902134 GCF_022355385.1 Mustela nigripes | reverse complement strand
GGGGGGGGGGGGGGTGAAGGCCCCTGCTGGGCATAGGGTGGAGGTGGAGATGCAGCCTGGGGACCCTGACAGCCTCCCTCCCCACCCGCCTGACAGGTTCTCCTGGCGCTACCAGCTTTGGGAATTCCAGAGCCGCTTCCACGTGGTGGCTGTGGACCTACGGGGATACGGCCCCTCAGATGCCCCTCGGGATGTAGACTGCTACACCATGGACCTGCTGATGACAGACATCCAGGATATCATCCTGGGCCTGGGTGGGGATACCCCCCTCCGAGGCCTGGCCTCCCTCCCCCTGCCTCACCTCTCCTTGGCATCTCGCTGACACCAGTTCCTCTGGCCCCCCAGGTTATTCTAGGTGTATCCTGGTGGCCCATGACTGGGGTGCACTCATCGCCTGGAATTTCTCCATCTACTACCCATCCCTGGTCGAGCGGATGGTAATTGTCAGTGCTGCCCCCATGTCCGTGTACCAAGGTGTGTTGGGGAGTCCAGGGTGCTGGGATGTGCCTGTGTCTGTGTCTGTGCTTCCCCAGGGGCTGGGGACACACATACCACTCCCCACCTGCCGTCAGTGACAGCACACATAGGAGTGACTCCGTGTCTGGAGCGCCTGCAGGAGACCATTGCTCTGACAGGGAGCTCGCATACAGTAACCTGCACAAGCCTTCTGAGCAGATGAAAGTGTTATCATCTTCGTGGTCCAGTTGAGGGAAACTAAGGCAAGAGAGGTTAAATACCTTTCTTCTGACAAGGAAGGTATAGATAACGAAGCAACTACCATAGCATGAGATGACTGTCACCTCACCTGATTCTTTTCACCAGTATTGGAGTCAAAGTGACATAGTGACATGGCCTCTCATCTTTTTTCTCTCTCTCTCTCTCTTTCTCCCTTTCTCTCTCTCTTCCTGTCCCTTTTTGTTGCCTTTTCTCATCTCTTTCTGTCTTTAGACTGTCAGCTCCCAGGGGCCAGGGAGTTTTGTCTGTTCCTTTTACTGCTGTGTCTCCAGGGTTTTAAACAGGTCCTAGGTGCTCAGTAAATATTGAGATGCATCCAGGCCTGGGCAGGTGAAGCACACCAATGGCTCTGGGGGCTCCTGGGAGCTGCGGAGGGAGGGGTCCCCGTTTTGTGGGCACAGTGACAACTGGGCAGGGAGGGAAGCTGGTCCCCAGGCCAGGAGGAGTGTCGAGCATCCTCAGGGCCTCAGGCAAGCAGTGATGACATTCCTGAGTGTTGGCACATCTGTGTGCCTGACCTGGGTGTCTGTAGGAGCGCAGGGGTGTGGGGCCACCCTGGGCCCAGGCCTAGGCCTCACATCTGCCTTTCCCCTGCCCCTAGACTACTCTATACACCACATCGGCCAGTTCTTCCGTTCCAACTACATTTTCCTGTTCCAGCTTCCCTGGCTGCCTGAGAAATTACTGTCCATGTCTGACTTCCAGGTGCAGTGGGGCAAAGGCCAGTGGTAGGTGGAGGGTAGAGGGTTGGGCCTGGGCAGGTGGGGCACTGAAACCACAGTCCTGTTGTACCCAGATCCTGAAGACCACCCTCACACACCGCAAGAGAGGCATCCCACACTTAACCCCCAACGAGCTTGAGGCCTTCCTTTATGACTTCTCACAGCCCGGTGGTCTCACTGGGCCCCTCAACTATTACCGAAACCTCTTCAGGTGAGAACAGACCCAAGGCGGAAAGCTCAGGAGAGTTGTGGGGGCAGGGAGTTGGGGTGGTCATTCTTCTGTCTCTCCCTATCTTGGCCACAGGAACTTCCCCCTGGAGCCCCAGGAGCTTGCCACCCCAACTCTGCTGCTGTGGGGAGAGAAGGACACCTACTTCGAGCAGGGGCTGGTGGGAGCCATCAGCAGTCGCTTTGTGCCCGGCCGGCTGGAGGCCCATATCCTGCCAGGCGTGGGGCACTGGATCCCACAGAGCAACCCTGGGGAGATGCATGAGTACATGTGGGCCTTCTTGCAAGACCTGCTGGACTAGTGGCCCTCGCTCACTGGCCTGTGTGCACCTAGGAGACCCCACAGTGCATGTACATGGGTGGACTCCTGGATTGTGCACGGGCGTGGAACTCGAGGCTGCACCCAAGGGTGACTGCGGAGGCCCTCAGGCACACCAGCCCATGGGCTCGCACACAGGTGTGCGTGTGTGCGCAGGTGAACAAGCGCCTCCATCCTGGAGAACCAGGGGCAGCTCTCCTCGTGGAGCTAGATGTGGAGCGCCCTACCTCTCCCCACCCCCAGGGCCTCACTGTTCTCCCCAGCGTCAGCCATCGGAGCAGCACCAGACACAGACTCTGACCTTCCTGTCCCTGGCTTTCCCCTGCAGTCTGAGTCTTCAGCTAAATGCTGCTGTGTGCGATAGGATGCTGGCAGCCACATCTGGCTGCTTCGGTTCACATGCAAAGTAACTAAAAGAAAATCAATTAAAAATTCAGTTCCCCAGTCACGCCGGCCATACTTCAAGGGCTCAGTTGCCACAGCGGTATAAGGGATTCCGCCGGACAGTGCCGAGGGGCATACTCCTAGAACAGGGGTATCCACGCCGCGCTCCTGACCAGCTTCCCTGAGGGAGAACGCCCATGTGCCAGCAGCTGGGTGTCTAGACTGTGGTCTAGCCGGACCCTGAGCAGTTCCCACGACCTTCCGCTCAGCCGTGACTCCAGGCCTTGTAAGCTCAAGTTCTCTTGCTGCGGCCTGGGAAAGATCCCTGGGACCCCTGTCTCAGATCCATGAAAAATTGGCTCTAGGCTCCATTAGGTTGGATGTGTGAGATTCTGGACTGGCCCAGGAAGGGACCAGCTCTTTGAATGATCCTCTGAGGTCTGAGAACTGCCTCTCCAGCTCCGGGAATCTTCTCCAAATGAACCACAGTTTCTCCTGATTCTCTCTGGGGTCCTCCGGCTCCAACCTCTGGGTGAGGGAGGTACAAGTAGAGGGTGAACCATCCAGCACCAGGCCAGCTTTTGCCTGGCCTTTAGGGATGGTGTCCTGACCTGCCGTGTGTTGAACCTCTCTGGAGACCAGCACCCTCAGAAATACATTCTCTTATTCATGGGATGACCCAGCCTGGCTAACGCCTACCTGCTGGTCACCCCACTCTGTCCTCTCTTGTCTCCACCATAATATCCTGCCTCTCATCCGTCATGTGTGCCAGGCACTGATCTAGGCCCCGGTGGTAGAATTAGCAGAGAACAGGCATAGAGAGTAGGACGGCTCTGGAAGGGCTTCCTTAGCTGGGGAACGCACTTCTAAGCAGTAAATTGGAAGGTCGGAGGCAGAAATCAGCTTAGGCTGGCTACTGGAGGAACAACGTGGGGATTAGCGGCTGCTAGGGCAGGGCCAGGGAAGAGAAGAGGCCACACAGCCAGACCGCCAGGGGCTGCGAAGAGTTTGGACTGATTCTCAAGGGGAGCCAGGGGAGGGTTTTCAGCAGGGGAGGGACATGGCTTGCATTTTGAAAAGCTCCCTGTTGTGGCTGGGCCGTCCCACGCAAGAGAGCGAGCGGGGAAACAGGCAGGGGGCTATGCACAGCCTCAGCACGGGGCAGCCCGTTTGGCCCGACGGGAGCCGGGGGCCCCCCACCCCCTGCCTGGGTGGGAGCAGCGCCCCCTAGGGGCGAGGAGATGGGCGGGAGGGGAAGGGGACCCCGCGATCTCGGAGCCTGGGGCGAGGAGGCCTGCGGGCAGGATGAGGACGGTGTGTCCAGGGGGCGGTGGGTCTGGCGACGGTTGCCAGGGGGACGGGGAAAGGGCTGATGGTTGACCGGAACGGGTAGCGGTTGTCTGGGTGATTGGAGGGGCCCAGGCGAAGGCTGACGGGAGGCCTCGGACAGTTGCCGGGGCGACGGGTCCGCTGACGGTTGCCAGGGCAACTAGAAGGCGCCGTCTTCCACCGCCTCTGCAGCAGGCGGGAGGGAGTCAGAGTCTAGGGGGTGGGAGGGCGAAGATTAATCGCGCTGATTGGATAGAGTCCTGGCGAGTGAGCCAATGGAGGCTCGTGGCTCGGTCAAAGCCCTCCTCTCCCATTCTGAGCCAATCCTGGCGCGCCTTTCTCCAGGCCGAGGGGCTCGGCGCGCGCAACCCCTTCGAGCGGGAGAAGGGACCCGGAGGGCTCCGCGAGAGGGGGCGGGGGGAGCGGCTCCGGCTGAGACCCCTCCCAGGCCCGGCAACTCCCTCTCCTTGCTCCCGCCTCCGAATCCACCTTTCACCAGTCAGTCACCCGTTCATCTGTCCGTACTAACAGCTCTAAGCCTCTGGCCGCGCACCAGAGGGGCGGGGGAGCCGGAGCCGGACTGAGCGGAATAAGGCGCGGGGCGCTTACGGAGTGGGAGGGAAGGCTCCCTGGAGGAGGCAGCCTTGGAGCTAAACTCTAAAAGGGTGTGCGCCAACCCACCCTCCAATCCAACCTCCGCGAGACTGGGGGGCGGGGTGAAGTTTGTAATGGGAAGATGTAGGATTGCAAAGGACTTCAAACATCGGGCGAGCGGCGAGCTTGATCCCCAGTAGTCTGGGCGCCAGCAGGGGAGGGTTCCGGACAGATTTGCGTGTTTGGAATCTTACTTGGGGGATGGTGAGGGGAAAGGACCAGAGGGGGAAGACTGAGGGTCAGGCGGCTTGGAAAGAGGATGGGCATGGTTCAGACAATAAAGGGTGAGGTGCAAATCTAGGTTCTGGGTGAGGAGCAGATCCAAAGGGAAGACCAGAAGCAGGCTTAGGTCGTGCTCAGTCTAAGGAGCCTGAATCCCTGGGCCAAGGACCTAGACACATCTGTGGGTTAAAGACAAAGACGGCCAAGCGACCCTGTCTGTGTGGTGGGGCAGAGAGATGCCGAAGCTGGGTAAGGATTAAGTCTTCCCAGAGCCCGAGCAGACAACAAAACTGGAGACAGAGCCCTTGGGGCCCCGACATCTAAGGGACAGGCAGAGCAGAGAAACCACAGAGTTAGGAGGCAAAGCAGGCAAGCATGGTGCCCCCGCAGCGGTTGGCGGGGGGGGGGGGGGGGGGGGGGG
>NC_081558.1:11895649-11897020 GCF_022355385.1 Mustela nigripes | reverse complement strand
GCTGACAGATTGAGAGGACTGAGCCCTGCACGTCTTGAGGGGAGGGGGCGGATCTGAGAGTGAAGGCTGAGGATACAGGACTTGGATCTTCTGAGCACCCTTAAGCAGGAGTGAGGAGGGAAGCATGGGGACCCCAGCTGGGACCCTAGGGGAGATAAGTGGCACATTCCAGTGGGGTCATTTGAGGCAGGTTTGCTATAGGGACTATATACAGTGGGCAGGGTTTGGGGAAGCCAAAGGGATGAGCACCCATGGAGAGCCTTTACCATCTCCCGGTTCTCCCTGACCAGACAAGGAGAAAGAAGAATGTTAGAACCTAGGGGTAGATTTATGTGCACAGGGCCTCGGTCAAGGGATACAACCCCTGAGGTGACCCTATGGGAAGGGATGCAAGAGGATTAATATCCCATTCTCTCCTTCCGCTTCATCTTCTGCCAGTGCCTTCTGTTGGCCAAACCCACCTGGCAGCCAGAGGACAAGGCTGTCCATTGATGCAGTCTGTAGAGGTCAGCCTCTGGGGGCAGGGAGTGGAGGGGAGAAGGGGAAGAATGAAGCCAGGCATGTGCAGAGAAGCAGGGCAGAGAGTGAGGGGGTGGGGAATGTGAGCTGGTGAGATGAGCATTTGCTATGGATTCCTGCAAACTTCACTTTATCATGGAAGAGACCTCAACCTATGGCCAAGGGAAGTGGTAACGAAAAGCCCTGGGGGAGGCATTCCCCTTTTCTGAAGCAGGAGGACAAGTGCCACACTTTCAGGAAGGATAGGCTTCAAGGGCTAGGGGGCCAAGGACAGGCAGGGCACATCAGAGCATCATGGTTCAGACCTAAGCAAGAGGAGATGGGGTCTGGAAGGTGAGAGTGGTCTGAGCCCAGGGTCCATGAGGCCAAGACATCCAGTGGGTGTCCCACCCAATGGGGGGTCCTAAGACAAGGAAACCACCGTCTATCTCCGTAAGGCATGGGAGGTGCCCTCCTCTTTCGCTTGTCCAGAACTGCAGGGCCTGTAGCTTCTCACTTGAAGGGAGTTCCCTTCTCTTCACTCTCTTCCATATTCAATTTTCGCCCCCTCTCCTCCTCTGACAAGCCCTACCAGCCCCCATCCCTGCCTGTGACCGAGACCGAGCCCTGATTCAATGGGGACCTCTCAAGGGCTGGCACTGGGCACATTCAGGTCGCAGCTCCTGGGTATTGCTCTGCACTGAGAGGTGCTTGGTGTATCCATTCATTCGACCTACTGTGAAACAGACTCACTGCTAGACACTGCGGATTCCACAGCAAGCCAGACAGATGCCCACAGAGCTCAAAATGCCGTCGGGAGCCAGGAAGGATAACGTGGAGTGAAGAGGCCACGGGAGGCCAGAGGAGACGGGT
>NC_081558.1:11856263-11895549 GCF_022355385.1 Mustela nigripes | reverse complement strand
GGAGCCTCGGGGACAACTCCCTGGGAGAGGAGAAGGCAGATCTCCCAGAGTGGTCTTCTACAACTTCCGTCAAATCAGCTTCTCCCTGCAGAACCCTCTAGTGGCGACCGCCATGCTTGTGATAAAATCCCAGACCCTGGAGCCCCTTGAGACCTGGCCTGAAGCATCTCCCTCAACCTCCCACCCCTCACGCCCTCTGTGCCTAGCACCCTGGCTTCGTCCCTGTTCCTCTCTTATCCACTTGCCCCTTCTTCCTCTGGCCGGGCCTTTGCACTTGCCAATCCCTCTACCTGGCATCCCCTTCTTCTGGCTGTTTGCTCCTGCTCGGCTTCTTCTCCTCCTTCAGGTCCGAGTTGTTACGTCCTCTAATTCAGAGAGGACTGTCCTGCCCCCCCCCCCCCCAACACTGAAATCTCTCCTTCCCCTGAGTCACACTCAATGGTTATTTGTGTGCCTTCTCGTTTCTGGCCTGTCTCCTCCATCAGGACAGGAAACAGCTCTCTGGCTTTGTCGCCTCTGCCTTAATAGGGCCTAGCACCAAGTAGGTAGTCAGTAAGGTTTGTTGAAGGAATGAAGGTGAGAAGAGCTGGAGGGTCCTCGTGATTTGCCAGGTGAAAGGAGCCTTCGGGGTATGAGAAGTTTGCTCCTGTGGTGGGTACAGTGCGTGCCACGACTGGGAAGGCTGGGAGACAAGTGAAGCTGGTAAGGTGAGGGCGGTGTCACTCTGGGCAGTGGGGAGCCATAGAGGGTTGGAGCAGGAGAGGGCCCTAGGGAGGCAGTGGCCGAAAGAACTGGTTGGGTCTATAGCCAATGGCCCCTGGAGTCCAGCCTTCCCACTCTCGCCCAGGGCCCACAGCCAGCAGCCCTCACCCCTGCTGGTCCTTCTTGGACTCCCACGGCCCACTGGGCACGAAGGCCTGGCCCCAGCTTTGGTGACGAGGGCAGGACTGTGGTCCCGGGAGGAGACGCTGAGGGCACGTTCTCAGGTTCCTGGTCATCGGCCCTGGGCCCAGCAGCTGCGTCTTGGCCTGGCCCCAGGTCCTGTGTCCCTGGGGACTGAGCTCATTGAGGAGAAATGCAGTCCTGGGCCAAGGCTGCCGGCAGGGGCAGGGGAGAGGGCTCGAGCTCACCCCTACCCCCACCACATTGGGAGTTGTGTGGCAGCCCACTGCAAGGCTGTGGGAATGGTTGCTCCAGACTATCCTGTCCCCTAAGGATCCTGACACCTTGAGGTGGTTCTGCCACTGTGGTTCAAGGGTGGCAGGAGTCTGGAGCCAGGAATCCACGTTCTGCTGGCTGAGTCATGGAGACTTCAGAAAGGGGTTGACACACAATAGGCTCTCCGTAGACTTTCTTTCTTTTGTGCCCACTCTCCCCCCCAACCCCGCCCCACCATGCTGGCCTCACCTATGTTTTCACTATTATTGCTCCCTCTCTGTCTGTGTTTGTCACAGACCAGAGTCCACCAGATCAGCAGAGTCACAGACTCTAGACTTCCTGCCTAGCAAAATGTGGGTCCAGGTTCCTTGGTTGCTCCTTCTGATGGGGAGCTCAGCATCTCAGAGGCCATCCATTCCAGCAAAAAGTCCTTTCTCAAGATGGGTCAGGGTTAGAGCTAGCCTCCCTCCTGAAGCCCCTACCTTTGCCCCTGGAGCCCCAACCTCTAGAAGGGTACTGAAGAGAGTGGTCCCCCTGTGGCAGCCCTTCTGGGGTGGGCATCCCAACTCCTTCAGCCACTTCCTGAGTCACCAAACCTTCCCATGTCATCCCTTCTGTGTCCACAGCATACTGTCTGATGCCTGGTTCCTGGGAAGCTCCTAGTTTAGGTGGGGATACAGAGAAGGATACAGATATCCCAGCCATTTATGGATAAGGCAGAGAGAGACAGAAGGAGGATGCTGGGAAAGCCCACCGGGGCTCTGCCTGCAGGGGAAGAGAGGCCTTCCTAGAACAGGAACCTATTTCTTTCTCTCTTTCTTTCTTTCTTTCTTTCTTTTTTTCTTTCTTTCTTTCTTTCCTTCTTTCCTTTTTAAAGATTTTATTTATTTATTTCAGAGAGATAGAGCATGGGGGTGGTGGTATCAGAGGGAGAAGCAGACTTCCTGCTGAGCAGGGATCCTGTGTGGCTGGATCCTAGGACCCTGAGATCATGACCTGTGCCACAGGCAGATGCTTAACTGACTGAGCCACCCAGGCGCCCCTGGAGTCGGACTCTTGAGGAATACACGGGAGCTCCCCAGATACAGGAATGGGGAGTTGGAAGGCAAGCCAGAAAGAGGGACCTGCATGGGTAAAGCGGTGTTGCGTGTGGGAAATAACAGAGTATTCCCTATAACTAAGAGAAAATACATTTTTTTAAGAGAACACATTTGTTGTGAGTTCCTGCTGGGGAAGGAAGCAAAGGGTCCTTTTAGCTCGTTGGGTGTCTCAGTCGAGGGAAGAACCTGGGCAAAGGCCATGAGGGCGCAAGGCCTGCTGGGTGAGGAGGCAGTTTGACTCAGTGTGATGGGGGTAGGGCTGGAGAGGGCACAGGGCTCGGATGGGCTAAGGGTTCTGAAGGCAAAACCAAGGAAGGGGGTGGGGGGCATGGATTTCCTCCTGGGATGATGGGCACGGGGGGGGGGGGGGGGGGAGGGGGGGGGGGGGGGGGGGGGGGGAGCGGGAAGGACCGAAGCCACACCTGCCCTAGGACCTGTTGACGCAGCACACTCACTGTGAATCAGGTTGCACCCCTTCTTGTGCAACTTTTGTCTGTTCAGCAGCCCAATCCCCAGCCTCACCCCACCCCACCCCTCACACTCCGTGTGGCCTGGAGTCACTCAGCCCTGGGTTTGAATGTCAGTTCTTCCTCTAGAAAGCCTCCAGCAAGTCACCAGAAGATGGGCAGATACTTCCTCTCCGTGGGAGCGGCAGCCAGGCCCTGGGGGAGGGGAAGAGCATCTTCAGTTCCTGTCCCCAGGGGCTAGCCTGTCTATACCCGTTAGGCCAGGCCGGCTCCAGCCAATCATCCCACTTGCACCCTTGGCCCTTCATGCTTCTTGGTTCTCTCCAACAGCACTTCTCCGCCTCCTTCCCCTCTTCCTCTTCAGGCATTTAAAAATCATCTCACGGGGCGCCTGGGTGGCTGAGTCGCTGGGTGTCTGCCTTTGGCTCAGGTCGTGATTCTGGGGTCCTGGGATCAGGCCTGCATCGGGCTCCCTGCTCGGCAGGAGGCCTGCTTCTCCCTCTCCCACTCCCCCTGCTTGTGCTCCTTCTCTCGCTGTCTCTCTCTCTGTCAAATAAATAAAACCTTAAAAAGAAAAAATTCACCTGGTGAGGGGGATGACTGGGTGGCTCAGTTGGTTAAGTGACTGCCTTCTGCTCAGGTAGTGATCCTGGGGTTCTGGGGTTGAGTCTCACACCAGGCTCTCTGCGTAGCAGGGAGTCTGCTTCTCCCTCTGACCCTCCCTTTGTTGTGCTCTCTCTCTCTCTCTCTCTCTCTCCCATTCTCTCTCTCAAATAAATAAATTTTTAAAAAATCGTAAAAAAAAAAAAAAAAAACCCACCTCGGGTCTCCTGGGTGGCTCAGTCTGTTGAGCAGCTGCCTTCAGCTCAGGTCATGGAGTCATGTTCCTGGGGTCCTGGGATGGAGCCCCGCATTGGGCTCTCTGCTCGGCGGGGGCCCTGCTTCTCCCTCTGCCTGCCTCTCTGCCTACTTGTACTCTCTATCTCTCTGTCAAACAAATAAATAAAATCTTTTTAAAAATCATCACACGTATTAATGGGTGAATGGATAAGCAAAATATGGTATAGCCATTCAATGTGATATTAGTGGGCCACGAGAAAGAATGATGCTACATGGAGAACCCCCCAAAACATGAGGCTGAGTGAAACAAAAGCCAGACACAGAAGGCCTCACACTGATTCCATGTACACAAAATATTTAGAACAGGCAAATCCTTAGAGGCAGAAGGCAGACTGGTGGCTGCCAGGTTGCTGGGAGAGGAGGCTTGGGAGTGCCTGCCTTTGGGGAAGGGGCTTCCTTGAGGGGTGATGAAAGTGTCCTGGAAGTAGACAGAGGTGATGGTAAGTGGTTGGGGTGCCTGGGTGGCTCATGGGGTAAGCCTCTGTCTTCAGCTCAGGTCATGATCTCAGGGGGTCCTGGGATCGAGCCCCACCTCAGGCTCTTTGGTCAGCGGGGAGCCTGCTTCCTCCACTCTCTCTGCCTGCCTCTCTGCATACTTGTTGTGATCTCTGTCTGTCAAATAAATAAATAAAATATTAAAAAAATAAAATGGTAAGTGGTTAATTATATAGTATGTGAATTTTATCTCAGTGTAAAAAAAAAAAAAACCTCCTCGGAGGAAATCAGCCCATGCCAGAACCAGCAGGGGGAAATTTTGATGGGCACCAGGATATTCACATCGTCTCAAAGTATCTCCCCACATGATATTGATATCAATTTTTTAGGGGAGGAAGAATGGGAAAAAATGGTACCTCAAGAGTAGGGAAGCCTGAGAAACCTGAAACTTCACTCAAGTGATAAAATTCTAATGTCACCGATGTTGGGAACTGATGTCAGGTACCTCCGGGTATGAGGCATGGTGGGGGGTGGCCAGCATCACCTCTGTGATGAAGACAGAGACAGACAAAGACACACACCTGAACCGGGTCAGGAGGAAACAGCAGGCCGCTCACTGGGGACTTTCTGTGAAATGGGTGATCTCCACTCTGAAAATATTAATATCACAGAAGATGGGGGAAAGCTGAGGAAGTGATTCAGATTACAGGTACGAAGAGACGTGACCAGTTCATGAAACACATGGTCAGGGATTGGATCCTGGGCCAACAAAGAAACATGCTATCGAAGATGCTACTGGGGCAACAGAAAACTTGGAACACAGACTAAGGGTGACAACCGTGGTCTGTTTGGGTAAGAGAATGCGCTCATGCTCCGAAAACACACAGTGGTGTATTAGGGGGTCAAGGAACATCACATCTGCGATCTGCTCTCAAAACTAAAAACACAACTGGGCGCCTAGATCTCAGTTGGTTGAGCATCAGGACTCTTGGTTTCTGCTCTCTGGTCTGATCTCTGGGTGGAGAGGTGCTCAGCAGGGAGTCTCCTTGGGATTTTTCTCCCTCTCCCTCTGCCCCTCCCCCTGCTTGTGCAGGCTCTCTCACTTTCTCAAAACAAATAAAAACTCAAAAAAATAAAAAGGCACATAGATAGATATGTGTGTGTGTTCATATAGATCTATAAAGCAAATGTGGCCAAGTGTGGAAAGAGTTGGTGAATCTAGACAAAGGGAATATGGAAATTGTGTTATTCAACATTTGAAATTATTTTATTTTATTTTATTTATTTTATTTTAGATTTTATTTATTTATTTGACAGAGAGAGAGAGATCACAAGCGGGCAGAGAGGCAGGCAGAGAGAGGAGGAAGCAGGCTCCCTGCCGAGCAGAGAGCCCGATGCGGGGCTTGATCCCAGGACCCTGAGATCATGACCTGAGCTGAAGGCAGAGGCTTAACCCACCGAGCCACTCAGGTGCCCCAACATTTGAAATTATTTTAAAATAAAAAGGTTAAAAGTTGCCTGAAGATCTCGGGGTGCCTTTGTGACTATCTCCCACCATTGGCTTCCCTGTGCTCAGCCCAGTGTTCAGCTGCACATAGGTGACCTCCAGGGTCCACGGATTCAGCACCTCATCCCCCAGACCATTCCTCCCCCTGCAGCCTTACCAGCAAGCCAAATACCAGGGAGGCAGTCTGGTCTCCTCCTCTTCCTCCAGGCCAGTGTGACCCTGGCCTGTCCACTCCTTCTCCTTTCTCTGCTCCCTCCTGTGGCTGCAGGCCTGTGTTTCTGCTGGGATGGTTTCCCTCTAATTCATCTGTCCTGGCTGAGCTCCATTGGGCCCCCCTCTGGGAAAGCCCTCTCTGGAGGAGCAAGGTGTACCTCCAGCCCCTGAAACAAAGTCAGATATAGGACTGGAGTTTTATACCTACTCATTGAATAAATGAATGAACCAGTAAGTAAATACTCTCAGGCCGAGCCCTCACCAGCCCCTCTATGTACTCTTCCCAGACTCTGCCCTCCCAGAGCTGTCCCTCTGGCCCAGCTTTGAACCCCCAGTGCTGAGGGTGGGGGTGGCTTTCTCTGTCCAACTTTTTCTTCCGCAGACTGAGGGCTCCTCCAGGGATGGACTTGGGGTCTTTTGGAGTCCCCATTATCGCCACAGGGACAGAATGGGCTGCTCCGTGGCTTTGCAGCAGAACTGATTTTGGAAAAGGCAGTTGATCCAAAATCAGCAGGACTGATTTTTGGAAAAGGCGGTGGATGGAACTGCCAGGCTGAGCAGCAAAGCAGTGTAGGGTTTGGGTGGGGCTGGGGGCTGGATGGACCTTTGGAGTTCACACAGGGTAGTAAGGAGCTTTCTAGGAGAGCTGAGAGTAAGAAGGTGTGTGTGTCTGCCCACATGCGGGAGGCTCCTTTCTAATGTGTGTCTGAGGTCTGAGGCTGCAGACGCTGCCCCCCCCCCGCCCACACCGCCTGGCTGGGCCTGAGCTTCTAAATCCCCATGAAGCTCTGGGCATGCATGTGCATTTGTGCGTGGTAGCTGTGTGTGCATGAGCTTCTCAGGACGAGCTTGGCTTCCGTTTTGGGGTATCTGGAGGTCTGTGTTTGAGCCCTGGCTCTGTGTGTGTCCCGGGCTCTGAGTGTGCGCTGGGAGCCAGGGTGTTCACGAAGCCTGTGTGTCTGTCACTGCGGATTCAACCCACGCTTCACCGCATAGCCGGACTGAATTTCCTAGGGTTTGCGGGTCCCAGGCTGTGTGGGTGGAGGAGGGTGGGCAGGGACCCCGGGAGGCCGGGTAGGGGGTAGGGGTGGGGGGTGCGGGGGAGCTCAGGGCCGGCCCCGGGGCGGGGCGAGCCGCCCAAGGCTGGGGGCGGGGCGGCCCGGCAGCCTCACTTTGGCGAAGTTGGCGGCGCGGAGGCTGGCCCGGGACGCGCCCGGAGCCCAGGGAAGGAGGGAGGAGGGAGGAGGGAGGGTCGCGGCCTGCCGCCATGGGGCCGGGGACCCGGGGCCGCCGCCGCCGCCGTCGCCCGATGTCGTCGCCGCCACCACTGCCGCTCGTGTGGGCACTGCCCCTGTTGCTACTGCTAGCGGGGCCCGGGGCTGCAGGTGAGGGGCTGGGACCTAGCGGGCGGGACTGGGTGGGTGGGTTGGGGGAGGGTAAGAGCGGAGTTTAAGGACCCCCGAGTCTGGGACTGGGGAGCTGGTCTAGAAGACAAGGACTAGAGCGGGGGCAGGGAGCAGGAGCTCGGGGGCTACGTGCCAGTCCCGGGGGGACAGGGGCTCAGTAGGGGGAGGGGGCAGGTCCCCAGAGGTCCGAAGAATAGGGGTCCCGGAACGATCAGAGTTGCGGATGAAGGGACCCAGGGATGAGGGACTGGAAGCTTGAGGTGCGGGGATCAGGGACGCAAGATCGGGGGGACCAAGAGTCTGGGGCTTGCTCCCAATGCACGTCGGTCTGCAGTCTTGGGAAAGTCACGATTGATGCCCAATACCCCCAGGTAGGGGACCCCTCGCACAAAAGCCCCCCTACACACCCAGGGCTGGCCTGGCCGGGCGGGGGACGGGGAGGGGGCGCGAAGTTCTCGGAGCTCCGAACTCGGGGAAAAACTTCTCAGGCCGGAGCGCGGCAAGACCCGGAGCCGGAGTCGGAGCTGGAGGCACATCGGCGCCCGCGCCCCTTTCCCCGCCCGCGGCCCCGCTCCCTCCCCTGGCCGCAGGGACCGGGAGGCCACGGGACCCCGCCCCCGCGAGGGGAGGAAAGGGAGGGCGGGGGGCGCGAGCCCACGTGCTCCTCTCCAGCTCCAGCGCCCCGTCTCCGCAGCCCGAGCCCCTCCCCAGCCGGCCGGGGCCCCCCGCCCCTCCCCCTCCCCGCTCTCCCTTCCCCCGCTTGGGACAATGGCCGCGCCGTCTAGACACCCCCTCCCCCCCCGGGCCGGCCTCGCGCTTTCTTTGCCAGACAAAGCGGTACGGGCGGCGGGGCCTGGGCGGGGGCTGCGGGGGCGCACACCCCCAAGGGAGGCCTGGCCGGCGGAAGAGGGACACTGGCCGAAAGCCCCTGGCCCTGGGTCCCAGGGAGCCGCTGTGGGGCTCGGCGCTGGGAAGGAAGGGCCTGCACCGCCCAGCCGGGTGCCCGACGGGGCAGGATGGGGCAGGAGCTGCCGCCCCCGCGGGGCCAGCGCGCGCACACACACTTGGCCTGTCACACAATCTGTGGCACACACAGCCCGGGGTCACACAGGCAGCTAGAGACGTGCACACACACACGCACACGCAGTACACCCGCCCAGTGGATATGCAGCCCGCACACTAACATACTTGCACATACAATTGCACATGTTCATACACACCAAGGATCAGCAGCCCAGAGCCTTGTACTCGCTGCCTGCCTACATTCAGACACACACAGATCCAAGGCATGCCTGCACCCAGTGTAACACATGCAGAGAGGCACACCCAACCCATACACAGACACACCTGAGAATACACTAGACCCAGAGACACACAGCTGTGTACCATATGAATAGGGCTCACGTGCATGGGCACCCGTGCACACATAGATGGCGCAGGCATTTGTACACGCATGTACTTCGAGCACACGCACACATGGCTCACATGGCCTGCTGTTCATTGAGGCCGGCAGTCTGTGTCACATGGCTCCTACTGTGAGTTCCCAAACACCCACAGGCCCTTGTCTGGGCGGTAGTGTCCTGTCTCTCCCTGTCCCCTGAGGAAGGGGACACATGCCATGTTGTCCTCTTCGCGTGTCCAGCTCAACTTATGTGTCTCTCCCTCTCTCTCTCTGTACTTCTCTGCCTTCTCTCTGTGTCGGCTGCTTCTAGTTTCCTTGTGTCTGTCTCTGTTTTTCTCTGTCTCTCTCCGTCTCTTTCCATCTCTCCATCTGTGACACACACACACACACACACAGAGGTCCCACACCTGCCGACATACGCAGTTCTCCACTAGCTCACACCCAGCCGCGTCTGGCACAGACCAGTCTGGCAGGACAGTTAGACTGCCACGCCCCAGAGGGACACAGCCCTCAGGGATGAGGACGCTGGACCGGGCAGCACATGCCTACTGCCAGCTGCCCCTCCCTTCAACCCACACTCTATCCCTGCAGCATCCAGTGCTGGCTGGGCGTGGGGTACAGGCCTTAGCCCCTCTCACCAGAGTACCACACAGCTCTGCCCAGCTGGCCCAACATCAGGCCAACAAAGACCCAGGGGCCCAGGCCTCCTCGCCCCTGCCCTCTCCATTACCCTGGGATCTGGGCACACAGCCCCGGACCTCCCTTCAACGCTCAGCACCCTCACTTCCTGCCTCTGCACCCCCCATTCTGGCAGCTTCCTGAGTCCCCACATCTGGCACAAGTCAGCACCTCCTCCTGCCCGCCCCTGCCTTGTGGTTCCCAGGGCTTGAGCTGGCAGGGACAGCTGCAGCCCCAACAGCTGGAGCCGGGGCGGGGGGCCGTGGGAACTGGGGATGCGGGGGCTCCATGCACCCACAGAGACACCCCCAGCCCGTTGCAGCTGTTGCCTGGGGGAGGGAAGGATGGACTTTGTCACTCTGAGCTGGGGTTCCTGGGTGCCTGACTGACCCCCCCCAATTTTCCTTTGCCCCCACACAGCACCTCCTTGCCTGGACGGAAGCCCGTGTATGAATGGAGGTCGTTGCACCCAGCTGCCCTCCCGGGAGGCTGCCTGCCTGTGAGTGCCTGGCTCTGTGCCATCAGTGGGTCCTGTGTGGGGAGGTAGTCTGTCTTCTTCCCTTGCCTCTGTGTCCACCACCAACGCCTCTACCACTTCCTACATGTGTATGGCTCGGGTAACCTCTTGTTCCCCATTGGAATTGAGCAGGGTTAAGAAGTGAGGAAGGTTAAGAGCAGGGGCTCTGCAATTTGCCTGGCTGGGGTTCAGATCCCACATCGTGTTGCTGACTGCCTGGGACCTAAACCCTTTAAGCTTTGGTGTCCTGGTCTGGAAAACAGGCACATTAAACCCCACTTCACAGAGTTCTTGGCTGCCTGAGGTAATGTGTAAAGCCTCTGATGGAGGTAGTTATTATTCAATCAACAGATCTTCAGGGACCAATGGCTTGGCAATAGTGGGCACACCAATTGCATCTTCCCATGTCTCGACCTTTAGTGGCGGGCATAAAGGGGGCTGGAATACAGCTCTGCAATGCCACTTTCTTGTTGTGTGACCTTGGGTTAGTCACTTCTCTCTGGATCTCAGAAATAGGGGCACTTCCCCCTGGCTTGTGACCATGAAGGGGCTAAGAATTCAGTTGTTAGATAATATAGGGAAAGGCAGAGGGTTGACGTTGCTGAGCAGAGGCTGGGAAAGAACTGAGCAGAGGGAGACAGAACTCAGTTTGAATTCTGGGCTCTGGGATACCTTGAGCAAGTGCTTTGAGCTCTCTGAACCTCAGTTTTTGCATCTGGAAAATGGGGCAATCATAGTCCCTCTTTAATGGGGTTGACTATAAAGATTAAGAGACCCTTCATGGGATGAACTCAGTGTAATGCTCAGCGAGCAGTAAGTGCTCTATAAATAGGGAAGAAGATGATGATGAAGATTAGTAGGGGCACAGGTAATACGTGCCATAAAGGTGAACGTCTCAAGGTTTTGGGGAAATGGGTAGGTCCTTTTATAATATCTGTTGTTAGTAATAGTAGCCATTGATTGATTCATTAATGTATTCATTTATTCAACAACAAATTGAATGTGTGTGCCAAGCTGGGCGGGTCTGGGGTGACTTTTGATCCCGGAGAGCCCCTTTGAAGTTACACACGCGCTTTGACTGGAGCCCACTGGGGCTCACCCAGGTGGGGACTTAGCCTTGCCGAGCGGGTTCCTCGGGTTAGGAGTCTGCGTTGGTGGGGGTGGGGGAAAGTGTGACCTTATCTGGAACCACTCACCTGGGAGGCGGAGCCGCGGGGCCTGGCGCCTGCGCAGTGGAGCTCAGCACCTGGAATACTGCCGACAGGTGAATGCAGCGGCGGCTGCTCCGCCCCTCAACAGGTGAATCACCAGCGCGCGCGGCGGCCCGGAGCCCGGATTCCCCGGAGTGGAGCGGGCTGTTCCGCGAGCTGGGCCGTGAGAACCACTCCCCACGGGCCCCCCAATCTCCTTCAAGGTTCCAAATACTCGTGTCTTTTCAGGAACGTCCCAATATGTCACTTCCCCACGAATCCCCCCTTAGCCTCTTCCTCAAAGTAGCCTTCCAAGGCAATGTCTCTGTCTCCCAGTTCTCGCCGCACCCCCTCCCCTCCCCTCCCCCGCCCTCCCCTCTCCTCCCCTCCTACCGACCCCCAACCAAGAGTGTTCTTCCCCCTCTCGGCTCCCCCAAAGCCCTGGCTGCGAGGCGGGGCGCGGGCGGAGGCTGGAACCGGCCCGACCGGTCGGCGGGGGAGCGGGGCGCAGAGCGTGGGAACCCGCCCGGGGCGTCGGGAGGGGGCCGCGCGGCCGCGCCCAGCCTGGCGGTGGGACCGGCAGTCCCCCGCGCCCGGCGCAGCGCGCCCTCTCTCGGCCCGCAGTAGTGACGGACGTCCTCACCCTGCGGGGCTGTGGGAAGGGGGCTGGGAGCCTGGCCCTCCCTTCTCAACACCATTGGCACCCCTGCCCTGCCGTGCCCCGGCCTGTTTCGCTGGGGGCCGGGGTGGGGGATCTTGTGGGTGACGCTAGGAACTGAGTCAGCTGCCTGAGGTTAGCCCCAAGCGGCTGGGATGAGCTAGAGGGAGGGAACGCGCCAGGGGTGGGCAGCGTCGGGGCGGGACCTTGGACCCTCTTGCCAGTCTAAACCCTTCCCTCCCACCCCGCCAGTGTCCCTCCGTCCCTCCTCTGCCTCCGGAGGTTTCCAGTCTTAAGGCCAACCGCCTAATTTCCTTCCTACTCAAGGTTTTCTTGGGGAGTTTGGGGAAGGGGCTGCAGGCGGGAGGGCTCTCTCCCAGTCAGAGGGCACCAGCACGGCGTCCACCTCCTCCTCCCAGTGGCAGGAAGGGATGTCTGAGTTACACTCTCTCTCCACATGAGAGCTACCCGTCTGTGAACTGAGCTGTGGATTTGGGTCTGAATGTTTGCCAGGCCAGTATGTGGAACTGGCTGTCCTGCTGTGTTATCTGTGTATGTTTCTGAGTCTCTCTGTGCCAGAGTGGTTGTCTTCTGGAGTCTGAGACTTTGCATTTGCTATTCCCTCTGCCTGGAAGGCTCTTCCTTACACAACCCCATACCCCTCTCCCTTACCTTCTTCAGTCCAAAAAGACCATGTTTGCCTGCCTTCCTTACTCATCTCCCTCATCCTGTGTCCTAGTTTCCTGGCTACCATAACAAACCACCAAACACTGGGTGGTTTAAAGAAGAGAAATTTATTCTCACAGTTCTGGGGGTGAGAAGTCCGAATTCCAGGTGCTGGCAGCCCCGCCATCTGCAGGGCCTTTCCAAGAGAATCCTTCCTGGCCTCTTCCATCTCCTGGCAGCTCCAGGAGCTCCTGGGCTTGTGGGTGCAACACCCTGTGTCTGCTTCTGTCTTCCACTTGGCCTTCTCTTCTTTCTCCCATATCTCCCTCGGCCAGTGGATTTGGGGGCCCATTTGGAAAATCCAGGATGATCTCATCTTGTTATCTGTCACTTAGTTACCTCCACAATAAGGTCAGAATCACAGGTTCTGGGACATGGGCATTTCTTTCCTGGGGCCATGACTCAAAACCCACTGAACTGGGGTGCCTGGGTGGCTCAGTGGGTTAAGCCTCTACCTTCGGCTCAGGTCTTGATCTCAGGATCCTGGGATCGAGCCCCACGTTGGGCTCTCTGCTCAGCGGGGAGTCTGCTTCCCAAACCTCTCTCTATCTGCCTGCCTCTCTGCCTACTTTTGATCTCTCTCTGTCAAATAAATAAATAAATAATTAAAAAACAAAACAACAACCCGCTGAACTCTTCATGGCCCTTACCACCCCATGCTGGCATGTTATCTCATTCATGATTTGTGTATCTTCTCTTTGCCCAGCTTGGTTGTGAGCATAAAGAGGGTGGGGATGACTTTTAATGTGTTTGCGACTGTATTCCTATTGTTAAGAACACAGTAGTTAGTCAGTGAATGTTGGTTGCATGAATAAACGGGCGTGCCTGATTGTTGGGCTACTTGCATGTGTATTTCTTGCTGTCACGTGTGTGTATCTCTGTGTCTGGGATGCTTCTGCCTGGTACCACCCTAGTACTTCCCTAATACTAAGCTATCTCTGCCTACAGGTGCCCGCCAGGTTGGGTGGGTGAGCGATGCCAGCTGGAAGACCCTTGCCATTCGGGTCCCTGTGCTGGCCGGGGCGTCTGCCAGAGCTCCGTGGTGGCAGGCACCGCCCGGTTCTCCTGCCGCTGCCCCCGTGGCTTCCGAGGTAAGGGATGGTCTGGAGGGAAGCCCAAGCCAGTCAAGCATGTGAACAGCCCAAGCTCACCCTCTTCTGGTCCCTCTAGGTCCCGACTGTTCCCTACCGGACCCCTGCCTCAGCAGCCCCTGTACCCACGGTGCCCGTTGCTCGGTGGGGCCCGATGGCCGGTACATCTGCTCCTGCCCGCCTGGCTACCAGGGCCGCAGCTGCCGAAGCGATGTGGATGAATGCCGGGTGGGAGGGCCCTGCCGCCACGGTGGCACCTGCCTCAACACACCTGGTTCTTTCCGCTGCCAGTGCCCAGCTGGCTACACGGGGCCACTGTGTGAGAATGCTGCCGTGCCCTGTGCCCCCTCACCGTGCCGTAACGGGGGCACATGCAGACAGAGTGGCGATCTCACCTATGACTGTGCCTGCCTTCCTGGTGAGGAAGCTGTGCCCTGGGGAGGCAGCAGGAGTGCAGGGACAGCGGGCCGCCTGGCAGTGACGGTCTTTGCTTTCCTCCCCTGCTAGGGTTCGAGGGCCAGAACTGTGAAGTCAATGTGGACGACTGTCCAGGGCACCGGTGTCTAAATGGGGGGACATGTGTGGATGGCGTGAACACCTACAACTGCCAGTGCCCTCCTGAATGGACAGGTGAGCAGCAGGGCTGAAGAGAGCCAGGTGGCAGACCTTGGGTGGGTGTGCAGCGGGTGTGGACTGCTGTGTCTGTGTGCCACAGGCCAATTCTGCACGGAGGATGTGGATGAATGTCAGCTGCAGCCCAACGCTTGCCACAATGGGGGCACCTGCTTCAACACTCTGGGTGGCCACAGCTGTGTGTGTGTCAATGGCTGGACCGGCGAGAGCTGCAGTCAGAATATCGATGACTGTGCCACGGCCGTGTGCTTCCATGGGGCCACCTGCCATGACCGTGTGGCCTCATTCTACTGTGCCTGTCCCATGGGCAAGACTGGTGAGTGGCTGTTTTCCTTATAGGGAGCAGGGAGCCATTGATGGTTCTATAGTGAGAGCAGGGATGGAGTCTGACTTGAGTGTTAGAATGATTTGGGGTACAGGGTGAGCCTGAGAGGGGTCTAAGGAGATGCTGGCCCACAGTCCAGGGCAGGAGCCATGGGAATAGAGAGCTACCTGTGACTGAGAAAGAGATGGGACCTTTGCAAGCGGCCAGGGTCAGGGAAGGTGTTTGGGAGGGGGACTTGGATATGGAGGACAGGGCGAGTCAGGCAGAAGATACCGCAGCGGCAAAGACTTGAGAGTATGTAATTAGAAAAGGAGTCAACATATTTTAAAACAGTGTGTGGATGTTTCCAACTCATTTTCGAGTGGTTCCGAAATACAACAACAACAACATGAAGCTTATGAGAGTTGAATCTAGGTGGTGGGCGTGTGAATCAACTTTGCTGTACATTTGAAAATTTTTATAATAAACAATTGGGGAAAATAGCTCCTAAATACACTGCACGTTGATAGAAACAAAAGACAAAACAGTATGTGGCGGATGTGAGACCTTTGGCAGAGCTGGAGGGTCCCTCCCGAACTCTGCCAAACGTCTTCCAGGGCTTCTATGTCACCTGGATGACGCCTGCGTCAGCAACCCCTGTCACGAGGATGCTATCTGCGACACGAACCCCGTGAATGGCCGGGCCATCTGCACCTGTCCACCAGGCTTCACCGGCGGGGCGTGTGACCAGGATGTGGATGAGTGCTCTATTGGTGAGGGGGGGTGTGTTGTCTGAGGGTTGGGAGGGAGGGGAGAGGTGGATCCTTAGCCACCCACACTCACACTGGCCTTGCTTCCTCCTGCAGGCGCCAACCCATGTGAACACCTCGGCCGGTGCGTGAACACACAGGGCTCCTTCCTGTGCCAGTGTGGCCGTGGCTACACTGGCCCGCGCTGTGAGACTGATGTCAACGAGTGCCTATCCGGGCCCTGCCGCAACCAGGCCACATGCCTTGATCGAATAGGCCAGTTCACCTGCATCTGCATGGCAGGTGCGTGGCGGGTGTGGCTAGGGCGGAGCCTGAGGCTGGGGGCGTGGCAAGGGAAGCCTGCAGGTCACGACACCTCCCTCCCCCTTTCCTGGTGAAACTGTCTGGAATGGAACCCTGAGATGAGGTGGAGGCTGGGCCAGAGTAGCAGCTTTGTGCATGGCTGGGGCCACGGTCAAAGGGAGTCTGTAGAACCTCCGATGGGCTGGGACTGGAGTCTGTGCCTTAGGACCCACTGGGCGGCGGGAGATGATACGAGGGCCGGACCCGGAGCTGGAGTGGGTCAAGGTGGAGCCTGCAGACAGTCTTGCACTAACCCTGAGATGTGATGGAGGCTGGGCCCAAGGTTACGTGGGTGCTGGGCCTGGTACCCGAGGACCCGGTAGAGTGTGAGGACTGCAGAGGGAAGAGAGTGGTCTGAAGGGAAGGCCCATAGGGAGGCTCATAAGCTTTGGCCGTTGGGATCCACAGTTGGGTGAGGTCCATCAAAAGGTCAAAAGCTGAATCTGGGATTGGCCCTGGGGGGTGGGGATGGGGAAGGCCAAGCAAGGCTCAGAGGAACCGTCGTCTTCGGGTAGGAAAGGGATTACCTTCCCATGTGCTCTCCCTTTAGACCAGAAGCTAACCCGCACTGCCCTAACCCCCCTCCCTCACTCCCCAGGCTTTACAGGCACCTATTGTGAGGTGGACATGGATGAGTGTCAGAGCAGCCCGTGTGTCAACGCTGGGGTCTGCAAGGACAGAGTCAACGGCTTCAGCTGCACCTGCCCCTCGGGTGAGGACCCTGGGCCCGGGAGCCTGAAGGAGACAGGTCCCTGCAGAGGCAAAGGCTCTAGGGGAGCCCTCTAAGACCATGTTAGTGGATAACTTTCATAACAGAAACCACGTGCTATGAAAAACCTTGAAATTAATTTAAAACCAAGTTGGGGTGCCTGGGGGACTCCGTCGGGTTAAACCCGATTCTTGATCTCAGCTCAGGTCTTGGTCTCGGGCTTGAGTTCAAGCCCTGCGTTGGGCTCCACACTGGGCATGGAGCCTATTTAAAAAACAGACAACACACACGCACATTAAAAACTAAGTAAATGATCATCCCACTCATCCCACCCAAACAAGGCAGGGCTGGCACGGGGTGACGTCTCTGACCCTATCTGGGCCTCTGCCCATCCCACTTCCCACCCTAAGGCTTCAGTGGGGCCATGTGTCAGCTGGATGTGGATGAGTGCGCGAGCACACCCTGCCGGAATGGAGCCAAGTGTGTGGACCAGCCGGATGGCTATGAATGCCGCTGCGCAGAGGGTGAGAGAGGGCCAATGACAGGCCAGCAAGAGTCTGGGGGTGGACAGAGGGGGGCCAAGGCAAATAACAGTCTTGGGGACAATTTGGGGGCAGGGCTACAGCAAGGCAGGACTCGAGAGAGCCAATGACAGAGCCAGGGGGTGGAGCCAATGATGGACGTAAGCAGTGGTAAGGCTAGGAGTGGGGCCAATGGGTCTGCCAGAGAAGGGGTGCACTTTGGTAGAGGGGGAGTGTCCAAATCCCCCTACACCCAGGCACTTCCCATGTGTCCCTATTTCCAGTCCAGAGTGGGAAGTGAGGCGGAACAGGGCCGATAGGGTAAAGACTGGAGGAGAGGTTGCGGTTGGGGATGGGATTTATCTGTGCAAGTGTCTTGGCCAGGGGCGGGCGAGTCCTGGAACTTGTGGCTAGAGGGAGTCAAGGGGCGGGGCCTGAGTAGAGCCCACGTCCTGTTGGCTAGATGGGCAGGGCCTGAGGTAGAGCTGGGCGAGGATTGGTCCGAGGCCACGGCTGCGGGCAGAACCTTGGCAGGTGGGTGGAGCCTGACCCTCTGGTCCTCCAGGCTTTGAGGGCACGCTGTGTGAGCGCAACGTGGATGACTGCTCCCCGGACCCGTGCCACCATGGGCGTTGTGTGGACGGCATTGCCAGCTTCTCGTGCGCCTGCGCCCCGGGATACACAGGCACACGCTGTGAGAGCCAGGTGGATGAGTGCCGCAGCCAGCCCTGCCGCCACGGAGGCAAATGTCTAGACTTGGTGGACAAATATCTCTGCCGCTGCCCTCCTGGCACCACAGGTGGGGCTGGAGGCCGGGTTGGGGCAGGAAGGGCACAGAGGCTTTGGGAATGGTGCCCCTGGCGGGACTCAGTGGTGGCCGTGTTCCCCCTCCCCAGGAGTGAACTGTGAGGTGAACATTGATGATTGTGCCAGCAACCCCTGCACCTTTGGAGTCTGCCGCGATGGCATCAACCGCTATGACTGTGTCTGCCAGCCTGGCTTTACAGGTGGGCAGGTGGCTGCCATGGGAACAGGGTCTTTATAGGCTGAGAGGGTGAGGATGAAAGTACTCTGTTCTTAGTTGAGTTTGCCCCTCTCTTTGCATTTGCTTGTCCAATGAGATTGTCCACACTTAGCCCTGAGGTTGTGCTCTCTCCCACTGGACTGAGGTTGTCCCCATATCAGCTCAAGGTTATCCTGGAACACAGATGAGGGTCCAGTCTCAGGTATCGTGTTTCTGCATAGGGCCAAAGTAATCCTTGGTGAAAATGAAGGTGATTTCATGGAAGTCTGGGGACAAGTATGATCTGGGGGCAGCTCTGGGTTGAGGCGCTGGCTGTCTTAATCTGTACAAGAGCTGATGTGTTATGAAGGTGAGATTGGTCTTGCTCGAGGGTGTGGCCATGCTAAATGAGGCAAGGTTGCCTTTCCCTGTTGGCACCATCGTCCTTGTCCTGGGATGAGGTTGCCTTCGTGCTCTCCAGGGCCCCTTTGCAACGTGGAGATCAACGAGTGTGCGTCCAGTCCGTGTGGTGACGGAGGCTCCTGTGTGGATGGGGAAAATGGCTTCCGCTGCCTCTGCCCTCCTGGCTCCCTGCCCCCACTCTGCCTTCCTGCGAGCCATCCCTGTGCCCAGGATCCTTGCAGTCATGGTGTCTGCCACGATGCGCCCGGAGGGTGAGGACTCTCCCCGACTCCTGAACCCTTGCTGTGTCCCTGCCCATGGGCATGCCCTGACTGCCTTCCCCTCCAGGTTCCGCTGTGTGTGTGAGCCTGGCTGGAGTGGTCCCCGATGCAGCCAGAGCCTGGCTCGAGATGCCTGTGAATCCCAGCCCTGCCGGTCTGGTGGCACCTGCACCAGTGATGGAATGGGCTTCCACTGTGCCTGTCCCCCTGGTGTACAGGGTGTGTGTCCCCACGTTCCCACCCCAGGCTCGCCCTCCCCACTTCTTCCTGCTCATTTCCTTTCTGCTCCACTCCCCCTCCTCTGCATTTGGCTTTTTTCCCCTTTTCCTCCCCTATCCTCCCCGGGAGATTTGGAGGTGGGTAACAAGGTGGGGACCCTGGAAGGAGATGGGGAAGAGGAATCTGTCGAGACTATCTCACTCTGCCTGCCCACCACAGGTCATCAGTGTGAACTGCTGTCCCCCTGTGCCCCGAACCCCTGTGAGCACGGGGGCCACTGCGAGTCTGTCCCTGGCCAGCTGCCTGTCTGCTCCTGCCCCCCTGGCTGGCAAGGTACATCACCTGCTTCTTTCTCCTCCTCCTCACCTCCTCTGCACCCCTGCTGCATAGTGGGTGGTGCTGGGGACCCAGAGGGAAACATGTCCTTGGCCCTATTTTTTGAGGGGGCTTCTTTTTAGGAAGGGACCAACCTGAACACAGACACTTGCAACCGTGTGGTCGGTTCTGGAGAAGATGAAGGGATACGGGAGTGGGGAAGCTAGGATTCAGGCCGAGGGTTTGGGGACAGCTCCCTGGAGGGGCAGACCTCAATCAGAAAGCCTTCACTACCCACTGAAATAAGGCAAGGCAGTTTAGGAACAGCATGTGCAAAACAGCCAGAGGCAAATGGCCACACACTTTGTTCTTGTATTCACCCCCTCAGCCTTCCAGTTCTTCCTGAGGGCCAGGTACTCTCAGGCCCTGCCCTGCCCCCTCTAACCCTGGATGTTACCTCGCTCCTCATCCCTAGGCCCACGATGCCAGCAGGATGTGGACGAGTGTGCTGGGCCCTCCCCCTGTGGCTCCCATGGTACCTGCACCAACTTGGAGGGGAGTTTCAGCTGTACCTGCCACAGGGGGTATAGTGGGCCTTCCTGTGACCAGGACATTGATGACTGTGACCCCAGTGAGTTCAGAGGAGATCCGGGGGGGAGGGAGGAGCTGCTCTAGTGAGCACATTCCTCAAGCCCATACTATGTGCTCAGCACTGAGCTTTCTTGTTCACTCTTCTCTCACTTTCCCCATTTTATTCTTGAAAACTGAGGTCCCAAAGAGGTTAGGTGGCTTGCCCAAGGTCACGAAGGGAGAGGGATGAGGTGGGATCTGAGCACAGGTCTGTCTGAAGCCTGTAGGCTGCCTCTGGCAACAAGCAAATTAACGTTATGTGGAAAGTATGACATGATAGACCCCGAGTGAGTGCTCCAGGAGCACTGTCTGAGAGGCCAGTAACGTAAGCCACATATACACATAAAATTTTTCTAGTCGCCACATTGAAAAAGTAAAAAAAAAAAAGTTAAATTTAATATTAAGAATATTAATATAATAAATAAATATATAAATAAATAATATCAATAAATAATAAATAAATATTTTATTTAAACATTTAAAGTGTTATTTTAACATGTAATCAATATCAAATTATTGAGCTCTTTTACATTCATTTTTGTTTTTATATGAAGTCTTCAAAATCAGAAATCTAGTGTTTATTCGACTCTTATAGCCCATCCCAATTTGGGTCAGCCACATATCAAGGGCTTACTAGATACACGAGGCCAATGACCACTCTACTGGCTAGCACAGGTCTGGAGGCCTTCAGTGCTGTGCCCAGGAATTGAATAGACACATCTAGCAGCATGTGCTTGGCAGCTCAAAGGGACCTTTTGGCTCCCCCATCTCTCTCTTCCTTGCACATAGGTGAGGCTTCCAGATAAGGGAGGGGATGAGGCCACAGAGGGGACAGAATTTGATCCCTCTGACCAAATGTGCCCCTCCCAGTTAAGCCTGGTTTCCTCTTGAGTTCCCTCTATGAAAGGCATGGCTGGGTCAGGTTGAGCTGATGGAGGGCAAAGTGTATGACCAGGGCTTCTCTCTTTGGACCTTAGACCCCTGCCTGAATGGTGGCTCCTGTCAGGATGGCCTGGGCTCCTTTTCGTGCTCCTGCCTTCCTGGTTTCGCTGGTCCCCGCTGTGCCCGAGATGTGGACGAGTGTCTGAGCAGCCCCTGTGGCCCAGGCACATGCACTGACCACGTGGCCTCCTTTACCTGCACCTGTCCACCTGGTTATGGCGGTTTCCACTGCGAGCAGGATCTACCAGACTGCAGCCCCAGGTGCGTGGGGTCCCTACTAGGAGCTTGGGGACCCTAGCATGGGATGGGGTTTGGAACATGAGAAGGGGTGGGGACAAGAAGAGGGTTCTTGGCTTGGCACGCACCTCACAGCTCTGATCTGTGATGAGCAGTGTCCGGGAAGGGTTAGGGTTAGGGCATCTGTTTGGAGGTCACCTTAGGGACTCTGGTCCGGAAAGGAGCGAGGCCAGGTCAGGGCGGGGCCTCCACATGGCTCCCACCGTAGCTCTGAAGTACTTGGTAAGTTGGGGCTAAGGGACAGGAAGGGGCAGGACCTCTGCTAGGGCTGCAGCTTCTTGTGGGGGGGGGGGGGCACAGAAGGGTGCCCTTTTGGCGGGGGGGGGGGCCAGGAAGGCGGGGCCTGCATGGGGGCGGAGCCTGACCCATTCCTCACTTCCCCTCTAGCTCCTGCTTCCACGGTGGGACCTGCGTGGACGGCGTGAACTCGTTCAGCTGCCAGTGCCGTCCGGGCTACACGGGTGCACACTGCCAGCATGAGGCTGACCCCTGCCTCTCTCGGCCCTGTCTGCATGGGGGCGTCTGCAGTGCTGCCCACCCTGGCTTCCGCTGCACCTGCCCAGAGGGCTTCACTGGCGCGCAGTGCCAGGTGGGCGGCGTCACCGGGGGCCTGCGGGAGGAATTTGGAGGGCTGGTCTAGGGTAGGGGCCTGCCTGGGACCCTGGAGAAGCTGGGGTGCGGCTCCTCGGGGGTCCTTGAGCGCTGACGCTGACAGCTTCCCCTCCAGACGCTGGTAGACTGGTGCAGCCGCGCGCCCTGTCAGAACGGGGGTCGCTGTGCCCGGACCGGGGCCACCTTCTACTGCCTTTGCCCCCCGGGGTGGAGCGGCCGCCTCTGTGACATCCGGAGTCTGCCCTGCAGGGAGGCTGCAGCCCAGATGGGTGAGGGGGAGCACAGAGGCTGGGTGTGGGGCTCCAGAGGGTGTGTGTGCACAGACTTCTTGCTAACGAGAATCCAGCAAAGCTATGGCAGAGCATATGGGCGGGATGGGGTGTGTGGCTGAGTTTTTGTGGATGTGTAATGTGGGGCAGCTGGCCAGTGCCAGGATGGTGGATGCCTCTGTCACCATGAGGTAGCTGGGATGACATCGTAGCAAGGATGAGGTAGCTGTGTGTGACTGAGCTAGGGTGGACAGCAAAGGTGTGGATATGTGTTTGTGTGACAGTGTCTGAGACCGTGCCAGTTTGGAGGGCTGACAACCCAGTGGGGTGTGTGTGAGACCCTGGTGACTGATGCCAGCAGGGGTGTTTGGTGATGCTGTGAGCGATGCAGTCAGGAAGGAGCCAATACGTGATTGACCCTGCTCTCCTCTGCGCAGGGGTGCGGCTGGAAGAGCTGTGTCAGACAGGTGGGCAGTGCGTGGACAAGGACAATTCCCACTACTGCGTGTGCCCAAAAGGCCGCACGGGCAGCCACTGTGAGCAGGAGGTGGACCCCTGCTCGGGCCAGCCCTGCCAGCATGGGGGCACCTGCCGAGGCTACATGGGGGGTTATGTGTGTGAGGTAAGGGGCACCCAGACTTGGGGAGAGGGGAGCTAGTCATGCTGTGTGTCTGTGACCTGGTGTGGGTGTGTTGCATGTCTGGTTTTTGCTTTTGTGTCTTTGGGTATAATCTTGTGGGTGTATTTATTGGTTGATCTGAGAGACTTTCTGTCTGTCTGGGTGTGCCTCTGTCTTCGGTTGTTTTCTAGATGTATCTCTGTATTCCTCCATATACCCTGCCCTTTAGGTGTGAATGCACATGCTGGTGTCCCAATGCATCTCTGGTTGTATGTGTCTTGGGTACATCTGGATGTTTCTCCTGTGTGTCTATCCTGTGCATTTGTGTGTGTGTGTCCTTCTGCACTGGCTGTGTCTCTAACCCTCTGTGACTGGGTGTGTTTCCTTGTACTGTGTGTGTGTGTGTGTGTGTGTATGTGTGTGTTTCTGTACACGGGGCATGGCTCTCTGTGTTGGATGAGACTGTAGGTCCTCTTGTTCTGTGATCTCTGTGTCTTCCTGGGGAGTATCTGTGTCCCTCTGGGCTTAGAGGTCCCTGTCTCACATCGCTGCAGTGTCCAGCTGGCTACACAGGGGACAGCTGTGAGGATGATGTGGATGAGTGTGCCTCCCAGCCCTGCCAGCACGGGGGCTTCTGCATCGACCTTGTGGCCCGTTATCTTTGCTCCTGCCCCCCAGGAACACTGGGTATGCCAGGGCCAGGGTTGGGGGACAGGATGGGAGGCTAGGTCTCTGTCCCCTCCTGACTTCCCCCCCATCCTCCCCTCCCCAAGGTGTGCTCTGTGAGATTAATGAGGACGACTGTGGCCCAGGCCCACCCCTGGACCAGGGCCCCCGGTGCCTGCACAATGGTACCTGCGTGGACCTGGTGGGGGGCTTCCGCTGCAGCTGCCCCCCCGGGTACACTGGTTTGCGCTGTGAGGCGGACATCAATGAGTGTCACCCGGGTGCCTGCCACGATGCACACACTCGGGATTGTCTGCAGGACCCAGGTGGGGGCTTCCGCTGCATCTGCCGTCCAGGCTTCACAGGTAAGCATCCGAGGCGGCTGCCCTGGGACCCTGCCTGTGTTCCTACCCTGTGGCTGACCCGCCAGCTCCTGCTTGTCTAGGTCCCCGATGTCAGACTGCCCTGTCTCCCTGCGAGTCCCAGCCCTGCCAGCATGGAGGCCAGTGCCGTCCCAGCCCAGGCCCTGGGGGTGTGCTGACATTTACCTGTCATTGCACTCCGGTAGGTCACATCCCTGTCTCTGGGAGAGGAGGGGGAGCATGGCCTTTTTGGAGGGCGTGGCTTTAGGGGAGGAGAGGTGGAAGGGAAGGGGGTTCCTGAGAAATACTGAAAATAACTGGAGAGAGAGAGAGAGAGAGACTGTGTGTGTGTGTGTGTGTGTGTGTTGCGGGGAGGCACAAGTTCGGAGGCATGGCCTGGGGGGGGCTGGAGGAGGGGCTTCTCTGCTAGGGGTGAGGTTGGGCGGGACCTGGGGAGATTGGAGGCTCAATCTTCCGAAGCCTTGACCCTGTCGTTCTTTCTCTCTTCTCCACCTTTCCAAATCCCTCGCTCCCTCTCTTTCCCCAGCCGTTTTGGGGCCCGCGTTGCGAGCGGGTGGCGCGCACCTGCCGGGAGCTGCAGTGCCCGGCGGGCGTCCCGTGCCAGCAGACGGTCCGTGGGCCGCGCTGCGCCTGTCCCCCAGGACTATCGGGGCCCGCCTGCCGGGGCGCGCGGGGGGCGCCTCCGGGGGCCGCCAACGCCAGCTGCGTGGCCTCCGCGTGCCTCCACGGGGGCTCCTGCCGCCCCGCGCCGCTCGCACCCTTCTTCCGCTGCGCGTGCGCGCCGGGCTGGGTCGGACCAAGGTGCGAGGCGCCCACGGCGGCGCCCGAGGCCCCGGAGGAGCCCCTGTGCCCGAGCGCCGCCTGCGAGGCCAAGAGCGGGGACAAGCGCTGCGACCGCGAGTGCAACAGCCCGGGCTGCGGCTGGGACGGCGGCGACTGCTCGCTGAGCGTGGGCGACCCCTGGCGGCAGTGCGCGGCGCTGCAGTGCTGGCGCCTCTTCAACAACAGCCGCTGCGACCCCGCCTGCAGCTCGCCCGCCTGCCTCTACGACAACTTCGATTGCCGCGCCGGCGGCCGCGAGCGCACCTGCAAGTGAGCCCCTCCGTCTGTCTGTCTGTCCGTCGTCCCTCGGACCGGTCTGTTCGACCGCTCGCCGGTTTGTGTCTTCTCCGTCCGTCGGCCCCACCTGCGCATCTGTGGGCCCTGCCTCTCTCTCTGCTGCTTCGCTGGCTTAATGTCAGTCCATCTTTAGACTGTCCGTAGGATGTCCACTCCTTCGCCCTCAGTTTCCTCGTGGACCCTGTCTGCCCGTCTGAGTGCTGTTGGTCTGTCTGTGCGGCTCATCTGCCCACCCATGTGCCACTGCTCTCTGTCCCTCCGACCACACACGACATGACCTGTCCGTGTTGTGTCTTTCTTTCTACCTGCGCACTCCATCTGCCTCTCCCCCTGTCCTGTTTGTCCATCTTTGGACTTTGTTCTGTCCATCCGTGAATTCCTTTCGTCCCTCAGCACACCCAAATGTCTGTCTACTTTTTTTTTTTTTTTTTAGATTTTTAAAGATTTTATCCATTCATTTAAAAGAAGGGAGAGCATGTGCGGAAGCTGGGTGAGGGGAGGGGCAGAGGGAGAAGCAGACTCCCTGATGAGCCGGGAGCCTGACGGGGGACTTGATCCCAGGCCCCTGAGATCATAACCTGAGCTGAAGGCAGATGCTTGACTGACTGAGCCACCCAGGTGTCCCTGTCTACACCTCTTCTGGTCCATTCTTGGACCTCATCTGTCCATCCCTCTGCTCTGCCTCTTTTGTCCCTCTGTCTGCCTAGAACGCTTCCCTCACTTTTATCTCCCTGTCTTTATTACCCTGACTTTCCTCCTCACTCACCGTGCCCCAGACACCCTGGCCTCTGCCATTTCTCAGATACCTTAGGCTTGGTTGCACCTCAGGGTCTTTGCACTGCACTGGCTGTTCCCTCTGCCAGGAATCCTCTGCCCTCAGGAAGCTACATGGCTCCTTCCTCACCTCCTTCAAGCCTTCACTCCAACAGCAGTCCCTTCTCAGTGAGCTCCTCCCTGGCCACCTCCAATACTTCCCCTGCTTTATTTTCCTCGTTAGCCTTTAATTCCCATAGTATCCTGCATATGTGTGTGTTTATATTCAGCTTTTTCTGATGTGTAATTGAAATGCTCTGTATTCTGCTGCTCATTCATCTCTTTCAATGCCTGTCTCTGCCCACTGGAATGCCTGCTGTCCCTGGGCGGGCATATTTCTGGATGCCTACAGCAGGCATCTGTCCATAGTTATTTGCTACTAGTTACTGAAGAAGGAACGGCTGGGTTTGCAGAAGGCCTGACACCTGTCGGATACATTCGAGCCCTCTCTGCTCTCACCGTCTGTACCCCTTGTGTCTCTGGAGTCTGGGTCCTCTCTGGGGCGTGTGCGGGGGTGTTGGACGATTCTGACCGCACTCCTCTCTTCCCCCAGTCCCGTGTACGAGAAGTACTGTGCAGACCACTTTGCTGATGGCCGCTGTGACCAGGGCTGCAACACGGAGGAGTGCGGCTGGGACGGGCTGGACTGTGCGGGTGAGGTGCCCGCCCTGCTGGCCCGCGGCGTGCTGGTGCTCACCGTGCTGCTGCCGCCCGAGGAGCTGCTGCGCTCCAGCGCCGACTTCCTGCAGCGGCTCAGCGGCATCCTGCGCACCTCGCTGCGCTTCCGCCTGGACGAGAACGGCCAGGCCATGGTCTTCCCTTACCATAGGCCGGGTCCTGGCTCCGAGTCCCGGAACCGGCGCGAGCTGGCCCCGGAGGTGATCGGGTGCGTGCTGCACTGGAGGAGCCGCGGGGGCCCTTGAGGGTGCTGGTCGGGGAGGGGAGGGTCCCCGCTCCTCAGGGCTTATGGGTTTCACTTCCCTTAACATCTTGGGGAGCCTTCTTGGTGATGTGACCTGCATGTCCCACCTTCTGCACCTCTGTCATCTGGGGCTGGGTCATTGTTTGCTTGGGGAGGAGGTGGCTTTGGGAGGGGGCTTGGCCTCCACCCACTATGTGCAGGTGCCACCCCCCCACCCTGCCAAGATGTGACAGAAGTGCCTCTGAATACCAGAAAGGGTCCTCTGGAGAGCAGAGTGGTTAAGGGCATGTGTAGTTTTTGCCTTTTTTTTGTTTTAGAAATGGAAAACAGAATTTTCCTGAGGGTGGCCTGGGAGGGAGGCCAGAAGGGAGGTGTGGCCTCTGAGCAGGCAAGGGGTCCTTGGCCAAGGAGGGCTGGATTCTAGAGATGGAGGGTAGGGGCTCTGACAGGGACAGTTGGCGTGGGGGAGTGGATGGAGTCTGGCTGACCTACCGGTCCCTGGATGCTCCCTGGGTGTGGTGATAGGGTCTCTGGGCAGCGGGGGCAGGGGTGTGTGTCTCACCCAGAAAAGGACACAGGGTGATAAACAGGGATCATAGGCTTGCAGAATCTGAGGAGTCTGGGGTATTGTAGAGGTCCCCCCTCCAGGAGACAGGCAAGGCTGAAGGCACAGATGAGAAAGACAAAAGGGTGTTGAAGCCATGGGAGGGACTCACAGAAGTGGAGACAAAAGAATGACTTGGGGACACAGAGACCCAGGGATTGGTTGAGGGAAATCAGTTCACAAAAGAGGAGAGGGAGCAGCCAGAGAGCTAGGATGGCATCTCAAGGTGAGAGGGAGTTTGGAGAGTCTGAGATGGGGATTCAGACGTCTGTGCCGCAAGGAAGGGTGCTCTCAGGAGAGAGGGAAGGAGGGAAGCAGGGGGAGGCAGGAAGGGGTCTCCGTCTGGCCTCAGTGCCATTCTTCAGGGAACTCTAGAGCGCAAATAACACCCCGAGTCAGTCGCCCCCTTGAGACCGGAGGGCCACTGTGTACACCCTGTATCAGCCAGTCCTGGGCTGAGGGCTGCCCTAAGGGGTGTCACCTCCCAAGTGAAGAGGTCGCCACTTTGCTGAGGTCCATTTCCTGGAGTAGAGGCGGCTGTCAGCTGTTAGAAGCTGGAGACTTGGGTGTGCACCGACGGCATCCACTAGAGATGTTGACGTGAAAACAGTGCCCACTGGATTTGTGGTCAGGGGACCCTGGTGGCCACAACAGGACTGGTTTCGGGGCGTTAGTGGGGTTCGGTGCCAGACTGGGGGCATGTGGGCCCTGACAACATGGTGAGAGGAGAGGGCTCTTCTGAGCCCCCCGGGGTCGGGGCTCCGGGCCTGGCTGACGGCAGGTGCGCCGTGGAACCTGCCTGTCCTTCCCTCGTATCCCTGCAGCTCTGTGGTGATGCTGGAGATCGACAACCGGCTGTGCCTGCAGTCGCCCGAGAATGACCACTGCTTCCCGGACGCCCAGAGCGCGGCCGACTACCTGGGAGCGCTGTCGGCCGTGGAGCGCCTGGACTTCCCGTACCCGCTGCGGGCCGTGCGGGGTGAGGCCCGGCCTGGTGGGTGAGGAGGGTGGCCTTGGGGCTCCGCGGGGGTGGAGGGGGCCGGGCCTGTGCTCGAGCCCCCCTGCTTCCCGCCCCCAGGGGAGCCGCTGGAGCTGCCGGAGCCAAGCGTGCCGTTGCTTCCCCTGCTGGCTGCGAGCGCGGTCTTCCTGCTGGTCATCCTCGTCCTGGGGGTCATGGTGGCCCGCCGCAAGCGTGAGCACAGCACCCTCTGGTTCCCCGAGGGCTTCGCGCTCCACAAGGATGTGGCTGCTGGCCACAAGGGCCGGCGGGAGCCTGTGGGCCAAGACGCGCTGGGCATGAAGTAAGGACCCTGGCCGCTCCCCGTGCCTGACTGTGGGGCCGCTTGGGAGCCCTTGAGCCCCCTGACTCTAACCTCTCATCCCAAGCAGACCCTAACTTCAGATTCCAGCCAGGACCTCAGGGCTCATCCCCTTAACAACTGACTGACTCGGTGATCCCTGGGGGCCACCCTGGACTCATGACCCTCTGACTTCTTTTCCTGTATCTCAGTTTCCTTGACCCCAACCCTGACCCTGACCCTGACCCCACCGTGACCCTGCCCTGATCCTGGCCTCCCGAACTTCACCGTGATACTCAAATTTGTGGGCCTCATGATCCCTGTCTGTACCTCAATCTCTTACTGACCCGTGGCCCTATCCTCTATGGCCCCCAAGTACCGCCTCTGGCTCTAACTCACCCTGACCTTTGACTTCATTCTGACCTTGGCACTGGGTCTCGCCTCCAACTCCCTGATGTGTCCCTCAAGACCTCCAACCCCATCCTGACCTAACCCCTGAATTGACCCCTCTCCTGTGACCTCATGACCTCCTGATTCCTACTACAACCTCCTTGATCCTGGCTTCATCTCTCACCTGTGGTGAGGATAACTCCATCCTCATGACTCCTGATGTCATCTTCTGTAATCCCTGCTGCATGCCTGTGACCTTCATCTATCCCATAGCCCACTGTCCTGACCCTGACCCCACTCCTTGCCCAATTCTACCTTAAGATCCTGGCTGCCACCCATCGTAACTTCTGACTATCCCCCACTGTGACCTTGACTTCATCCTACATCCCCCTCTTTGGACCCTGTATCTTGACCCTGTCTCCTGTGCCTACTGACCCAGGACCCCAGAACCCAGACCCAGACCCAGACCCAGACCTGGCCTCTGGGAGCTCTTCTCTGACCCCGCCCCCGATCCGCCTTTCAGGGTGCACATCCCCACTGTCTCCTCTCTCCTACCCCCTTTCAACTGTCCCCACAGGAACATGGCCAAGAGCGAGAGTCTGATGGGGGAGGTGGCCACAGACTGGATGGATACGGAGTGCCCAGAGGCTAAGCGACTGAAGGTGGTGCCCCTTTCTCTGATTCCTGCCCTCAGGGTCCTGGGTGGAGGTCCCGATGGCCAGGGGGAGAGTCAGGGGGAATCTCTGCTCTCCCCAGCTCTGGGGAACAGTCATGGCACCCGCCCCATCTTGCCCCTCTCTAGCCAGGCCTCTGCTCCCAGGCCAAGGTGGGATCTTCCTGGAGGGGAGCCCCCGGCCCAGAGAGAAACTCTGCTTTCTCTCTGCTGGGTCCAACTCTGTCCAGCGTGTGCAGGCCGAAAGTGCTCCTAGAGGGTTTTAAACACCATGTCCTCTGCTGGGGCCACACCCGTGGGGTCTTTGTTAGCTTGGGCTGCCGTTATGAAATACCACAGACTGGGGGACTTATCAGCAGATCTTTATTTTCTCACAGTTCTGCGGGCTGGAAGTCCCAAGGTCAAGGTGCCGGCAGGGTTGGTTCTTGGCGAGCTCTCTTCTGGGCTCTTTGACAGTTGCCTTCTCATGGGTCCACATGAACGCACGCATTCTTCTGTGGGCCTGGAGGGGGAGAGCCCTGGTGCTTCTTCCTTTTCTTACAAAGATATCAATCCTATTGCATTAGGGCTACACTCTTATGCTCTTGCGTCACCTTAATTGCCTCCTTAAAGGTCCCACATCCAAATATAGTCATGTTGGAGGTTAGGGCTTCCACATATGACTTTTGGGGGAGCACAGTTCTGTCTGTAACAGGTTCCTGCTAGCATTTCCTTCTACTTGCTGAATGTCTTGAACACACACAAGCATCTTATTTCATCTTTATGAGGATCCTATAAAGCAGCTATTAATATACACCTCAGTTCTCAGCTGCCTCTCCCTGCCTAGAGGCAGTTCTCAGCCTGCCTCTCCCCTTTATTTATGAGAGAGAGAGCGCGAGAGAGCGAGAGTGCACACACAAGTGGGGGAGGGGCAGAGGACAAGGAGGAGAGAATCTCAGGCAGACCGGGCTGAGCGTGGAGCCCATCCTGGGGTTCAGTTTCTCCACCCTGAGACTGTGACCTGAGCCAAAACCAAGAGTCTGTTGCTTAAGTGACTGAGCCACACGGGCACCCTTAACCTAGATTTTAATGTTCATGAAAAGAGACATATATTACAATCGACACCTGAAGAAATCTGTTCACCTCAGGCTTTTCTTTTTCATTCTTATCCCAAAGTGGATATTAAGTAGATAGTGCAATATATTTTTTTAAGCAAAATATGTTTTTATAAAGATTTTTTTAAAAGATTTTTTAAAGATTTTTTAAAGATTTTATTTATTTATTGGACAGACAGATCACAGTAGGCAAAGAAGCAGGTGGTGGGGGGAAGCAGGCTCCCTGCTGAGCAGAGAGCCCAATGCGGGGTCCATCCCAGGACTCTGGGATCATGATCGGAGCCGAAGGCAGAGGCTTTAACCCACTGAGCCACCCAGGCGCCCCCACAATATTTTTTTTTTAAGATTTTATTTATTTATTGGACAGAGAGATCACAAGTAGGCAGAGAGGCAGGCAGAGAGAAGAGGGAAGCAGGCTCCCCGCCGAGCAAAGAGCCTGATGTGGGGCTCGATCCCAGGATCCTGAGATCATGACCAGAGCCAAAGGCAGAGACTTTAACCCACTGAGCCACCCAGGTGCCCCTACAATATGTTTTTGATAGCATTTATTGCATTGCAGAATGACAGCGCATTATCCTGACTTTGCTAATGAGATGCTCAGAGCTCTAGTGTGATTTGCCAGCTGAGGGACAGCTAACCAGAAAGGGTCAGGGAGGATGAGACAACTGTCCATCATCTGGCTTTCCCCTTCCATGAAATTCAACTCTCTACCTGGGTCCTTAAGCGCAGGTCTGACTTGATCAGGCTGTGTTTGGTTCCTGAAGACTCTTAAATATCCTGGCAGGCTAGTTTAGAATACTCCGTCCTGTTTCCATAACATCACTATGCCTTTTGGACCCTGAGTCTGAAATTTATCAAGCTCCTGCCAGGGGCCCAGGTGCCATGCTTGTGAAGGGAAATCGGTGCATTTGTGTATGACTGTTCTGTCCTGATACCTTATGTTCATGTTCATGGTACTGAGTAGGAGTCCCACTTGGTACCCAGAGCATCTCTCTTGATTTTCTCTTTCTCTCCCACCCAATCACCCTTTTCTCAGATTAAAATTGATCCGTGAAGGACCACCCAGCCCCGCCCCTGCATTTCTTTTACCGGTGATTTATAGCTTCCAGAATGCAAGTTTTGCATTTCTTCTGTTAAATTTACTTTTAAATATTATGTTCTTCTTGATACTGTTGTCATGATATTGTTCCCCTAATTTCATTTTTGGTATGTTATGTCTCGTGTATAGAGAGGTGTGTTCTGACAGGTGCTATGCTCTCTGTCTCTTCCTTGATCACCTATCTTGGGTTTCTGGCCCTCCCCACTTCCAACCCAGAGTAAAATCCCTCTTCTTCTGGGGTGTCTAGGTGGCCCAGTTGGTTAAGCAACTGCCTTGGGCTGGCGTCATGATCCTGGAGTTCTGGAATCCAGTTCTGCACTGGGCTCCCTGCTCAGCAGGGAGTCTGCTTCTCCCTCTGACTCTCTGATCCCTCTCGTGCTCTCTCTCTCTCAAGTAAATAAATAAAATCTTACAAAAAAAAAAAAAAATCCCTGTTCTTCCTTTGAGGAGTTCTGAGCTCCAGCATGTCAATTTCCTGTTTCCGTAGGTATAAGAGAAGGAGGATATTCATGGTATTTTGGGACTGTGAGTGCATTTCCATGAGAGGAACCTGTGAGGGTGCTCAGACTGTCCCTCTAACTGTATCTCTCTCAACTCCTTGTGAGAGCCTTGGTCCTTGTGCCTCCAGGTAGAGGAGCCCGGTGTGGGGGCCGAGGATACTGTGGATTGCCGCCAGTGGACCCAACACCACCTGGTTGCTGCCGACATCCGTGTGGCGCCGGCCATGGCGTTGACACCCCCGCAGGGCGATGTGGATGCCGATGGCATGGATGTCAATGTGCGAGGCCCAGGTCAGTGACGGGGCCTCCCCGCCAAGGATGCCCCTTCCCCGTCCTGCTGCGAAAAGTTGCATCTAGGTCTGCGTTCTGGGGGAGAGTTGGCTGTGTCCAGCGTGCGTCTGTAGGGTTGTGTTTAATCAGGACTCTTGGTTGTGAGTGATAATAGCCCAGCTCAAACTAGGTGGAGTAAAACAAGGGATTTACTGGCTTTTGTAACCAGAAGCGTCATGGATTTTTGGGTCCAGGACGCACGGCCGCCCCCCTCCAGCCTGCGGAGGCGGTCCCTTGGTTGCGCGGTAGACACAAGTCTCACCCGCCTTATAAAACCTGTATTACCAGCGGCAACGGCAGAAGTTCCAGAATGACTTCTGATTGGATGGGCTAGAGTCACGTGCTCAGCCCTCAGCTAATCAGTATGCTCCGGGAGTTGGAATATGCAGATGAACTCAGGGGGCGGGGCTAAAGGCTCTCTTTGAGCCAGGGACTGGGTTTAGCGCTATCCAAGGCTGGAGGGTGGGGAATGGGGTGCGCGTGGCTCCCCTAACCAGGGCAAATGCTCACGCGGAATGTAGCAGATCACAGTATTTGGATCCTCTTGGATCCGTCTTTGCCACATTTCAGGGTAGTTCTCCCCCAGCTCATTTTGCTTTTGTTCCAAACGGCCTGCTCCTGTGGCTCTCTTTTGAAATTCCTCAAGCGACCAGGGTCTGAGCTGCCTGGGATCTTATGTCCCTGGAGTGGCTCTTACCCGGTGGGTGGGGGCGTGGGAAAGGCACAGCTCTTTCGCCTCCAGCAGTTTGAGGTACAGCTTAGCCTCCAGAGTCCCCCTTCAGGATCAGGCTGACCTAACCTCCTGGGAATTTGCCTGAGGCTGAAGGCTTGCTCCTCCCTCCCTCCTGGATACCCTCCTGCTTCCTGGATCCCCTCTCGTGACAAATCACGGAAGGGCTGCCTGTGAATCCTTCTCTGGGCTGGCTTCTGGGGTACCTGACACAGGTGTGTGTGCACGCGCCATTCCCTCTTGTGCTCCCATGTGTCCCATTTCCTCCTAATGCAGTGTCCTCAGTGGTATTCCCTGGAAAGGTCCCTGTGCCCACCTCCCTTGTGACAGACTCCTGGTCCCCACAGATGGCTTCACCCCACTGATGCTGGCCTCCTTCTGTGGGGGGGCCCTGGAGCCAATGCCCACCGAGGAGGATGAGGCAGAAGACACATCAGCCAGCATCATCTCAGACTTGATCTGTCAGGGAGCCCAGCTTGGGGCACGGACTGACCGCACAGGCGAGACGGCCCTGCACCTGGCTGCTCGCTATGCCCGGGCTGATGCAGCCAAGCGGCTGCTGGATGCGGGGGCAGACACCAATGCCCAGGACCACTCAGGGCGCACTCCTTTGCACACTGCTGTCACCGCGGATGCCCAGGGTGTGTTCCAGGTGAGATGCACCAATCCCTTTGGACTCTGGAGCTGGCACACGCATCAGACCTGGGTTTGAGCCCTCGTCCTGCAAAATACAGCTCTGTTTTTCTCATTTGGGAAGTGGCAATGTATCGTGGCTGGCAGGTAGCTGCTTCCCGAACTTTGTGGAGTCTAGGGGCTGTGGGGACTGGGGAATTCAGGGGACTTAGGGATGCTCCTGGTCCCTCTGTTAATGCCATGACCCTCCCTTCTGCATGCCTTCTCTTCTAGATTCTCATCCGGAACCGCTCCACAGACCTGGATGCCCGCATGGCAGATGGCTCCACGGCACTGATCCTGGCAGCCCGCCTGGCGGTGGAGGGCATGGTGGAAGAGCTCATTGCCAGCCATGCTGATGTCAATGCCGTGGATGAGCTCGGTAAGCTGTGGGGAGTAGCAGTGGGTGGAGGCTTTAGAGGGTGTCCCTTGGGCCCCGACTGTCATGTATGTTATGTGAATTAGGTGAATTACTTTGAGACCCAATCACTGAAACTCACATATGAGAGCTTTGACATGGACTTAAACTCACATGCTTTTTTTTTTCTTTTTTCACGGCGTCCCCTAGCCCATAGGACACCTCAGTGACTTAGAAAAAGGCTGCCTTCCCCAAGGCACGTCATTTCCATCTGTTTTGTTAGAAGAACCTACTCTGCTGCCCTCTGCTGGACAGTTGGCATACTATGTTTGTGAATTAGCCAAATCCACACGTGGTGTTATCTACCTCTGTGGAGATGGCTTGATGGCCCAGGTCCTGGCCCAAGTGGATTCACAGCAACCTGCCCTCATGGCCGGAGGATCTCACACAGATGCTCATAAGCATCCTTGGGAGCTGCTGTTCTCAACCTCTGCGCCATTTACACTAGGGGTTGAATGATTCTTTGTGAGCAGGGCAGCCCTTGCAAAGTAGAATATTATGGGCCCAGCACGCTTCCGCTGCGCGACTCTGCTGCAAAGTAGAATATTAAGTGGCATCCCTGGCCTTGACACACTAGATGCCAGCAGCACTCCACTCCCTAGCTGCGACAGCCCAGAATGTCTTCAGACATTGGCAAATGTCCCTGGGTGGGGACATCACCCCAGTTGAGAACTGTGGCTCTGGAGGACCGTTGTCCAATAGAACTTTCCATGATGATGGAGATATTCCTGGTCTGTGCCATCCATTGTGGTGGCCGCCGGCCACACTTGGTGGCTTTGGAGCTCTTGAAATGTGGCTAGGGTGAATGAAGGGCTAAATGTCTTATTTCATTTAAAAATTTTTAAAGGTTTTATTTATTTATTTCAAACACAGAGCAAGAGAGTAAGCATGAGTTGGTGGGGGGAGAGGCAGAGGGAGAGGGAGAGGCAGGCTCCCCGCTGAGCAGAGAATCCAAGGCCAGGCTTGATCCCAGGATCCCAGGATCCCAGGATCATGACCTGAGCTGAAGGCAGATGCTTAACTGACTGAGCCACCCAGGCACTCTTATTTAATTTTTTAACCTTTGTTGTGTTTGCTTTTTTTTTTTTTTTCCCAAGGCTTTATTTAGATATAATTCACATACCATACAATTTAGCCATTGGAAGTATAACATCCAGTGGCTTTTCATATAATCACATGGTTGTGCCACTGTCATCACACTACAATTTAGAACATTTTCATCACCTGGAACACAAGCTCTCACTATTACTGACCCCCTCCAATCTTGTCTTCCTAGCCCTGGGCAACCACTAATGAATGTACTTTCTCTATCTATGGATTTGCCTACTCTGAATATTTCCTATAAGGGGTATCAAATAATATGTGGTCTTTTTTGATTGGCTTCTTTCACTCAGCGTAATGTTTTTAAGGTTTATGAAGTGTGGTAGCATGGATCAGTACTTTTAACTTGTTTTTAAAATTTTTAAAAAGATTTTATTTATTTATTTGACAGACAGAGATCACAAATAGGCAGAGAGATAGGCAGAGAGAGAGGAGGAAGCAGGCTCCCTGCTGGGCAGAGAGCCCTATGTGGGGCTCCATCCCAGGACCCTGGGACCATGACCCGAGCTGAAGGCAGAAGCTTTAACCCGCTGAGCCACCCAGGCGTCCCTGTTTTTAATTTTTTAATGGTCAAATAACATTCGGTTGTATGGATATACATTTTGTTAATCGGTTTATCCGTTGATGGATATTAGGGTTGTTTCTGCTTTTTGGCTACCACTACTGTGAACATTCATGTTCATGTTTTGGTGTGGATGTATGTTTTCATTTCTCTTGGGTACAAATCCAGGAGTGGCATTGCTGGGTGGGTTGTGTGGTCATGTGATCACTCTGTGTTGGACCTCGTGGGGAGTGGCCAGACTGTTTTCCACAGTCCCCGCCCTGGTTTGATGCCCCTGCCAGTGGTGCACGAGGGTTCCAGTTCCAGTTTCTCCATGTCCTCCCAAACAGTTGTTACTGTCTATCGTTTGTGCCTTCCTAGTGGGTGTGCCTGGGCATCTCACTGTGGTTTTGATTTTTATTTCCCTGCTGGATAATATATTGAGCGTGTTTCCCTGTGCTTATTGCCCATTTGTAGATCTTCTTTGGAGAAATGTCTATTCTGATCCTTGGCCCATTTTAAATTTTTTTTTTTTTGTCAACTTGGGGGTCTTTTTTGTTTTTTAAAAGATGTCAGGGGTGCTTTTGTGCTCAGTGGGTTAAACCTCTGCCTTCAGCTCAGGTCATGATCTCAGAGTCCTGGGATCGAGCCCTGCTTTGGGCTCTCTGCTCGGCGGGGAGCCTGCTTCCTCTTCTCTCTCTGCCTGCATCTCTGTCAACTTGTGATCTCTTTCTCTCTATCAAATAAACAGATAAAATCTTTAAGAAAAAATTTAATTCCAGGTGCCAGGTGCCTGGGTTAAGCAACTGCCTCAAGCTTGAGTCATGATCCCGGGGTTCTGGGATCGAGTCCCGCATGGGGTTCCCTGCTCTGCAGGGAGCCTGCTTCTCCCTCTCCCTCTGCCTGCTGCTCTCCCTGGTTGTGCTCTCTCTGTCAAATAAATGGATAAAATCTTTAAAAAAAAAAAAAAAAGGGAAGATCACTTAAAAAATTCTTTTAATTCCAGTATAGTTAACATAGTGGGTTTTTGTCTTTTTATTATTGAGTTTTGAGTTTTTTATATGTTCCAGATTTAGGTCTCTTAGTAGACATATGGTTTATAACTATTTCTCCCATTTATAGGGGTTCTTTTCACGCAGAAGCACAAACATTTTAATTTTGGTGAAGTCCAATATATCTATTTCTCTTGTTATTGTTGCTTGTTTTTTGGTATCATATCTAAGAATCCTTTGCCTAATTCAAGGTCATGAAGTTTTAGTCCTATGTTTTCCTATAAATATTTTATAGTTTGAGCTCTTACGTTTAGGTCTCTGGTTCATTTTGAGTGAATTTTTGTATTTGGTATGAGGTAGGGACCCAACTTTATTCTTTTGCATGTGGAGAGCCAGTTGTTCCAACAGTGCTCGTTGAGAAGACTGTCCTTTCCCCGTCGAGCACCTATGTTGTTTAGTTGTGATTAGCTTAAATCTGAAGAGCAGTATGTGCCTGGTGGCTACGGCACTGGACAAGCCCAGCTCTAGCTACAACCAGCGCCCCACATAGTACCCCCCGCTTATGGACAGTCACACACTGTAGGTTCCCTGGACAGAGAGAGTCACTCCACAGGTCTGCACATACATGGATCCAAACACATGGTCAGATACTCATGGCAGATCCCCCCCGCCCCCAGAAGGCCAGATTCTGGATTCTTCCCCTCCCTCTGCCATGCGATCCTAGCAAATGAACCCAGTCCTAACCTGACCTCTCTTCCTGCACCCCACCCCCCCAGGGAAATCAGCCTTACACTGGGCAGCCGCAGTCAACAATGTGGAGGCCACCTTGGCCCTGCTCAAAAATGGAGCCAACAAGGACATGCAGGATAGCAAGGTGAGTCCCAGCCCTTGACCCACCAGGCAGTCAGCCCTGGAACAATTCCCTAAATGTGGCAAAGAGCAGGGCGGGGTAAGTTAGTGGGGGCATCTGTCTTGCCTGCAGCCAGGTTTCAGTGTAGGATTTGGACCTAACAGGCTCCACCAGGGTCAGAGAAAAAAGCTGTGTGAACTTGGGCAAATTGCTTAACATCTCTGAGCTTTACTGTCCTCATCTTGAAGTGGGGAAGCACTAGGACCCACCACACTTTTGTCTCCTGAGGATTCAGTGAACTCAAACATTTGTAAAATGCTTAGCAGATCCTCAGGAAAACGTAAGTGTTATGATCGTTGTTTTAAAACCCTAGCAAGGGGAAATTACTCTCCTCACTTTATAAATGGGAAGAGTGAGGCCTGGAGAGGCACAGGGTAGATTCTGTCCTTATCGGACGTTTTGATATTTTATTCATTAGGTATCTTTTGCAATACTCTTAATTTAAAAAGTAATGCATTAAAATATCGTTTATTTTGATGATTCGTTTTTGACACCCCTTAAATGTTGTGCCTAAAGAGAGTACCTTACTTTCCTTACTCTAGTCCTGGCTTTGAGGCGTGGTGCTTAGTAGGTCCTGGATGAAAGTGCTTTAAGATCACTTGCCCAGTTTCTGTTAGCAGAGCTGGGATTCTAGCCAAGTCTGTTGGGCTGGAGAGTATGGATTCTTGGCTCTCAGTGTCCACCAGGGGCCTATGAGATCTTGGCCAGGAGTTAGTCCTGGCTCTCGTGACGCTGACCTCTGGTGGGTTCTGTGCCCCTCTCCCCCTCAGGAGGAAACTCCATTGTTTCTGGCCGCCCGGGAGGGCAGCTACGAGGCTGCCAAGCTGCTGCTGGACCACTTTGCCAACCGTGAGATCACGGACCACCTGGACAGGCTGCCGCGGGATGTGGCCCAGGAGCGGCTGCACCAGGACATCGTGCGCCTGCTGGACCAGCCCAGTGGGCCCCGTAGCCCTCATGGCCCACATGGCCTGGGGCCCCTCCTCTGCCCCCCAGGGGCCTTCCTTCCTGGCCTCAAGGTGGCACAGTCAGGGGGCAAGAAGAGCCGGAGGCCACCAGGGAAGGCGGGGCTGGGGCCACAGGGCACCCGGGGACGGGGCAAGAAGCTGACGCTGGCCTGCCCGGGTCCCCTGGCCGAGAGCTCGGTCACACTGTCACCCGTGGACTCGCTGGACTCCCCGCGGCCCTTCGGTGGGCCCCCTGCATCCCCTGGTGGCTTCTCCCTTGAAGGGCCCTATGCAGCAGCCACTGCCACGGCCGTGTCCCTGGCTCAGCTTGGTGGTGCGGGCCGGGCGGGTCTAGGGCGCCAGCCTCCTGGGGGCTGCGTGCTCAGCTTGGGTCTACTGAACCCCGTGGCCGTTCCCCTCGACTGGGCCCGGCTGCCTCCACCTGCCCCGCCAGGCCCTTCGTTCCTGCTGCCGCTGGCGCCGGGGCCCCAGCTGCTGAATCCTGGGACCCCCGTGTCCCCCCAGGAACGGCCCCCACCATATCTGGCGGCTGCGGGACACGGTGAAGAGTACCCGGCAGCTGGCACCCACGGCAGCCCCGCCAAGGCCCGCTTCCTGAGGGTCCCGAGCGAGCACCCTTACCTGACCCCATCCCCCGAGTCCCCTGAGCACTGGGCCAGCCCCTCGCCTCCCTCGCTGTCGGACTGGTCGGACTCCACGCCCAGCCCAGCCACTGCCACGGGGCCTACGGCCACAGCCGCTGGGGCA